>NW_024038977.1:607500-1207500 GCF_016077235.1 Cyprinodon tularosa | reverse complement strand
AAGCTTTGTTTTTGCTCAGAAAACATGCAAATTGAAACAGACAAACGGCTCCACCCCTTTGAAATGGATGTCATTTGGCTTCTTTTGTCAGCCTTCAATGCCCCATACCCGTCTATCTCTGTTGGCCTGGCTGAACAGGAGAGGTCTTTTGTTCCCCTGTACAGAGGCTGGGGTTGCGATGATAGCGGGAAGGAATCAACTCTATCGCTGCATTTTAGATTTTTGAAAGCTGAAATGAGTCCACTCCCTCTGTTTAAAGTTGTTTTTTCTTTCTTAACATGGATGGCTTCCCTCAAACCACCCATCTTCTTTGTCCAAAATATAAATATTCTGTTCCTCAAAAGAATGTCCTCTGTGTATAAGGTGTAGATCAGGAGTGGGCAACTCCAGTCCTGGAGGGCCTGCATCCTGGAACTTTTAGATATGTCCTTGACTTAACACACCCGAATCAAGTAAATAGATAATTAAAAGGACTCTGGAGAAATTGATTGCATACTGGGGAGGTAATTCAACCTTTTGGTTCAGGTGTGTTGGACCAAGGATGAATCTAAATGTTGCAGGAAACCGGCCTTGAAGGAGTGGAGCTGCTCACCTCTGGTGTAGCTGTACCCCAGAGTCTTGTCCAGGGGAGGTCGCTCTTCTGTGTTGGGCCATGCTTCTATGCAGAGGTTGTTTGGTTTCTCCAATATACAGGGCCTTCTCAAAATATTAGCATATTATGATAAAGTTCATTATTTCCCATAATAATAATGATAAAACTTGTTCATATATTTTAGATTCATTGCACACTATGTTCTAGTTTTATCATTACATTATGGAAAATAATGAACTTTATCACAATATGCTAATATTCTGAGAAGGACCTGTAAAAATCAGAGCATTCCTCACTGCATTGAGGAAGGTTTTATCCAAGACAGTGGATTGTTGTTGTTTAACTTTTTTGGAACTTCCACACTTGCTTCAATCATTTTGTGGAAATCAAAATATCAGATGTGTTTTTATTATTAAAATACCATAAAAAACAGAAACAAATTCACCAAAGGCTGGTAACTATGAGACTGTATGAAAAATGTATGAATATTTGAAAACTTATTTTTTTTTTACTTTCATCTAATGCAGCTCCAACCACACATGGTTTACTAAATTAATGTTATTCATCAAACTGAGGGTCATATTTATAGCATGATGGAAGGTTGAAATGTGAGTGTAAAGTCAATCACATGTCTTTCTTCAGATTTTTTCAATTTAACATTGATTTTCCAAAAACGTAATTTATAATAGATTATTTATGAGAGCAAACCAGGACAGCTTTGGGTGGAAATCTCTTTAAGTTGCTTAACAGCTTCCTTTGTTCTTATTAGAACGGACTCGTTCTCTCCCTGCGCTGAATCCAAACCACAACATACCTGATTTCGGACTGGAGCGTGCTGTGAGGGTCGGTCTCTGTGAGGATGGCTCTCTCTTGTGACTGCAGATGCACCGGATTCTACATGGCCCGATCCCACTAGTGTGGGCTGATGGAAAGGAGAATTAAATCAAACATCTGATTGATTACAAAGAAAAAAACTTTACCACAAAATGTCACTTACTATCTGCCTCCCGACCCAGTCGTAAGTGTAGTCAAATGTGTATCCTTTCCTCTCAAACAGCTCAGTAAACAGAGTCCTCAGATATTCGTAGTCAGGCTTTTCAAAGAAGTCTAACCGCCTCACATAACGCAAATAGGTGGCCATTTCCTCTGGAAAAAAAAGATGGATACACTATGATGTGGATAATGCAACAATGCATAAAATAAAACTTTGGAATCGCCTGGAAATGTTAAAGCTAAGGGGTAAGGATCAACTTTCTAAGATGGAGATAAAAGATGAAATGCTTGGTTGACAAACACCTACTGATGGCGTTTGCTCTCTCACAAACAAACTGATGATTACTCATGGCGGAAAGGTTAGGTAGAATGTTTTTGTTTATAAATATAGCTATAATAAACATCTTCAATTAAACCTATATTAGCAGGTCAAAGCTTTATAAAACCTGGTGATTAGTGAAAAAAAGTCCATATGTGAGATGATCAGAGTGAATCTCCTCACTCATACCTGGGAAGTTCTCACAGAGGACCTCAATGGGAGTGTTTCGTTTTGTATCTCCAATCTTCTGGTATCTTTCCTTCAGTGTGTCGGCCTGAAAAACAAGAGATATGTTACAGGACGCATCCAATAAGAAAATTTAACAAGAATTATTGGATCGTATTCTATGAAATGTAAACATGTAGTATTTAGCTGATGAACAACACTTATTTCAAGGTGCTTTAAGGATTGTTAGAAAATTTTCCATCCGAGGAAACATAAAAGGTTCCAGCAATTCATTTATTTATTTTTTAATCAGCCCGTTGATGCCAGTGACTTAAGGGAGTAGCGGAATTACTCTATCAGGGTTAAAAACCCAACAAATAGATTTTATATCACTAAAACAACATTGTTGTAAAATCTCTTTGTGAGAGGAGAATGACATATTATATAAGCTGGGGTCTTTAAAAGATAAAACAACAGGTCCTGGTCAGACCTGTTCCCATTTAACAAATGTTGAATTCTTGACACATTCTGTTACAGGTTTGTTCTTTTGTCCAATGGTTTACATTATTCTATTACCGTATTTTCACGACTATAAGGCGCACTTAAACGTCTTTTTTTTCCCCTCAAAATGTGCGGTGCGCCCTATGGTGCGGTGCGCCTTATGTGTGTTGTAACTGCGACTTTTGAGACCACCTCATTGAGGAGATGATGAAAGAGTGGCTGAATGTAAGGAGACCAGGTGTTTTTTTTCCCACTCATCACCATCGCTGTTAATATGCAACTCCATGCGTGCCCATCTCACAGCTGATGTGAAAAACATGGGGAAACAAATTAAGGCTGTGCTCGCTGTTCAACCGCTGGACATCGGTGTGAACCGGACCCAGCAGGTGCAGCAGAAGCAGCGAGTTTACATGCAAAGTCAATGGTTGACGCGCGTATAGGCGCAGCAAAAGGTCCCGCAGCGCGTTTTGAGCTGCAGGTGCAGCACGTCGGGAGCGTTTAAGCATCTGACGCACCGCCAACGCGCTGCTGCTGCTCGAGATGGAAAAATTGAAGTTTTGCTGCTGGACGCGCCGCATCAACCAATCAGAGAAGCTGATCTGGGAGCTGACAGCGAGACAGACACAGCGCTCTGATGACATGATATTAACGCAAATGAAAAAGGCTGGATGGATGAGAATATGATGAAAGGCAGGTGTATGTGAGGAGACCAGGTGCTTTTTTCCACGCATCACCATCGCTGCGTGCCCATCTCACAGCCGATGTGAAAAAAAGGTGAATCAAATGAACGCTGTGCTCGCCGTTATCCCGGGGGTCTGACAAAGGAACTTCAACCGTTCGACATCGGTGTGAAGCGGCCGTTCAAAGTAAGGCTGCGAGCGGCGTGGGAGCGGTGGATGACAGACGGAGACCACAGTTTCAGGATAAGTGGAAGGCAGCGCCGGGCAAGTTACGCCACCGTTTGCGGATGGATTGTTGATGCTTGGACTAACGTGTCTGCTGGCTCTGTTGTTCAAGCTTTCACAAAAGCCGGCATTATTTCTGAGGAGCCGCGCTGCACGGAAAGTGACTGACAGCGAAGAAGGGGAAACTGGCATGTCTGATTTAGCGCAGCTGTTTAATTCAGAAACAGAGGAGGATGACTTTGATGGGTTTGATTAATACTTTGTAATAAATACATGAATAAAGCACAATCATACTCAGTTTTGCTCCCGCTCTATTTTTCTACCTGAAAACTTTATTCAACAGCAGCCTCTGGGCGGGTCTCCTCCTCTTCACCGCGGCGGCTGGCAGGTGTTTTTTCATCTAAATAATCTAAATCTTGCAGCTATATTTGCTGTGATCAGGGGGAATAAAGTAGTTTTAATATGTTTTTAAGTGAGAAAGTCCACCTGAAAACTTAATTGCAGTCAGTTCATCCAGATTATCTATTTCTGTCGGAGGCGCTCAGACCCCCACATACCAGCGGTGCACCGACAGCAGAAATCCCTTCAACAGCAGCCTCACCGCGGCGGCTGGCAGGTGTTTTTCATCTAAATAATTTACAGTGCAGGCACCAGGATACCGGCAATAAAAGCGAACATATTCCGTCGGCAGGTTTCAGGATTTTAAGGTAATTTAGGAGTGATCACAGCGCTGTGTCATCTGCGATGTGTCTGTCTCATGGCCAGCTCGCAGGTTTGATTAATACTTTGTAATAAATACATGAATAAAGCACAGTCATACTCAGTTTTGGGCCCGCTGTATTTTTAAAATACGCAGTAGAGCTATTTAAAGGTAGTAGAGGACATGTACCTGTATATAAAAAATGCGCCCTATAGTCCGGTGCGCCTTATGTGTGTGTTAAATATAGAAATGGGACACATAACTGAGACTGCGCCTTTTAGTACGGTGCGCCTTATGGTCGTGAAAATACGGTAAGTAAAGACTTTGCTGATGTCTTTTTTTTATTTAAATAATGATTTATCATTTTAAGCTAAAAAATGAAATGTTTGCACGGCAAAGCGAGTTTTATTAAGACACTGGAAAGGACAAAATATCCCTACCTATACCTGTCGGTATGTAGCATTTTCAGACACTGCATCTTATGAACAAGTCATCCACAATAGATATGGTCAGATTGAGGCGTATCAGAGTACGTGGGAACAGCTCTTAAAACCAGAGAGGTAAGGCTCAAGCAATATTGGTACAGAATAAAAGATGCAGTGCGTATGAACTTTCTATTTACAATCTTTTTTTTTTATACTGTATTTCCTTCCTTTAGCTTCTGGGGTGGGGGTGTACAGGAGGATCAGGAGGGGATGTATAACTGGAAATGTGTACAATACCCATATTGACAACATCGGTTTCACTGTATGTTTAGGTGAAGAAGGATTTAATAAACATTGAAAGTTTGAAAAGAAAGAAAAAAAAACATTGAGTTTTACTGTGATATTATTCTCTACTGGTGAATGTTTTCTTATGAAACTCAGATTCAGAGACCTGGCCTTGTACTCGTCATACCTTTAGTCCTTGCCAAGGTAAACTCCCACGCAGAAAATACATGAACATGTGCCCTAAAGCCTCCAGGTCATCTCGTCGGCTTTGCTCTGGATAAACAGATTTTATTTTTAATTCTCACATTTGTTTCGTTATATTTTATTAATGATATAAACGATATTGACGTAGAAAGCTTAGGAAAGAACTCATTGAACCTTTTTCCATTTTGTCAGGTTAAAATATCAAACTTCAATGTGTTTTATCAGGATTGTATATACAAGGGCAACCAAAACAGTCTAGAATAGGAAAGTAGAAGGAAAAATAATATACAAGTTATTTTTATTCCTATTTTTCCCAACCAACCTCTGAGTGCTTCACTGATCGGCTGTTTATACTGAAAGGCACACAGCTGGACTTTATTTACCAATTAATAAATATCTGATAGTTATTTTAAATATAAATATTGGAAGGTAAGGTCTAATGCGGGGTTCTGGAAAGGAGGGTCCGTCGGATAGTCAAATCTCGGATTCAGGTGGAGCAGTGTGGTTTTCGTCCTGGCCGTGGAACACTGGATCAGCTCTACGCCCTCAGCAGGATTCTGGAGGGTGCATGGGAGTTTGCCCAACCAGTCTACATGTGTTTTGTGGATCTGGAGTAGGCACTAAACCGTGTCTCTTCGAGGCGCAGCCAAGGTGTTGAGGGGATCCGTTTTGGTGGCCTTAGTATGATGTCTCTGTTATTCGCAGATGATGTGCTTCTATTGGCTTCATCAGGGCATGATCTACAGCCCTCACTGGAGCTGATCGCAGCCGAGTGTGAAGCGGCCGGGATGAGGATCGGTGCCTCCAAATCCGAGTCCATGGTCTTGAGCCGGAAAAGGGTAGAGTGCCTTCTCCGGGTAGGGGAGGATGTACTGCCCCTAGTGGAGGAGTTTAAGTATCTTGGGGTCTTGTTCATTAATCAGGGGAAGATGGAGCAGGAGATTGACAGGCGAATTGGTGCGGCATCTGCTGTGAAGCGTGCACTGTACTGGTCTGTTATGGCAAAGAGAGAGCTGAGCCAAAAAGCAAAGCTCTCGATTTACAGACTGACATTCCTACTCATCTATGGTCATGAGCTTTGGGTCATGACCGAAAGAACGAGATCCTGGATACGGGCGGCCAAAATGTGTCTGGGCTCTCCCTTAGAGATAGGGTGAGGAACTCAGTCAGGCAGGGAGGACTCAGAGTAGAGCTGCTGCTCCTCCACATCGAGAGGAGCCAGTTAAGTTGACTCGTGCATCTGATTAGCATGCATCCTGGAAGTCTCCCTGGTGAGGTGTTCCGCTGCAAGAAAGACCGCTACAGAAGATCCTTCCAGCTATAACCCCGAATATGAACCATTTGGGATTAATAAAGTATTTTGAATTGAAAAACATTTTCCTTTCTCTTATCATAAAATACTTTGCTTTACCCTAAAAGTAAGTCCAATAAAATCCATTGAATTTTGTGCTTTTAACAAGACAAAATGGGAACAAGTTTAAGAGGTATGAGAACTTTTGCAAGGCACCGTATACATCTCCAGGAACCCCTTGGAAGTCATCTTACCTTTGCCTAAGTGCGTATTGATGGACATGTATCTGGCAGTACCGGTCAGGCTCTTATGCTCGCGGTATGGAATGTGTTTTTTGGTCTCAGGGTCGATGTACTCTTTGGCCAGGCCGAAGTCGATGATGTGGATGATGTGCTCCTTTTTGTTCCCTTGCCTTCCGATTAGAAAGTTCTCAGGCTTGACGTCTCTGTAGATGAGGTTTTTAGAATGCACGTACTCCATTCGAGAAATCTGGTGGGAAGAAAGGAGATGAATAATCTTAAGGAAATGCACCTCTCCAAAAAAGAAGAAGAAAGAAATCCCTATTCTCCCCATCATTGCTACCCACCAGCTGAAGGGCGATCATCAAGACAGTCTTCAGTGAAAAAGTCCTGTCACAAAGGTCAAAGAGGTCTTCTAGACTCGGCCCCAGCAGCTCCATAACCATGGCGTTATACTTCCCACAGGGCCCGAAGTAAAACACCTGCGGCACTCCCTCTGCTGGAAAAAAAAATTCACAAAGACTAAAAAAAACAACAAACAAACAACAAAAGCCAAACCTGTTTAAAAGCACATCCCGTTCTTCACTCCCTTACTCAACAGTAAACAGAAAAGTGTCTCACCATTGGTTTTGCTGTGAGAGCTTGAGCTAGAGCTGCAATCTAAACTTTTCACAGCCTTTCAGCAAAAAAAAAAAAAAAAAAAAAAAAAACTCATTTCAATCATATCCTCTAAGGCCCACTCAGTCTAACTGCCTCACGTTTTCATGCATTCGTCATCTTGGCTCTTATTTTATTACACATTAGACTGCTGAGTGGGCTGTCTAATGTGACTACAATGGTAGAGATGAGGCCCTTATACTACTCTGTTTGGGTTGTTTTTCATTCTGGTCTTCTGGGTATTAAAGCTCTGTTTTACAGTTGAACATTAAGGGAAAAAAAAGCTGGAGCTGGTTTAATGTGAGGTCCTTAAGAGTCATCATCAGAAAGAAACATGTAGAGCAGGAGATGCTGTACATCTGCTGTCATCCTGACTCCATCCTCTGTGGTGGTTTTAAAGAACAGGAAATCAGGTCAAACTGGTAATTGGCTTCAAGGAAGCATGACTCAAATTTTGCTCCTTTGTACTGCCAGGCAGTCTATTATAAATGCCATTGCATGAGAAAGAAAGCTTTCATCTGGTTTTAAAAGTCTTGTTAACTAAGGTGTGGTCAATTACAGGAAACCGGTATAGAAGCTTATGAATGTTGTTTTTCATACGGAATAAGCTTTATTTGGAGGAATTCTAAGCAGATAATTTGAAATTATAAGCTGCACATAAGGATAAATAAGCACTTTATCTAGGAGTGATTATCTGGCACACATCACAGAAACATACAAAGGACATATGATGAGGGGAGAGAGATCAAACGGCGACTGGTTGGCTTTTAGCTTGGTCAGCAAAGATCGCTGCCTGGCCTGGTGGAAACACATGGGTCTGGTCTTTACTCATGGGTCAAAGCAGTACTCTAGGTGCTAAACCTCCTACTGACAACAACCCAACACGTGCATTTTTTTACTCGCTGAAGAAGACTCAAAGCTGAATTTTGTATGAATCTTTAAGATGATTATAGAGAGAGAACAAGAAATTCAGCTGATAACAGGAAGGACGAATAGAGTACTCTCAGGTCTCTTGCTGCTAAATTTTGAGCCTTCAACCTCTGCTGTTAATGGAACGTTCTTGATTTGGAAGGCAAAGGAAGCCAATATTACAGTAGCAGCCATTCAAAATGGCCCTTCCCAGTCAAAAGCCAGCCCACTTCCTGCAACTCCCAGCAGAATCCCCTCCAACTTCCAGACACTGGCTTTCTCCTGGATGTGCATATTTTTTTACTCTCCACCCTATCACTAGATTACATGGTCTGATTAGGAGATGATGCTTCTCTTTAGATCTTAATGTCCATAAATCATGACAGAAAGAATATTTTAGTACAAAGATTGATGTTTAAAAAGGAATTGAAGGCGGACAAGCCAAAGACCAGTCAAGGGCCCATCTAGGAAAGTGGGGAAATGTTTGATGGCTATTACTGTAAAAGCACCACAGATACACACAGAGTTCAACAGTAGCTGTATCTGAATACCTCGGATTGTAGGCCATAGCTCATATCCCTTCACCTTTCATGGAGTCAACAATTAGAATTCTATCCAGGGAAGGAAAGGGGCTGCTGTGCTGAATCCAGACAGCCCTCAGCCTTAAAGACATTATTAAACGGGGGACACACATAAAGCTGGCAAAATTAGGTTAACAGCCTTTATTAAAAGAACTAAAAAACTCTAAAGTTACACAAATGTTGCGAACGGCTGAAACTCTCCATTAAAATACCCCGAAAATACACAGGTGAGGACATTATCATATGTGAGCATTACATGCTGTTGCTATAAGGTCTGTCATGCAAAGGATTGTGGACAACCAACTAGCAGCAGCTAGGAACATCAGTGCTAACTGCACTGGTGATAGGAAGTATCCTGCTTCCTGGTCCTAGCTCCATCCTAACCTCCTGCACAACTCAGATAGCAATTACTATGGAGATGACGGATGCCCTCCTGCTGATCTGAGGTATTTGGGTCGAGACTGTGTTTCTAAAGCTTCTCGAGTTTTAAGGAGCTTTTACCACAGATATAGAAACAGAGAAACTAAACATGGCTTCTCCTTATTGACTCCGACATTATGGCTGAATGCTGAAACGTCACCTTGGACTTGAAGCAACGCGGATTCAGCACCTTTCCACCTCCCTCCAGACTCTGGGACGTTAAATTATTTCAAACAGAAATTCTAACTTTACTTTTATCTGAAGAGTGGATTTTTGATCGATATGACCAACGACTTTCATGATTTGTGTATAGGATTTGTCTGAGCCTCTGCTCTTCATGTAAATAACTTCTCATGGTAGAAGATCAGCAGAACTCAAGAAGCTGTTAAGCAGTGGCTGATTAAAGCTTTACAAGAGGCATAAATTTAAACTTTGACACAAGATTCTGATTAGAAAATATAATCAAAAGGTAGACATTGTCTTACAGGCATGAATGAAAATTGTCAGATAAGGCAGCAGATAGCCTATGGGAATGTAAGAGCCATGCTGCGCTGCATCCTGTGTTTCTGGACGCCATTATGTAGTTTTGTGGCTTGCTAATTGTACCGCAGGAATGAATGGCTCCAAACCCAGGGTGGCTGTGGGAAACTTTAAAATGGCTCCGGTAAATGATGTGCTATAAATTAGCGGAGAAGGTCCAAACAAGACTGGTCAAGCTTTCGTGAGAAATCGAACATCAGAAATAATTCAGATAAATAATCAACATTTTTAAATGCTAATTGCAACTCTAGTTTATTAAGTAATTAATCTCTGAGGAAACTTTCACAAAGCTTGTAAACTAAAAAAAAACAATTTAAAAAGGTATAGTGGAGGATTTTCGTGAATTTTTGAAAAGACGCTCCCTCTGCACTGCAAAAAAAGGTAAATCTAAGCAAGTCAATTTTTCTTAAAAATGTGCATTTTTTCTTGAATTGAGCAGATAAGAATCATTTTACCAATGGGATAGGACAATTTACATTCAGTCTTAAAAAAACAACTGCAGTCTCTTCTTTCAAGTGCATAATAACTAATCATCTTATTTTAACGGTATAATGCTCATTCCATTGACAGATAATCTTATTTTCCTATTCAAATTAAGGGTAAATACACATATTTTAAGAAATTTTTACTCATTTGCAGAATGTTTTTGAAGTGTCCACTCTAACGCTTATTAAACGTGTGCGAGAGCGTGCACGAGCCCATTTCTCCTTGTGCACGCTCTGTTTCAAAAGTGCTGTTTGCATCGCTCATACAAACTTACTTTCCAAAAAAAAATTTGCAAATTTTCCACTATGACGGACTCACCACCGGTAAGTGAAAATAGGACGTAGGACGGCCTTACGTAAACATATCACCAGAATGATTGACAATTAGGAGAACCACTTATTTTGATGATCCACCCAGAAAAAGAACATCCTCCTCTATAGCTTTAATACACAAGCTCCAAAGAATGAAGGCTGGCTTCAGACTTCAAGACATCAATTTGGTTCAGATTAAAAGCTACAAATTAAAGTTTATGTTCCAGAAACTCTGAACTCTCTACTTTTGCTTGGAAATGACTCGCATTTGTCCTTGAATTTTGAAATTCCAACTTCCAACCCATCAATTTCAACTGGATATAACTGAAGGACAAATGAATGCACCATAAATCCTCACATCAACTTCATTCACAGGTTTCTCTAATCCACCATTTTCTCCTGAAGAACAAATAGTAGAACGAGAGGTTTCATTACAGGAGACGCGGTTTTACATCTACTATTTCCTCATATGACAATAGCTTTAAACACCACCTTAGTCAAACTGCTTTCCTCCCTAAAGTAGAACATCCTAAGAGAAGTAATGATAATTTTGATAGATCCAACCAGCAGCAGACCTCTTCCAGTCTACTTCAAGTTGAATGACTAAGAGAAGACTCTTGTGTCACAATGGAATCATCCTCATTAATATCCAGAGACATTTAGTGCGTCAGAACACCACACCTGCCCGAGGATCTGAATCAAGCCGCATGAGTTCATACAAAAACCCTGCAGCACAGATGCAAACAACCCTGCAGGATGAGAAGAATGTGGTACAGCGAGCAGCCAAGAAGAACTGAGTTCACATTATCCCATCTGGAGGAGAGCACAGAGGTAGGTTAGCGCTAAGCGAAGCAGGCCTGCCTGCTAAATAATTGATGGGTTTCCGCACAGTTGGCCCTTCCCAGTCTTTGCCTTTTGCAAACAATAGCCATTAATATTCCAGTCTGGTTATCATATGGACCTGTGGAGATCCAAAATCTCACCAAAAACCAGAAATGCCAGTAAAGCAGCTTTGGAGCCATGATGTTTGGTAGTTAGCCTTTGATGATCACACTAGATAATGTGTGGGAAATTAAACTGTAGGGATGTCCTGATCCGATTTCAAATATCCGACTGGATTACACTCAGTAACTGATACTTGCCTTTCATTTTTTCCCTTTGAAAGCTTCGAGAAAGTATGATACAGGGATTAAAGCAAAAAAAAAAATTCTGAGCCTTCGACACAGGCAAGAAAGTCTGTGTCGAACTATATATATATATACACTATATTGCCAAAAGTATTTGCTCACCCATCCAAATTATTGGAATCAGGTGTTCCAATCACTTCCATGGCCACAGGTGTATAAATTCAAGCACCTAGGCATGCAGACTGTTTTTACAAACATTTGTGAAAGAATGGGTCGCTCTCAGGAGCTCAGTGAATTCCAGCGTGGAACTGTGATAGGATGCCACCTGTGCAACAAATCCAGTCGTGAAATTTCCTCGCTCCTAAATATTCCACAGTCAACTGTCAGCTGTATTATAAGAAAATGGAAGTGTTTGGGAACGACAGCAACTCAGCCACGAAGTGGTAGGCCACGTAAACTGACGGAGCGGGGTCAGCGGATGCTGAAGCGCATAGTGCGAAGAGGTCGCCAACTTTCTGCAGAGTCAATCACTACAGACCTCCAAACTTCATGTGGCCTTCAGATTAGCTCAAGAACAGTGCGCAGAGAGCTTCATGGAATGGGTTTCCATGGTCGAGCAGCTGCATCCAAGCCATACATCACCAAGTGCAATGCAAAGCGTCGGATGCGGTGGTGTAAAGCACGCCGCCACTGGACTCTAGAGCAGTGGAGACGCGTTCTCTGGAGTGACGAATCGCGCTTCTCCATCTGGCAATCTGATGGACGGGTCTGGGTTTGGCGGTTGCCAGGAGAACGGTACTTGTCTGACTGCATTGTGCCAAGTGTAAAGTTTGGTGGAGGGGGGATTATGGTGTGAGGTTGTTTTTCAGGAGCTGGGCTTGGCCCCTTAGTTCCAGTGAAAGGAACTCTGAATGCTTCAGCATACCAAGACATTTTGGACAATTCCATGCTCCCAACTTTGTGGGAACAGTTTGGAGCTGGCCCCTTCCTCTTCCAACATGACTGTGCACCAGTGCACAAAGCAAGGTCCATAAAGACATGGATGACAGAGTCTGGTGTGGATGAACTTGACTGGCCTGCACAGAGTCCTGACCTCAACCCGATAGAACACCTTTGGGATGAATTAGAGCGGAGACTGAGAGCCAGGCCTTCTCGTCCAACATCAGTGTGCGACCTCACAAATGCGCTTCTGGAAGAATGGTCCAAAATTCCCATAAACACACTCCTAAACCTTGTGGACAGCCTTCCCAGAAGAGTTGAAGCTGTTCTAGCTGCAAAGGGTGGACCGACGTCATATTGAACCCTATGGATTAGGAACGGGATGTCACTTAAGCTCATATGTGAGTCAAGGCAGGTGAGCAAATACTTTTGGCAATATAGTGTATATATATATATATATATATATATATATATATATATATATATATATATATATATATATATATATATATATATATATATATATATATATATATATATATATATATATATATATATTAGGGGTGGAATGGTTCACAAAATCCACGATTCGGTTCGATTCACGGTTTCTGGTCACGGTTTTCGGTTCGGTTCGATACATATTGATTGTTACACCGAAATCCCATAAAAATGTATGGAATTTATGAAAAAATCCCCCCAAAAATAATGGATTGTAATCATTTTAAATGATCCGCGGAAACCCTGGATCATTTCCGTATGTTTTGCTGCTTTGAATTTAATCATCTCGCGCATGTTTTCTACCATCTCCAAGGGAGAGAGAGGGGAGCAGACGAAGCCACAGTGGGGGCTGTAGGCTTTGCTTTGAGCAGCCGGTCTGGAGCGCAGCGGGGGTTGCTGACGGAGTATGTGGGATTTCGGGGTTAGCATGACATGTTGGTCATGTTGCTGTTAGCGTAAACAAAACGTGTTGGACAATGCTTGCACACTGTTGCACTTTTATCCACAACTTTCTTCCCGCCGTCATCGTAGGTCACTCTAAATGCAAAGCGCTCCCATACAGCAGAGCTATAAAGTGCTGCTGGTGCATCTTCCAACTCCTGTTCTTTCCCACTCCCCATTCCGACACAATTCTCCACAACAACTGATTTTTTTCCCTGCTACACCCGGCTACGCTGCTTCGCTTCTTCTTCTTCTTGTTTACTACTGGTGGTTGGCTTTGGTCGCAGTACCGCCACCTTCTGCTCTGGAGTGGAGAAGCTTCGCCTATGAGAAAAAGGAGCAGCGCATGAACCAAACGCAACACACGCGAATCGAACCGAGGCAGTCGAACCGAACGGTTCTGATGGTTTTCATAAATCGTCCCATCCCTAATATATATATATATATATATATATAAACATATATATATATATATATAAACATATATATATATATATAAACATATATATATATATATATATATATATATAAACATATATATATATATAAACATATATATATATATATATATATATATATAAACATATATATATATATATATATATAAACATATATATATATATATATATATATATATATATATATATATATAAACATATATATATATATATATATATATATAAACATATATATATATATATATATAAATATACATATATATACATACATATACACATAGACCCTTATTTCTAACACGCATACACGGTCATTTATTGACGCTGGTACATCAGCTGTAGCCATAGCAGAAGTCCTCTTTTTCCCCAGAGATGTCCTACTTTTCAGACCTAAAAAAAATGGGAATTTCAAAATCGTCCGGGATTTTGGCCGACTACAGTGCAGCACATAGTCGAAACACACCGGGGACTCGAACAGAGCCGTCAGCTTGGGGACCGGTCCGGGAACCCTGACGGATGAGGGTAGGGAGTGACCGAACCCGACCTGGTGACAGTAGCCTGGACACCGGCGGCCCCGTACTTCCCCCCTGCCTTACCGGTCCCTAGGCCCCCTCCTCCTTCTTCTGATTAGCTAACACTGTTAGTTTCAGAGAGCTCCTTTGCTACCATTGGCTGAAAAACACAAGTCAAATGTCTTTTTTCTTTTTTTTTATTTATTGTCAATTTATTTTGGAGAGATTTTTGATTTAACCACGGGCATTCACTACAAGCCGAAAATCCAGAATACTGTAATCCCTGATGATACTTGTCATGAAAAATGTGAGGTCGCAGCATCTGGAATAGCATCTTTAAAAAGGAGCCCCTGTACTGAATAATGCGTTGTTAGATTAATAGTGAAAGCAAACGGGTGTTATTTATAAAGAGAAAACATGCTGAGTTCAAATATAATAAGCTTGAAAAATAAAATTTGCTTGGTGGACAGAAACACATTTGTTTCTTTTGAATCTGCAACTAAGATAAAAGGATGAAGCTCAGAAAGGTTAAGATGAAGGCAGCCGTTTCAAAATTATAGTTCTCCCATCGGCTGAACCCTTGGAAACAAATTAAGCAGGAGACAATATTTTATGGAAGAGAAGATACTGAGAAACGGAGTCAATCTCTGCTGCTTTTGCTGATTTGTCTGACATAAAAACGGCTGTCCTAAATTCCAGTCAACCAGAAAATAAGCTCTATATACATTTTCTAGGTTAATAGGAATCTTAACTTAAACTCCAACAAAAGAAACTGTAACTCAGGAAGTTGTCTCTTCATATATACAGGGAGGTTTTCATACACCTTTCTACAAAACAGCCTGCAGATTAAGGCAAGCTTTTAAACCAGCTCTACATCAGCATGCGCTCTGGGATGACTAATCACTTGTTGTGGAAATGATGAAATCTCTGGACTCATCTTCCCAAACACTGAAACCATCACCATGAAGTCACACATAAACATAGCGGGGAACTAGATCCACATCTTTTCTCTCACCTGTAGTCCCAAGACTTTTGTAAAACCGGTATTCCAAATGTAGCTGCGGGGCCCTCGACTTCACTGGTTCCTACAAGACCAAACACGTAAAAGAAGAAAAGAAACAGAATCAGAAATAACTCTTATAGTAACAATCACAAAAATAAAAAAGGGCTCTTATTTCAGATATATTTCTGGCTTCTTAGGTTTTAACCTTCTAATTACTGTTTTGCTGGAAAAAGTCAAAAGCAAGAGTCATTTTTTTAGAGTTATTAGTTATAATCCATTCAATGAATGGATGAAACAGAGTAAAACTTTATTTTACATAATTTAAATATAGAATAATAATAATCAACCCTATATTTTATTATTAATATATATATAAATAATTATATTTGTTATCCGTTAATTATATACATTAAATTAATCATAAATACAATTCAAATAAAATGTAATCATTTAATTTAATTATATCTACCGGTAATTTCCCTATGGGATTAATAAATTTTTTTATTGAATAAAACCATTAAAAATTTGTCTGATTCCAATCTCCAAAGGATCTCTATGTTAAAACAATTTAGCCATTTTCATCTGTATTCCAGCACAGAAGTAATAAGTTAAAAGCTTAAGATAACTGCAGGGGACTTACCAGTTTAATGGCTACATACTCATTTGTGTAGAGATTCTTACCTGAAACAAGACAGAAAAGTAGGATTAAACGTTCAATCACACCATCTTATCCTGTGTATTCATTTTAAACCTTCACCATCCTGCCTATTTAAGTTGGTTCCGTCTGCCGTAGGATGTTTTCTGCCAACCAGGCCCCTATTCAGACTAACACAGGAACATTTAATACCTACTTTGACAGCCAAACATTTAAACCAATTTATGTTCTACTCAGACAGTCTACAGGAAGGAAATGTGGCCCAGATAAATCATATATCCCATCCTGTCATTAGGCAATTTTGGGTTCTAATCTGTCATAATTTATTTAAGTTAACAGTCCCAAGTGGGATCAGGGAGAAGACATAATTCAAATTGGTCAGCTAAGAATATGCATTTTAGGAAAATCCATCTTCAATATTCATTTAAATATTGAACCACAGGGAAAAAATGGTTATAGTATATGGGGGAAAAGAGCTATGAATGCAAGCACCATTGGAGGTAGTGAGGGACTAAATATGGGTACGAATTAGTAAATGGAAAAACTGAATAGGAAACTTTAAGGCTACATTAACACTGCAGGAAAATGTGACTTAAATCCAATATTTTTGTTCCTATGTGACTCGTAACTGACTTTTTCATGGCAGAACGACCTGATTCCGATCTGTTTACCTCAAACAAAATAAAAAATAAATCCAAATTGTGCCACTTTTATAAGCAGAAATTACAACAAATAAAAAAATAAAGTAAAAATGTCTTAAAATAAGTCTGTTTAACCTGAATTTGAGAAGATAAATAAGAATATTTGCCAATGGAATTAGTATTTGTACCCTTATACTAAGAAAATTGGATATTATGCACTTTAAATGAGACACTGCAGATGATTTTTCTTATTTTAAATGCAAATTGTCTTATTCCATTAGCAAAGTTGTTTAAGAAAAAAACTTTTTTGAAGAAAAATTCACTAACTTAGATTAGATTTTTTTTCGCAGTACACACTGTTCTTTCTACACATGCATGATGCATTGGGGCCATAAAGCATTCAGACTGTTGGCTGAAATGAAGTAGTAGTTTGAATCATCATGCAAAAAATAAAACATTTAAAATTAATAACGAAGATAGCAGTGTGAACGTAGCATTAGTTACAATATTCATCTACAGAGTCATCTAGAGAGAAAAATACACTCTGATTGGTTGAAAGTTTTCTATCAGGGAAAACCATTTGTTTGGATCCAGTCACTGACTTGCTCCTCCTGGATGAGCTTGCAGTGACAATTTTCACTTGCATTTTTAGTGACCAACACCATTAAGTCACCAACAGAGTGTGTCGTCTAATGTGCTACCAGTTCTGACAAGAATTAAACTCCAAACATACCGAGCTTCAATTCCCCGAAGTTTCCACAACCGATCTTCTTCCCCACACGGAAATTAGGTCCCACCATGAGAACGCCAGACGTGCTCGAGGAGCCCGACTGCCGGGTCGAGTGTCCGCTCCGGCTTCCCTGGGAAACTTTGGTGCCTCTAGCCGGCCGCTCGCCATACTTCTCTCTTTGTGGATCCATGGCAGCACTGGTCACAGTAAGGCCTCCTGGGCCGGGCCCACCGCAGCAGCCACAGCTCTGGTTACCAGTGGCACCTGGACTGGACAGCCACTGTCATGGGTCAGAAGCTGGAGCGGTCCACTCCCCCAACCTCACCCTCACCTATATTAGTTGTTGGGCCTCAACATTTGTGGACACCTGTGGGAAAAAAATGAAGTGAGAGAAAACGGGTTAAATCTCTCTTTGTTAGCAGGAGGCTCTTTAAGGGGTGGCCCTGACAAGTAAACTAGATTAATATAAAACACATTAAAATGATAAATCTTTAGACATAACAGTAGAAAAGAAGAAGGCTTTACAATCCTAGCAGGGTAGGTCTTATTCACATGTTGACAGAGCAAACAGTACAATGACCTCTTAACACCAGAATGGCAGACAAAGCAAACACAAAAAAAAGCTTTGTATAAATCCAACTTCACTCTAGGAGTTACTAGAAAACCTGCAAAGCAGGAAAAAGAAATTAGAGCAGAAATCTGCTGGAATGAGGCAGACAGGGAAGCTGTACCAGCTGTAAAATATCTCTAATAAAAAGGTTCCTGGTTTAGCTTAGCTTATAACTTTCCTTTTGGTTTATGTGTTAATAAACAACTGGAGAAACAAGAGCTGTGTTTCTAAGGAGAATTCCTTTAGAGATAAGTCTACCAGCACACAAACAGGCAGCAACTGGGGAGCAGTCACATTGGACTTTAGTACGTGCGTGCAGTGGTTTCAAAAAAGAAAGTACACCCCCCTAACAATGTTCAAAACAACTTGGTTGTAACCAGGCTCTGGATTTATCCAACATGAGGTGACCGCTAACAACAAGCCAACACAGAAAAGCCTGAAGCAATGACCTTAGAAAGGGTTCCAGTATATCAGCAGAACATGTCAGCTGTCATACTAGTTTTAAAATCTATATTGGAAATATGAGAAATGATTAAATCCATATTTTTCATATCAAAGTTGCTTTCTTATGACGTATCCATTTTTCCGTCTGTAGGGTTTTTTATTTCAGTCACTATATTTAAAAATATAATTTTGACACCAGAAATGTAACACTCGTAAATATGGCATCCAAGCAGTCCTCCTGTTGTTGGAATGTTATCATAATCAAGAGTGATTTACTGAATTGTGCAGCTGTAAGCATAAAGAAGCAAATGTGCTGGCCATCAGTCTGGGGGAGGTTATAATCCCATTTCGAAACAATCTGAAGTCCATCTTTCGACAGCCAGTAGGACTGTAAACAAAGAGAAAACATTTAAAGAAACAGACCAACTTCCTGGGAGCGGTATAAACAGTGTTCCTACCCAGTGGTTAGACCATGCAAAACAGGAACACCTGTTCTTTTCTCTTTTTTTCCATATTGGGAGGGGCCCTCATCGCTTCTTCATATACAAAATATCAGCTTGAACCAGTGAGACGTTGAGCAGAGCCTCCTGCATTGGGGGACAGCAACACACTATCTGAAATATGATGGGCGGGGGTTGACGGAGCGGGCCGAGGCGCCCCCCTTGAATAATGGTAGGGGAACATAGAACACTTAAACAAGAGCAAATGTGACTGTCGAACTAAAGGGCTTGTTAAACTCCTGCAGCAGTGTGTCGCAGTGAGCTTGTCGCAGATATTTTTTATATATGCCCAATTTGGAAGCATGGTCTGCGCTATGTTATTCCACGCGAACAACGCAAGAGGGACAATCAAGAACTAGCTGTGGGTCTAGATATGGCCAAGGCGGTGAGAAAGTGGAAAAACATGAGTTCCGTCCAGTGTTCACAGGGATGGACGTCTGTGTCTTCAGCAGGCGTAGAGCTAACAGAACTGGCAGCGTTGCGAGGCAAGGGCTCAAACATGTACGGCTGCAAGCCTTCCACACCAAACCAAGCTTCTGCCGCCATGGCGTCCTCTTCCACAACAACTTCGTCCCCGCTTTCCGGCAGGATTGCGGATGCCAGTTACCATAGGACCCTCCCCTTACTTAAAACATGTGCTGAGAAAACAAACGACAACTAAGGACATTGGAGATGCTGGTGGGCTGCAGAATCTCTAATTTTTCCTGAATTTCTCCTCTAAGGCTACGTTCACACTGCAGCCTTAAGTGAACCAAATCTGATTTTTTTGCGCATATACGACCTGTATCTGATCTTTTCATGGAAGTCTGAACAACAAAGATCTGAATTTTTCCAATAAGACCCAGGCCACTTGGCTATGTGGTCCTGAATCCGATACGATTCTGATCGTTTCAAATGCGACCAAAGATCAGCCAGACCGCTTTCATTCGACCGGAACAACATTAATACTCAACAAAGGTCACTATTCTGCATCTTGCTCACAGAAGCGGGAAGAAAAACAACAACCATGGCGAACGCTAATGCGAAGAGCAGTCTTTTCTTAACCACCTTGGAAAGATTGAGTTTTTAAGGTTGGGAAAGATCGCTAGATGCACTCCAACACTACCATCCATGTTTACTTCTGTAAACACAGAGCATGCTTGCTTGTGACATCATTGCGTCTTCTACTGCGCATGTGGGACACTTAAGCTGTATGAATGCAGTTAACACAGGAAATCACAGAAAAGTCACATCTATTAGGAAATGTAAATGGCGTCGCAAAAAAAATAAATAAATCGTATTTCACAAAAGGAACAGAATTGAGCATTAAGGCCTGCAGTGTGACTGCATCAAACACTTTACTCTCTCCCTGGTTTATTCTGCAACTGCTTCAAAGGCAAGAGCATGTCTCAATATGTTCCTATAGCTAAAAACACTACAATTTAAAGGTCTACTTTTACCATGGCTTCAGTCTAAGGGACTGATATAAATCCAGTTTACATATCTTACATTTAATTAGTTGTGCACATGCGTAGCCTCTGAGGCCCATTGCCCACATTTGAAGACCAAAGTGTTCAGATTTCGGACAGAGAGGACAGTTTGAAAGAGGGGTCAAGGAAGCCATCTTTGTGGGGAAAAAAAAGAAACTATCACTTAACACAGGGCGAGGATTGCGGTTTCAGCTTCCAAGCGTTTACAATTCAGTCATAGAACTGATTCCCAAGAAATTAAATAAGCCCTCCCATTATGAACCAAAAGACCAATCACATAGCTCCAACAATCCAGAAGAACAAAGGGTGGCTATTTGATTAGCATCCGACTTGGAATGTGTACAGAACGATGGACGTCCATGCTGCTTAACTATATCAGAGCTCCAACTACAGATTGCTCTGGTGCGCTCGACAGAATTGACAAAGACTCCTAGAAAGGTGTCGAAACAGCTCAAAAAAGGTTTCAAAAGTCAGGTTACGCCGATTTGTGGTTGCCATGACCTGGATGACTGAGAATTTACAAAGGCACATATCAGAAAGGGTTTCACACAATTAAGATGCCCAAAGTGCATTTATAACCTTTGAAACATGCCCAGAGCATGAAACTAGAAGAGCTGTGGCTCACCCTAAAAGTATGGCTGTCCTTAAGAGATAGTAATCAAGTCCCAGTGGTAACAAAACACTTGGACCAGTTTTAGCATCAACACAAAGCCTAAGCCATAGTATATCATCACAACCGCATCACACCACCCACAGCCACAATCCAGAGGACGATACCAGAGAGTATTATGTAAATGTTTATATAAAGCCACGTCTTCTACTTCTAAGGGCACACGTTTGATTTCTTAACTTCCAAAACGTCTGCAGATATAAAGTCTTTTTTTACTGATAAAATGCATCTCAGTGTTTTGTTTTTTATGTAATAAGAAGAACTAGTGATGTTGTCATTGTTACATCTCTCCTCGTGTTCTGTTTGAATCTACTATAGGAAACTACAAGCTATTCAGATTTTTTTTCTCATCAACAGTTTGGATTTGAAGTGAAAAAAAGAGGAACTCCTCGTGAAAAGCAAAAAAAGAAGAAAAACTGTTTTCATCACAATGGTCTAATTCCTGAGCATGTGAAGCCTGCCGCTGATGGTATTGTGTGTGTGTGGGCTTCTGGATGACTCATGCTCAGTGTTGCCTGCACAGATCTGAGCATCAAAGACAGCGCGTTTGCTCTCAAGGGCAACTGAGCGCCGGTGATATTACATAAAACCAAGAGCCTAACAACACAACAATAAAGGCACGTTTTGGAGCTAAGACCCAGGCTGAGTCGGAACAGCTGCCATTCTGCAAATAATGATTTGTGGGCCATCCTGATCGGAGCGTTTTGATCGGCGGCTGAGGAAGTGCACCCTCCTCAAAATGCATTCAATCAGTTCACACACCATCATAAGCCATTATATCACAGGCACCGCTGTTCACTTTACAGCATGAAGGCTGTTACAGAGATAATTACTCGTGTTCATAAGGAGAGCGCACTACCATGCGCTCTCCTTTTTCTTTGGGGTGTAAAGAACCCCAAAGAAAAAGGTATAACATCAGCCTTCAACCAAGTTTAGAGATTTTATTCTAGATTGGTGCTTGAATATCAAAATGTCATGAATATTACAGATAAATGTAATTAGGTTTGATTTTAGCTGTGTTAGGGAATATATTTGTTGCTTTTAAGTTTTAAACGGATTACATCCTGTTTTACATTCTACCTCAATTTCTTGTGTATATAAAATCACAATACTGTATTATTTCAGTGAGAATTTCTCACCGACCAAAGCTTATGCATAGTTCATCTAACAAGCAGTGCTATGGACAATATAACATGCCCAGACATGCCCAACCTGAAGATTACTATAGAGAGATTAAGATGAAAATCCTCCAATATCCCAAATCTCACAGATCAAAGCATCTAAACCCCACAATAGGTTTTATATTCAGGTTATTTTGTGTTATTTAAACGGACTGATAATTTACTAAGGGAGGTGTGAAACTGAAGGTCCTGTCAATGAGTAAGAGTCTAAAAATAGAGGCAGAACATCCCTTTCAGCTGAAATCGTGTGAAGGGTGTAGCAGCCCAGCCTTATCCCTGCAGCTTTGGGACCTGACATGGGCTGGGGAATCCCCACAGCCTGTGAAAGCACCTTGGATGCAGATTACATGGAGACATTTTTCATGTTTCCCACCCATGCATTCCTCTGACAATTCATTTGTCTTTTTTTTAACAAATAGATTCAATTGTAGATTTTTTTCTTGCTTATTTTTCTTCCACATTCTGTGTGAAACATGGAAATGCCATGTCTCCAGACATTGTTTTCTTCCCATTTAAAACAAAAAAGGAGAAACAATGATGGTTTAAATAGCTTTGTTTCATATTAAAGACATAATTGATCATTTATAATGACAAATGTGGTCATCTGGTCTAAATTTCTTGTTTTTCCATGTCTTTAATCAGAGCTGCATGACGAAAAAGGTTTAAATCAGAACTATGGCTTGAACTTAACATGGAAAAATTGTTATTTACAGAGGACAAGGGTTGTTAGCACGTCTCTGTGCAGGACAACAGTCAAACAGACATTAGTGATCACTGAATGAAATGTTTACATTAGAGGCTCGTCATTATCTTTTGTAAAATCATTCGATATCAGTCCAGGTTTTAGCCTCAGTTTAAAGGTCTTATTTAACTTTTAACTCAATTTGGTTCATCTGTATGGAACGACAATACTGAACATAACTGAACCAATTTTTATCTTAATATATTCAAAGTCCAAACCAGTGCAGTTCAATACATATTCTAATACATTACTGTTTAATTCAGTTCGTCAAATCAATATGCTGACTGATAAAATAGTATTTGTCTAAATACAGAAGAAAACACAGAGGGTGTTTATTTGAAATTATTCCAAAGGGCAAGGATTGTTAGTAAAAATAAAATTAAACATATGATGATGGTATTTAGCAACAACTAAACAAATTTATTGAGAAGTTAAATATTGAAAATATACAATTTTTATAGAAAATAAATTGTTTTATTTGCAGCAGATACTGTATTTGTCTAAAAAATTTCTGTGAAAAAAAAATGTGCCCAAAAGTTTCTTAGCTAAACAAAAAAAAAAAAAAAAAAAGAATGTTGTTTAGCATTTCATGACATTTTTCTTTAATAAAAAGCCTGACGGTTTATAGCGCAGTGATTAACCTTCAGTGAAAAGATCAGCCTTTCAGGGGGGGTCTGTCAACAGAGCAGACTCCCACTGGGTTAGTGCCAGCTACCAGCTGCCTCCCTTATCATAGAAACTACAGCTTCCTCTTTCTTATATATACGTTGGATCTCAAACATCACATTTATGCAACTTGATCAATTAAAACAAAAAAAACTACTTTTTTGTGTTGCTTTTTTTCCCCTTCTGATTGGAAAAACCAGAAGAGTTTAAACTAAAAAAAAGAAAGAAAAAAAAAAGAAAAAAGTACAATGACCATCTGCAAAACCACTAATAAAAAAAAACACAATGGGTATGTTTTTTGTGATCTGGAACTCAGAGCTGCCATTTTTTTTTTTACCTTACTGTTATGATCATGCTGAGCAGATATTGTCAAAACACACAATATTCACCAACTTCTCTATAGAATCACTATATTTAAAACAAAATAAAAACATTTCAGTCCTTTCTACTTCCTGGTTTCTCAGAATGGTTCCGCCCGATTAATTTAATTGTGCGTTTGCTGCATTTCATGTTAATTATCTTGGATGTGCGTTATCTACAGGTTTGACCTGTCTTCTTAAGTGATCAGACTCCACAGTGACTGGCATAACCAGAGTCTTAAACTGTTTTCATTAAATCTGAATCTCCTCACATCTTTGGGATCAGAATACTGATAATTTATAAACTATCTATTACATACCCCTGCAAGCAATTGGATTAAACAACAAGAAGTTAGGCATTACAAAACATTCACATAACTAGTCAGAAAAAAAACAATAAGTTCAAAGGACAATTATCCAAAATACTGAATGCTTTTTAGCTTTTATAAACGATGTTTTCCAAACCTGATAAAAATTAAACACAGACTGGTTACAAGAATCAGGTTTTAAAAAGTTGTGGTGTCAAAAAGCGCTAATGTGTTCCATGACATGGCTTATTTAGTTCAGATTGTTTAAATGAGAAGATTTTTTTCTAGCTTTGAGAATAAAGTCTGTTTTGCTGCACACTGCCGTTCTGCTGGATGAATGAAAGCGACCAGTTTCCTCCCTAGCCAAGGCAAAAGATAAATTAAGCTGTTTGAAGAAAAAATAAATATATCAGTCAGACTTTAAATAGAACACAACTCATTCCTCTACTGCATTTTGCAACATTTATTTATTTTGCACTCCACTGAACCTTCTATATCAATGCATTTTGCACCATGAATGTAAACTTGTTTACCTTTTAGAAAGACCTCCTCTGCTTGGTTTTGATGTGTGTCAAAGCTGAAGGTGAACTCAAACATAAGAAAAACGTATTTTTTGATTAATAAAAGCTTGTTTAATTTTTCAAATTCAAAATATTTTCATGTACCATTACACTTGCGAACCAGTAGGGGTATATATACCCCCGGTTGGGAAACATTGCTGTACACTATAAAGAAATAACATTTCAAATAGACAATTTAAGGATTAGATTGACGTTGGATTATCTTGTCGCCTGAAAAACCTAATAGGTTGGAAAAAAAAAACAAGGCCTCTAAGTGTTGAAATATTTTGGATACATCCTTTTTGATTTGCTTCATTTCTTGTTTTCTAGTTAAACCTTAAAACGACCCTTATCCATTTAGACATATTTCAATCCAACTTCCCTGCAGTGTTGCTTTATAACTTGAGTAAATTGAGGTAAATGTTTTTTGGGGAAAATGTAAATCTTAGTCCAGAAAAATATAGAAGTTGAAATGCTGCTTATATTAGTGTATGCAAAAAAAAAAAAAAAAAAAAAAAAACCTAAAAAAAAAAAAACTGAGCAAAGTTCTGGGTAGAACTACACCGTCCACTGAGGCACTTTATAAATGGTAATGTTCATTTCACTATTGAAAGCTGTATTTATCAAACGACAATTAAGTTTGTCTAAGTCTAAGACCATCTTTGTATGTATAAAAGGAGTGGTACCCAATTTACTAGGATATAGAATAGAATAGTAGCCAGATAAACCAGATTAAATGTGTAATTTAGTCTGGCCCCAATGAATGAGACATCGAAAGATTGTTGATGAGAACAACCCATTGTTTTTCAAACCATGTCTGTGCCTATTGGCCAACGCTCTGACCAATGAGCGCAACTGACTGTGACGTAGTAAGCGCGACAGAAAGCTGATGGGGGAGTGTAAACAAACAGCCTGTCGGTAAAACAGCGAATACGTTCTTCCTAAAACTGAATGAGCGCAGAGCCTCTTCCTGCTCACGTTTCAACGAAAACCCAAAGTCTAATCCTTCCAAAACGGATTTAAAGCTGAGTCAAACGAGAACTGTTCAATAGTTGTTGCCATCTTTCTTGTTGCGCTTTCTCCAGCGTCGCAAAGCTTTGTCGTCACGCCCTCAAAATCCCGCCAAATTTGCATCCAGAAATTCAAAACACATCTCTGCGTTGTGATTGGCCCGCCAGTTCTAAGGCCTGGGGAAATGATCGAGGCTAGACCACTAGCAGGAAAAATGATAGAATAGAAAAGAATAAAATAGAAAATCCCTTTATGGTCCCACAATGGGGAAATTCTGGTGTTTACACCAGCAAAAAGATTACAGAAAAAATGGCAACATAAATGTTGACCTATGAAGGATGTATAATAATGACATACAGGTGAAGAGTTAAAAGATAAGCAATCAAATAATTTACTATAAAGTGTTTTAACAATATAAAACTGTGCACCTGGATCCCCGGATATCTTAGCGAATTTATAATTTCATACATGTAAACAATTCAGGTCTAGTTATAAAACTCATGTTTTAAACCGGTGTAGTTGTGAGAAAATCTTAAGTCCCCCAAAATCTAAATTAGATTCTGACTCAGCTGTTCATAAAAACTCCCAAATTAATTTGATTTGTAGCATTTGAAGCATGATTGATCCTGTGTGTTTATGAAATGATCATATCAGAGTTTGAGACCTAAAACATTGAAAAACCACTGTGTTTCTGTTGGTGTTTTGTTGATTCTGTAGTAAAGTCATCAGTTTAACCACAGAACAACAATGTAGGTCGAGATGCAACGTTTGAGCAGAAGAAAAGGAAATGTGCAGCGCATTTAAACTGAGAAGTCAGGGGGAAAAAAACTTCAATGTCTTCAAAACGAAATGGGGCATTTAAAAAGCTAAGATCTACAGACTGTGTGTCCAAAAATAAACCCAGAAAGAGGAAGCAGCCTCAGATTAACAGCAGCTTCAGTAACAGGGAATATGAGGTTAAAATGAAGCTGATCGATCCGTCTATAGGGAGGCCTGCGGTTGATCCAACAGAAGGAGACGTTTAGCAGCTGTTTACCACCTTGTCCCGGACAAAGCTATCAATGGCAGTCTAAAATAAAAGCTCACATTGCTAAAAAAAACAACGACTTAATTATTGACCGAATGTTCAACATTAAATATAAATAGTAAACCCTGAAGCAAATTTTAGCAAAACAATACTTAGCCAAAGAGGTTGCTATGGTGTAAATATATTCTACTAATTAAAAAATTTTTAAAAAAAGCAGATATATTTTTATGTTTATCATGTGGGGTGAAAAAAAAGTTGTTAAAATTTGCGTATAAATGTATTTCCTTACCTGTCCTTAGCGATAAAACAGCCAAATGATGGCTGGTGACAGTTGGACTGAGCGCAACAAGGAAATTAGCTTCGTTAGCATCGCTCCTATTAGCTGAAAACCTCTCAACAAATGCTCCTTTTACTGGCACGCATCGAGCTAATGCGATGTTCTCACCTCCACGGTGATAAATCCACGCGTCCACGCAGTCCCCCCCCCCCCCCCTCCCGTGTCCCGCTCAGGTCCAGTTTAGCAGGGCGCAGGCGGGATTCATGTGAGGTCTCCTGCGCTCTTCTCGTAGCTGGAGGTTTTCTCAGCCGTTAGCTCGCTAACAACCTTTAGCGTCTCTCTCCATTCTTCGCCTGCCGTGAAAAGGTTCCGACACACCGGATGGAGAAACCACGGCACCGCCCGCTTTAGCGCGCTCACTTCCAGGTCAAACCGAGGCAGCAGATTATTAGCTGACCTGAGGAAGAATTCGTGGATTATATTAAATCCCAAAAAACAAACAAAAAACGTTTAATTGTTAAAGAAATTTTGGTCCAAAATAAAAATTTAAACTTCACTGATTATTAAATGAGAAAATATCAATATTTGCGTTATAAATCTATGGGCGGTTCTAGACAGGGGCCAACAGGCGCCCTTTTAGAACTGCTTCCTGTAATGGCCCCTGTACGGACACAAGAAGTGTTTGAGGCTCGGTGGATGGTCGTTTGGTGCATGGCGCGTGTTTTGAAGCTGCTTATGGAGAAATGTCTTGGGCCGTGAGTAGTGAGGAAACAGGAAGCGATTCTTGTGGGATGGAAGAGGGAAATAGTGACAATGAAGGTTGGAAAATAGCAACATCAAAAAATGAGAAAAAGCGGAAAAAACAGAGATCAGTTCAAGGGGAATCTAGTTCAGAACAATCCAGTGATGATCATTCCATACATTCCACAGCACAACAAAATGAATTCAAAGTCATATTCAAAGTCGTTAATCAGGCAGACTCTTTTACAAATTGGAATCCGGTTCACTTAACAAAAACCATCAATAAACTTGTCGGAGAAGTCAAAGGTGCCAGAATTCTGTACAGTGGAGACCTGCTAATTAACTGCAGAGACAGCGCCCAGCAAGGCAAAGCAATACGTATCAACAAAATTGACGGGATAAGAGTTCAGTGCAGCCTAATGGAGAACAAAAAGATCAGCAGGGGAGTCATTGGAGGAGTTCCTCTAAAAATTTCTGAAAAAGAGATTCTGGAAAACATAAGCGGTGCAAAAGTAAAAGAAGTAAAACGGTTAAAAACAACAAGAAACGGAGAAAGATCTGACAGTTTATCTGTGCTAATTAAATTCGAAGAAGAGCAATTACCAAGCAAAGTATTCATCGGTTACATAAGCTATAATGTCAAAATCTACAATCCTCCACCATTGAGATGTTTCAAATGCCAAAAATTCGGTCACGTTGCAGCAGTTTGTAAAGGGAAACAGAGGTGTGGAAGGTGTGCAGGAGAACATGAGTACGGAAAATGTGGAAAAGAAGCTAAAATAAAATGCTGTAATTGTGGTGGAGAACATACTGCTGCCTATCGCGGCTGTGAAGCAAGCAAAAGGTCTGAGGAAATTAAAAAAATGAAATTTGAGCTCGGAATAACCTACGCTGAAGCTGCAAAAAGGATCCCATCTCAGTCAGAAAAACCCAAACCTACAGTTCAACACACAGCAAATTCCAAACCTCTAGAGAAATCTCCAAAAATTAATGAAGACTCACTTATTGTTAAAAAGACAAATTTTGTTCTTTTCATGGTAGAAGTAATTAATTGTACTGCACAGACAACAAAAAAAACGGAAAAAATCAAAATAATAGTGAAGGCTGCAGAAAAATATCTGGACATTAAAGATTTGAACTGGGAGATGGTTGGAAGTATGATGGGAGGACCGATGGGACCATCAGAAACTGGCAGAGTTAAGATGACCTAGAGTAAATTAAAATTATATGGGCAAATGTGATTTAGTATTATGTTGGTTTAAGTTACACAGGTTTTTTTTTTTTTTTTTTTTTTTTTTTTTTTTTTTTTTTTTTTTTTTTTTTTTTGGGGGGGGGGTGAATCGTTTCCTGTTATCTTGCTTTACTCCATATCAGTTGGTGGCGGTAATGCACAATTCACAAGTCTGCCAACCGCCATAAAATCCCATAAGAAGATGGCCCCTGTACTCAGGGGCGGATTTTGAAATTAGGGGCCCTAGGCAACGACAAGCAGGGGGCCTTCTGAAATGAGAAGACAACACATAAAACAGACCCATTATACAGATACAGAGATTTTAATAGAATAGACATACATTATTTTTTCTACGTATTGTCCCCCTCTTCTGGTTTTCCTGTCTATGTTTTGTACTACACTGACTGTTCAAAAGGAATGAATTAGCTGATTTCTCCTTCCTGTGTTTCCAAAAAGGCGACGGCAAAAGTAAATACCACAGTCCTTCTTTCCACTGTAGACAAGCCATGATCTGCTTCTCTGTTCTCCATTTTACATTTGGATGAAATAATAGCTGCATGAATCACGACAGCAGACAAGAGAGAGGAGAGCAGGAGGCAGGGTTACCAATCTACTTGCTCTGGAGAGCAGAGTTCTCTGCTTTTATATTTTGTTGCCCACGTCTCCACTAGCAGAAAAAGGTCCCTGGATTTGGTGCTAGGCACTTTTTTAAATATAAAAGTGCTGGAGGAGTCTAAAAAGTCGCTAAATATAGAAACAAAAGCCCTAAATTGCCAACACTGCTCTTTGCACCGTTTGTTTTTAAATGTTTTCCTGGTGTAGTGCTGGATTCTGACTTGAACTTCCAAAAGCATTTAAAGACAATTACAAGGTTGGCTTTCTATCACCTGAATAACATTTCCAGGATTAAAGGACTAATGTCTCAGCATGATCTGGAAAAACGTATCCATGCGTTTATTTAACAGTGTTTTCACAGGTCTGCCTAAAAAGTGGATCAGACAGCTGCAGCTGATCCAGAACGCTGCTGCTCGTGTCCTCACTAAGACTAAGAAAGTAGAGCACATCACCCCAGTTCTAAAGTCCTTATACTGGTTCCCTGTATCTCAGAGAATAGACTTTAAAAACTTCTGTACGCCCACGTCTAGGACTAAGGCCTCCATACATGGGTTGTGCGTGCTAAACGCTGCACCACCTGAACACCCTACAAAAGGATTTTTATCAAAAACATCATTAATGTACACAGATAAGGAATAGTTGTATTACCATACATGTAAACAGAGTTTTATGGGGCCCCCAGAAACCTGGGGCCCTAAGCAACTGCCTAGTATTGCCTAATGGTAAATTCTGTTATGCAAAAATAATTTTCCTATGACTGCATGTACTGGGACAGAAGCTGTCATAAAAAGCTTTCTGGGATCTATTTCACATATTTATTTCAACATTAATTTAAAAAATGAAGGTGTTTGCACTTGTAGCTTCAGTTGTATCATCTATAAAAAGCCTGGGTGCCAATTCCAATTTTGACCGTTATTTCTTTATAACAGCTGCTATAGGATCCCAATAAATATTTAATGTTTCAATTTAATATTTTTAAATAAAGGACAATACATACAGTAAAAAAAACTTGTATTAACTGCAAAAATGAATGCTCTCAATTGTAATTGAAATTCTTAGAGCATTAATAATGGATTATTATTAGAATTTTTGTGGCGGTAGATAAGATTGGTGGTTAAAATTAGTTTCAAGTATCAGCCGATTACAGATCTTCCAACATTATTAACTAACAGTGGGCTGATAAATGGGTGCACCCCTACTTTTTTTCTGTTATATTTGGGCTCCCCAGAGACACAATCAGCTATATGCTTCTGAAACTCCCTTAAAATATCATCACTATAACTAATGCCCTGTTTTTGTTTTTGTTTTATACTAATATTGTGAGTCCCTGTGTAAAAACACTGGCCCCCCTGCTAACTATGGTCCAGAATTCCTTTATGTTTTTGATTTATAAAGTTACTGTAAACACCGTTTTTACTTACTGTTAAGTAATAAAAAAAAAGATTTTCCACTATGTTATTTTTGCAGTGTAAAAAACATAAATTTCCAATTATATGAGTACTTTTAAATTAATGATTTTGGCACATCGTTAACATGAGAGCAGATAATTCCCCCACTTCCACTATGCTCTCATACTCCTTAGTGTGGCGTACACCTTTCCTGCTGCCCTTCTGGTTTTCACCATCATAATATTCTGCCTGCTTCAAACTAATAGTATTTGATTGATGTTACCTGGCAGACAAAAGGGCAACACTGTAGAGCTAAGGCGGAGGGGGTTATTTTTAGGTCAACTCTACATAGGAAAATATTTTTACCAATATAACACCAGCAATGTTTGCTGTAAAAGTTACTTAAACTTCTTTAGAAAAAAAAAAGTTATCTACAATTGAATTAATCCACTCAACACATACGTCTAAAGTTCTAAAGATCTATAGAATAAACTGTAGTTTACAGTAATCCCATATCCATCCTCTTTACTCAGTTTACTGCCACCTACTGGCCAAACATTGCTACATGCCAAACTCCATTACTTCCTGAATTTCAGCCAGCTCCTCTGTTTCCTGTCTTTCATTAGAGGACAGGATGATTAATCCAGGTGTGTCTGACCAATGTGGTCATGGTTACTAGGTTCAGGAAGTAGTGGAGCTGGGCATAAAGCCCATCAGTGGAATCAAGCACCTCTAGTTGATCTTTTATTGCTTTTTGAAACTCTTATAGGCAAATTCAAGGATCATTCGACAAAGGCTGGACTTTATTGCCAAAACCTATAGCAGGATACATTTCTTAATTTAGGTCAACTCAATATAATTTTAAAATTTATAAGAATTTGTATAAGAGATGCCTGTGCAGATTTATGACAATTATTTTGCCATGTTGATAAAATTCCTCCATTAAAACATTTTAGAAACATTTGCTTTAAAAAGCAATGCACAGAACTTTATTTTGGAAATATACTGCATCACAGCTACTGAATAAAACAATATAGTGATATATATTGAATTATTACTCAGAACTACAATTAAATAAGGACTAACATATATGTGGCATAAAAGAATAGTAAATTTATGTCTGGGGGAATCTGAAATAATTCAATTCAATTCCCAAACACTTTATTAATCCTTAAGAGAAATTAATCATCCATCCTTTAAAATATATAACATGCATCACTGATAATATAACAATCTTAAAAAAAATACCAAGAGGAGAAATTCAAATCATAATTTGCAAATAATTTCACTATTTAGAGATTGTTTTGTCAGAGATGTGACATGAGAGTGGAACTACAGAAAAAGGGTATGGAGGCAATATTTGGATAAAATGAGTATGAAAGAAATAATTAAAAACATGAGGAGACAAAACAAAAACTGTTGGCTGAGGTAATTTAATGCATTAACCAGTAGACTGGTTGTAAAAAAAAAAAAAAAAAAAAAAAAAAAAAAGAAGAAGGGGGATGGTTGATTCTGATTTTTTTTTTTTGGAAGCATACATAGCCTAATTCATATATTCTATTTACCTAAACCAATATGCATGGTACGGTTGTTCCATGTCAGGTACGCCGGTCATTGACCTTGACCAAGGCTCCTTACAGTAGAACTGCAGTCAGTCCTGGACTGGCATGGCTATCAATGCCCTTATATAGTTGGGGAGTCATTTCCCACTGGGATCAGCTTCATAGTCATAGTAGGACACTTCTTTGAGTTTATTTTGCTCAAAAGCCAAAATAAAGCCAAATGTTGAAAGGGCAATATTATTGCCATTACTGTTAATATATAGTAGAACATTTACACATTCAGTAATAAAATGTCACAGGGAATGGTATGGGGGGGAATGGTCATTTAAGAAGGGGGGTGATTTTAAAGATTTTTTTTTAAGAAGGGGGATGCCTTCCCCCCTCAACTCAAGTACTGGCATTAACCAATTGGGCATAAAAAATGAAATATTCAAGAATATTAAAAAAATTGATACCGACTGTGACCAAGGCAGTTGTACTTTTCCGAATACTGGAAGAAAAAACCCCACTTGCACCCAAATATGTAAAATGTGAAGTATAAAAAAAAGACATAATGCCCAAACCTTAGTCAAACATTTATTATGTACATTTACTTCATTAACATTTTAAAGAAAATGTATGCACTAATGCAAATTGGTTATAAAAATAAAGCACATTCTTGTGTAAAGGACAGGTCTACAATCAGTAAACAGTAAATAAAGAAACCATCTGATGTGGCATCAATTTCTCCCTTACTGTATTACCAGCCACCAATCTAATACCCAGGTGTAATGTCAGTCAGTATCTGTATGATCTAATTCACGTGTTGAACATGAGAGAATGGAAACACTGCAATAGGTCCATATTAGCCCAGATTAGCTTATGACAAAAATAAATGTAACAATATTGAATATATGGACAGAAAAAAAGTCAGTAATACAATAAATATGAGAGAGCAGGCAGAAATAATACAGATTGTATTCTCAGCTTATAACTGTTTAACTGGTTAATAGCCTGTAATGTTAGTTCATAATGCTCAGATTATTCAAAATATGCTGTGTAATAAACCTTAATGGGTTAATTCATTTTATAGTCATTGAAAATGGTGTTTTAGTAAAAAAAAAAAAAAAAAAGCTTTTTGTAACATGTATCTATTCAACAGCGGCTAATGGGGTGGAATGACTTGCATACGCCTGTCGTCCAATGTAAACTACAGGGAAGGATACTCTGGAATATTATGGTATAATGATTTTAATATATTCAATTAAAGGGAAAAGAAACAAAAAAAACAATAACATTTAATAGGAAGAGAGAGTTTTTTTTACACGGTTTAGGCAAGTTCATGTCAGACTCCAAACTTTCTTTCCATCATTCTTTTAACAAAACACACACAAAAATGTCAAAATACATAATGTATTAATGTGGCAGCTTATTATACCAAATATCTATAAGGAAGATTTCATTTAAATCAATAAGAGAGAAAATGGACGGAAGTTTCTTCTGTGTTTCCAAACAGTCCTCTCGACTCCTGGCAAAGAGGTAAACGTGTTCAACAAGGCAGTTGGTTTTTTTTTTATTTAATAAAAAAAACAAAAAAAACAAAAAACAAACAAACGAAAGGAGATCCAATTCATTAAGCTATGGCCTTCGCCTCAGGCAGGAACGCCTCCCAAAACTTGATAAGCTGAAAGAAAATCAGAGCGAGAAGAACAAAGAAACTGTTAAAACATGGATTGGTTAATCACTGGTGAACTTTTAATGTCTTATTAAACATTAACTTATACTGATACTTTGAATAGCCCTCCCCCAAATAAAGATGTATAAAAAGATTTGAATAGATAAATCAATCTGTAAATTCTTATTTCATTTAACAATGGGAATAAACCGTTTAAAATAATCTAAAATTTTTGCATGCATCCATATTCTTCTCTAAACTTTTACAAGCTTAAAGCAAACAGAGGGAGGGATCTTTCTCCTTTTTTCACCTCTGCATAACACAGATTTATTGCCATAATATAAATGTTTGCAGGATCTGTATAAAGAGATCTACTACGGCTACATACTTTATCTACCAGGAGTATATATTTTGTGGTGTTGGATAATGCAGCAGAAAATATTTGAAGTGGTCATTAAGATGTTTCGCTTAAATCGTAAGGTAAAAAATCATTTGGAATTGAAACCCCACTTTCTGATTGCTAGAGGGAAACTTTTCCAGTAAAGCGTGCATGTTCCAAAGATGCAAAGAGTGAGTTAATTTTTTATTCCAGTAAATAGATAAACTAGTCATGAACTGGGATCAGTGAATCCAAAGCAATAGGAACACGGTCTGCGACACGGCCCGAAGATCTTATCTCGATATTTATTGGTACTATAGTGACACCAATAAAACTGAAGATAAAAATACTTTCAGTATTCTTTGAAGTCTGGTGGGGAAGATTCTCAGTCATCCAGGTCAACGTCATTCAAAAAAAAGTAAAAAACAAAAAAAAAAAAACAATCCATTGGACTTTGTTTCCATGTTAGAAGACGTGTCGCTTCCCATCCAGGAAGCTTTTTCCAGTACAAAATGTAAAAAAAATAGCGTTGAGTTTGAGGTTTTATACAGTAGCCCATTAACTCAACACTAATCCTGACATTTTGAATTGAAAAAGCTTCCTGGATGGGAAGCGGAAAGCCCAGTTGATTGTTTTTTTTTTTTAACTTTCTTTTACTGTGACAGTAGCCCAAAGTTAGCCTGGGTGCCATTCCGAACTTAGTCCCGCCCACAACGTTTGAGGTCGGGAAGTTCGGTCTGGCATTGCTCAATAGTAGCGCAAGTATGCTCGCACAATATCTGGCGGGTTGTAGGTCTTATTGGTTGTAGGTCTATCCAATTGAGTGCAGAGGCATTTTTTTTCCTGGTTCGTTCAAAACACGCCCCATAATCACAGCTCTATGGAGCAGTATCAGACTCAATTTCTGACTAGAATTGAGTAGGACTACGTCAGGCTAGCCCAAAGTAGCCTAAAAACTAAAATTTAGAATAAGCTTTTTTTCAGGACAATAGTTATATAAAGAAGTGTGATATATCAATAAACATTCTTTAGTAGCTGCATTTAATCATAAGTGAAAGAATAAAAATATTAGAAATACAAATTCACACATTTTATTATCATCACTAATTCCAATTTATTGTTTATACAATGAATTAAAATTGTTATTAAGACTAGCAATGCACTGGAAAAAAGATCTAGAAATAAGTAAACATTTCTTAAATTGACTGTATTCACCCTTAATTTGAGTAGGTAAATTAGATAGTTTGCCAATGGAATGGGTATTTTTCTTCTTAAAATAAGATAATTAGATATTATGCACTTGAAATAAGACAATGCAATTATGTTTACTTATTTAAAAGTGTAAATTGTCTTGTTCCATTGGCAAAATGTCTCTTTTGCCTCCTCAATCCAAGAAAAATTCACTTATTTTAAGAAAAAATTTCTTATGTAGATTTAGATTTTTTCCAGTGTGTATAATTATAACAACAAACAATATGATAAATGCCCAACCCCAGCCTGGTTATTGTTATTTTATGAGTCATTTAGCTGGAGTCATTTATTATGAATCAGAATCCAGTTAAAACATAGAGTAACGATTTCAGAGTTAAATTGCTGCTCACGCAAGATTTGGTTTTTTTCTGCTCATAGGAGCAAAAAGTGCGGAAATGAATGCTTAATTAAATATGACCCATAAAAACAATCCTGTCAGCATCCAGCATAAATGCAGTTTCTGCCCAAATATTTTCTTTTTGTAGTGGATTTTTGTAACAGGGATAACTAGGATCATACAAAATTCTGTTTTATGAACCGTTTGTTCTCTACTTCCAAACTCAGCATTAGTTTGTTTTGACTGGATTTGATTAAACTTTTAAGCCTCTTAGTATAAAATAAATAATTTGATGGAGATGACAAATTTGCTTCCTGGTTTGTTAAAGTGGTAATAGATTGCATCCAATCATTTAATTAAACGGTCTTAGTTTTTGGGAATATATACAAATTATGCTCTAATTTGTAGTTACCAATCTGTCGTTACAATATTTTAATTTGACAAACCAGATCTTCTCAACGTTTTTTTTCCTGTTTGGTGCGATTAAAACTGCGGATCTTGCCCTGGTCGGACCGGAGCGGAGCGAAAAATAGCTCAGCTACGTATTTTGACGGTGACAGACCGAGAAAATGTACGTGGACGGTGACTTGAGGAGGAGTAGCGATGGATGTGGAATTTGGGGATTATCCTCTACCATGAGGTGCCTTTGAAAATGCATCCTTTATGTTAGGCCACACCCACTGGTTGTGTGTAACGCTGAAAAGTGGAACCTAAGCCTAATTGTACGAAATGCCACGGTTCAATTTAAACTATCAGAATTTTTTCCCCTCCCACATTTATCACTGTAAATCATGGTGGATAAATTACCACCACCATTTCAGATTAGTTAACAATGGCTAAAAGAAATGAGTTTCTTTACGCCAACATATTCATATCTAGGGAAACAGACCATTTACAGCTTCCTACAAACTTAGAAAAAGCCTAAATTGCATTTATTTTGTAGGAATCGTAGAAGATGCCAAAGTTTCTGACTTGAAATGTTTTTTTTCCCCCCATCTAATGAGTGTAAACAAAAGCAACTTTTGATGTTATCATTTAAAGGCACACTATGCAACATTTTTCAGTTAATTAATGTGTTCCATAACGTTATGGATGATTAAATGAGTAATTTCAGGTTGAACAAAGGTATTCTCGGCCGCCCTGGTGGTCTGTGGGGGAAATACTGCACTTGCAACTGCAGGAGCACCGACCCGCACCCACAGGCTCAGAAGTCTCGTGAGAGTCAGTCTTGCTTTACGGCGAGAACTGCTACACCCCCCAGTTAAAAGCATGCTCGTTGCTAGCACAGTGGCGATCTTTGTGCAGTAATGCTACGTTCACGCAGCAAAAGCACGTCTGCTGCTTCATTTTTACTGCTTGTACCAGTTAGTTCTGACGCGAGGCTGAAGCAGCTTTGCTGCTCTGGCTGCACGGTGCAAAAGTGTGTCTGAGGCGCATTGGGCGGAGCTTCACTATCCTTTCTCTGCCTTGCAGCTATATTTGCTGTGATCAGTGGGAATAAAGTAGTTTTAATATGTGTTTAAGTGAGAAAATACACCTGAAAACGTAATCAGTGCAGTCAGTTCATTCAGATTATTATCCTGCCTTCAATATTTTTTCTGTCGGAGCCGCTCAGACCCCCACATACCAGGGATGCGCCGACAGTATGGATCCCTTCATCAGCAGCGGTTCACCGCGGCAGCTGGTAGGTGTTTTTCATCTAAATAATCCAAACTGCATATTCTGCCGGCAGATTTCTGCATTTTAAGTTAATTTAGGCGTCAATAAACTGTTTAAGAGGAGAGATCATCAGCGCTGTGTCTCTCTCCCTGCGTTAAACGCGCCCGATGCGCTGCTTCAGCTGCTCAGACGTGCTGCGCCTGGTGCTCAAAACGCGCCGCTGGACCTTTTGCTGCGCCTTGACGCGCGTCAACCATTGACTTTGCATGTAAACTCGCTGCTTCTGTCGCGCCAGCTACGTCCAGTGTGAACGCAGCATTAGTCATTCGCTGCTAAGCTCAAAACAACCGCGCCTGGCTTGACGGAGAAACCAGGAGAACAGCTGAGCATATTTACGACAGTGCACTTTTACTTTCGCCCTCTGGGGGGAGCCTCGCTGGAAAATCAACACCGGTTGCATAGTGTACCTTTAAGTGTCAGATTCTGCTCCTGCAAATCAGATATTTTCATTTAAAACATATTTTACATCCTCACCAGGGGCCAATAAGTGTTTGAGGTGCTGTTGTAAAATAATACTTTTCAAAAGGCTTTTAATTGAAGTTGTGGAAGCCTAATATAATACTTTATTTATGAATGGTAATTACCCGCTGCTGAGACTGCAGCATTGCCTCTAAGTACTTGATGATCTGGCTCTTGAAGTCCTTGGCCTTTTCTTTCTGCAATGAGAAAAGTCTCGTCACGTCTCAAGATCATTGGCAGTTAAAAAAAAAGAAGAAAAAGACAGCTGCAGGAATTTCCTCTTCTCTTTTTTCCACAGTGCATGCAGAGAAGGGTGTTGTTTAAATAGGTCAAAACCTGCAGAAGTGGTAGTATAACGAAAATCCCATGGAGATTCTTTTTGCTTAACCCCTTGAACCCTACGGACCCGCCGGCGGGTCCAGCTGCTACATGACCTCGTAACTTTACCAAACCCCCAGTATTGATGTAAAAAACATATTTGGCACAGTTTGGTGACATTTATGGATAAATGTGCCAAACTGGCCCCTCCGCCTAAGAAATTTCTCACTAATACCATTCTAAAATAAATATGATTCATCTGATTGAGTCCACATTTTGTATATTTTTACACAACATTTAGATTTAAAAGTCTGTACTACTTTTTTGTGCTATAAATAATATTTTGGTAGTGTTTTGCAATGTTTATTTCAAAGAAAATTTTGGCGAGGTTCAAAAAATGCAAAATATTTTGTATTTTGTCCCTAATATTTCAGGCAGGGTCAAAGCTACAATGGTGCTGACACCAGAAAACCATTCTATGACTTCTTACCTTTACAGACATACCAAAAGTTTCTTCTTAAATCTAATAGCTTTGAGGCTATAAGTTATTTACTTTTGTGGGTTTTTGTCAGGCAGAAATTTATTTATACCCCCTTAGGGTGTAAGAGGTTAAAATCCACAACCTTACAAGAAAATAATGGAATTACAACTTCAGCACCTCTTTATAACTAGAAACCATGTTTTCATGACAAAATAACAGGAATCGGGTCTAAATTAAGAGGAAGACTGAGACTCTGCCATGCTTAAATAAACACACACCCTCTGCAGATGAAGGATGGAAAACAAAGAAAAAAAGACTTGAAGATAAGAAAAGTTTTCAACATACCTCAAATCTGAGAACCTCCCTCCTTACAGTCATCCCAATCCTGTCGAAGTCTCTCTCGTACTGAGTAACCTTTGACTCCCACTGACAACAAAAACATTTAAAAAAAATGGGAGGATTAGATAAAAATCTGAACTATTCCGACCTGAAGCACTCGTAAATTCTTTTAACGGAAACAAAAGCACACCGCCTTTGGTCTTTATAATCCTATAACCAAACAACTGAATCTGCAGCAAGGGTTAAAATGATCAAGGTTTAACCACGACAACCGCTATTAAACCAAATCATTGCTCCATTATATGGTTTATATGGCTTAAAACCCTTTAAAGCATAGAGCATTACACCAATGCGAACCCACATCTCTCTGCTGCACACGGTTACTCAGCTGGCTTATAACAGCTGGCTTATGTTTTCAAGTGAAAGGGTGAGCGTGATTTTATAAGGTTTAACACAGGGGTCGGCGACCAAAACTGCTCACATTGGACCAAAAAAACAAAAAAATAAATCCCTCTGCAGCCGCAAAAATGTAAAAGTCATATATAACCTCGTATGGCAACACAGGCTCTAAGTGTATTATCCCACTATAGAAAAGGACAATGTGGGCTTAAATATATAATCAGCATTCATGATTAACTGTTTATCCTGGAACAAATGTCACATAGCAGCATGAGGTGAGGGAGGAGCAATGAACGCTCTCACCGCAGGGTTTAAGTTTAGTTGTATTGATGAAATTATAGAAACACAATAAAGGAATCTTATATGGTGGACGTGTTTCTGTTGGGAGGAGCTGATTGAGTCGTGAGGAACCCAGCAGGAACTGACTTCCATCAGAGCAGAGCTCTCTAACCTTGAAATCCCATATCCCCCATCACCAGTGTTCCTTGGTGTGATTTATAGTTTTAGGATTTGGGTAAAAAATTGAAGAAAGTTCCCATCGCTGCATCAGAGCGCTACCTGTTTGATCTGTGGACGGTTTTCCATCTTTGCAACAAAACTAGCAGCAGTAGTGGAGTTTGGAGATGCAATCCACTTCTTAAATCTATCTTTGCTCTCCTCTAATTTATCCAGAAGTTCTGCAACCACACTTTTTCTCTCCCTCCCAACTTGGTGGTGGGCTGCATATTTAGCTTGCCTTCCTTGGAAATGCCTTTCCAAATTTTTATTTTTATTTTTTGACAACCTCTCATTACAAAGCAAAAATGCAGGCAATCCTTCTGCATTGATAATGAAAGCAAATGATTCGCTCCATTCTTCTTTGAATCCTCTTTTCTCATCAGCTATCTTCCTTGTTTCCCTTTGGGATCCATGGTTCTGAGAAAAACCTGCAGCTTTGTTTGCCTGGCACCGTGCTGCGCTGGTTGCAAGTTATGATCACTGCTCTCTATGGCTATGGCGCAAATTATTGTTTAAATTTAACCTCCTGTACACCATATTAAAACAAAAGAAATTCGATTTTCATACATTTTTAAAAAAGCTTCAGGAAGCAGCAGGGGGGAGGCTAAAGAGCCGCACGTCGCTACGGGGCCGCGGGTTGCCGACCCCTGGTTTAGCATTATGTTACAGTATAACTAATGCTGGATTATTTTTGCAGTAGTATGGATATAATTGCTTTAAGTTTGAAACCAACACCAAGTACATTTTCAACCTTCATAAAACTAGTTGAATGACACCTGTGTCATGGCCCGAGGGGTTCTATATCACTTTGAGCAACACTAGGAAACTTTGAGGAAAAAAATACAAATGTGCAGATTTTTTGTGCCTGCACACAGCGAGGGAAGAAAGCCTTTGTCTACGCAGCTCCTTGTACTTGAGATGTTTTTACAAACAGACTGGAAGTTGACTGAGTTTTTATCCTTAAATACTTTGAAGTTGAAAATGAAAGAATTTGAAACGGCTCCAATAATCTGTCATTGTTTACTTGATACGTTTTTTAATATAATTGTCATTTTGTTCAATGTATTTCTGTTTAGTATGTACGGTAACTTTGCTTCCTCTCGGCCAGGACTCCCTTCAAAAGGAGGTTTTTAATCTTAACGGGATTTCTCCCTGGTTAAATAAAGTTTAATAAATAAAAATGTGTTATTTCATTGAGAGACTGTAAATTCATGCAAATTGTGTAGGGTTGATATTTAGACAATACGGCACCTTCTAACTGGGATCTATACATGTGTTTACTGTCAAATTATCAAACATAAGGGCCCTTTCACACCTTGCAGATTTAGCCAGCGTATACCGGACATCCCAGAATCTTCTAAAACGCTGGCATACACTGAACTTGATATGTGGTTTTTTTTATTTGTGCATATGCATAGAGTATTCAAAACGAGTCCAGAACTTATTTCCAACGACAGCCTAAGTTATGCATAACGCACAGCAGCGTAATGCCTATGAAATGATGCGAAGCGGCATCACTTTATTCTTTATATGGCATTCAGTGAAATATTTTGAAAATCCACATTTCAAGCCAAATACTGTTATTGGAATCCAGGACAACACCTTATTACCTTTGTAACATTAAAAAAATATTGAAATTTAGATGGCAGAAATTAATGTCAATGTAATAAGAAATGACAACTTGCATGAATATATTAAGAAAAATAACAAAAGTACTTTTATAAGAAATTCATGAAAAACACAGAGTGAAAGAAACACATTTTTTTTTAGTGCAACATAAGCTTAGAGGCATTAATGCTGATACTGGCACTTACATTTTTTAGTTTACAAAACCTAAATATAATTGTTAACTAGGCTTAATAACTTTTTAACTTTTCAGTTAGCTTTTAACCTTTTTTTCCAACTTAATTTACAACAGATAAGAAATCATTCAAGGGCTCATCTATTTGGTCAAATGTCAAAATAAGATGCACAGCCATGTAGCAGGATGTTTGCTTCATGGCTGGATATAGATCTTGTTCTTCTAGATCTCACACAGGGACGGGGGGGGGGGGGGGGGGGGGGTGCTCCAATTTTAAGGGGAATGCATGTGATCAAAAACAGTAACTTGCCCTATAAAGGGTTAAAGCTGCTCCCCTCAGGTGCATCGCTGCTCTTTGATCTCGGTATTAACCTAGCTGCCATTGGCTGTGGATAAAGCCCCTTGTTGCAGCTGAGCCGTGAGGCATTTTCCCTCGTCTTCCATAGCGACATCCAAAACGCCGGTGAAGGAAGAGGTAGAGCCGCTCCCCTTCAGGACCATCATAATGACACTATAATGCCAATAACTTGTGCAATATCTAATGTGCAATTACTATGTGCAATAACCTGTTTCTTATAGTTGATACCCAGTGCAATAACTATATATATATATAATAACCCTATATAAATAACCATTTAATAGCCTGCGAAATAACCTTAAAATAATCCTGTTAAATAGGAGATTTCAATATACGGTATATGTGGACGGACCGTATATACTGTATATACCCAGAGGCACCTTTTTCTCCTTTTGGCACCCTCTTCTTCTTGACTATTGAGCCGATGTAATGAGGAAATTTCTCCATTGTGAGATCAATAAAGTCTATCGATCAATGAGAAGGAAGAAAGGTGTGGATGTGCACAGCTGCTGGACCAGGCAGCCAATAACGAGTCCAAAAATCATCTTAGCTTAAAGCTGTTTTTTCTGAGTTCTAGAAAAAAACAAGTAACTTTAAACTGAATTTATTTGGGGATTGTAAACTTTTTAGTTACTTTTCTATCAATGCTTCAAAAAATAAAAAATAAATAAATTCTCTGTTAAGTGCTCAGAGGTTCAGCTATATTTAAGTAAAGCCAAGCTGTATTGGTCTGGCCTGACTGGGTTCCTTTCAAGCTTTTTATCCCAAAGATTTTCTCTCACTTCTAATATAACTAAAACAATGATAAAAAAATGCAGATAATAACCTTACCGTTTCATACAGGAAGCTCAGAGCATTTTAACTTTAGGGTGTTACTAGAACATAGCCACTTTTGGAGCTAATTTAAAGCCAAATGCAATCATTTTGGCTTAGGTAGCTTTTAGAAGTCAACCAGATAGTTGAAAATTACACATCAGATTGTTTGAACATCCGTCTGTCGCTGTTGACCCTAGCATTACGGTAAGGAATACCTTCCCAGCTGGAGCAATTGAAGTGAACTGAGCCTTTACCTCGGTGATCTCTTCCTTTGCCTGCTGCAGCTTGTCAGGTTTGTTAGCCCACAGCAGCTTGGCTTCAGCTTCTCTCTTCTTCTGTAGCGTGCTCTGGGCCTCTTGCCATCGCTGCCATGCCGTTACACGCTGGTCAAAGCAACTCTGTGCAAATCAAGATTGATCAGTGAAGCTCAGGTCAAAATCAAACCAAATCTTTTTTTTCTGTTTAAGCTGAAAGCTAACAAGCTTTTTTCACTCTTCAAACAAATATTTTCTGAAGTGCATCTTGTGCATCGTGAGATCAGTAAAAATCAGATGAGGAATATCAAAAATCAGGAACAGGAAACTGTAATCACTTATCAAATCCTTGATTTTCTGCAGGAATCCAAGCCATTTATTCTGTGAATTTATGTCGAAATATCTACATGGAAATTAACTTTTTTACCTTTAAGACTTAACAGAAAAACAAAAGAGTGTTATTGTTGAATTATCCAGAACAGACTGAATTAAAATGCTAAATCAGGCTTAAAGAAAACTATTAATCTGTGCCTTGGAGGAAGTCTAATCTGTGTATTTATGGTAATAACAGGACAATAATTATGTAAAAAGGACATAATACTGTAGGTAGTTCATTAACTAGGAGGACAACAATATAAAAAAGAATTATAAATTATAATAATTTTTTAAAGGAAAAGTCCGGTCATATTCAGAATTCAAACTTCTGAAAGTACTTTAAATATGCAATTATTACATACTGTTGAATAAATAAGTGTTTTTAATTAAGAGTAATTTTCATTTGACTGTGCTTTACTGGAGGCATCCATGTTCGTCAAAGAACACTACTGCTACCTACTGGTTCAACATATTCTCATTATCAATTCGTATGAAATCGTACGAAAAGTTATGCACACTATTTCGTACGTTTTGGACTTTTTTCCTCAAAAAACCCTATCAGTGCGCATGCGCTGGCAGACAGAAAAAAAAAAAGCAGATCCGCGGACAGACGGAAAACTGGGAAAAACAGTGCAATAATCACTTCTTCATGTCTAACTACGTTGCTTGCTGTTTTATATCTTAGGGTTAGGGTCAGGGTTAGGGCTAATTGTTTTTTAAATTCTATGTTCTTGAATGGTGCGTCAGATACGCATGCGCATACGACGAAAAAAACGTCCAAAACGTACGAAATTACGGTGCATAATTTTTCTTACGATTTCATACGAACTCATAATGAGAATACCCTGACTGGTTTGTGACGTCACGGTGCGGTATGGGCTGTTGATCAAGTCTCAGTGCTGTATCTGGTGTTTGTCACAACGCGCTATTATCCAAGTAATCTTGAAAACATTCTTCTTCGAAATTTTGGCTGCATATTAGGTGTTTTTTCTCTGGCCAGAAGTTTGATGGCAAATCCTCCCTCTTCAAGTTGGCCATCCAACGACGAACCCGTCCATGGAGGATCAGGAATCAGAAAAATGGAATAACTAATGTTTTTTTTCACTTTTATCCAATGTATTCCAACATCCAACTGCCATACACGTGGGCATTGTCAGTTTAACTATAGCTCTGGTGAATTTCAATGGTGAAGTCCTCTGAAAATCTTCAATAATTGTTGTTGATTGCAGATGTGTCTAGTAGTTCCCATTGATTTTGCTTGTAAAGCGGGGAGAATGGCGCTAGGCTTACCGCACCGTGACGTCAGGAAGATGTCAGGAGTGAGGTGTTACTATATTTGGGCAAAAATGGCTGCTCCCAGACTCAGTGACAGCAACGAAAATTATTGTTTTACTGATTAACACTAAATTCATTAAATCACAGCAAACATGTTAGTTTTAGTTATAAATAATGATCCATTGGTTATTCCTTGCTGACCAAACTTTTTCTTTAACAGAAAAAAAAAAAGAAAAACAAAAAACAGCCATTTTCTGCAGAACTTCCTCTCACATAACGGCGCACCTACCCGCACAGCACCAAGCAGGCGAATGTAGTCAGCAAGCAGCTCTGCGAAGATGAAGAAGTCGCTCCCCGCCTGCTCCTGATGCAGCTGCTCCATCTTGTCCTCCACCTCTGCCAGCTGGGACAGGGCCCGGGACAGGGCCGTGTTATCCTCAGAGTTTCCCAGCATGGCCATGCTTTTGGCAAACATGGCCGTGTTCACACACAGCTCTGGTGTTAAAGGGAAAGAGTAGAAAACTTTGGTCATTTATTGTTCAGAGCTGCATCCCCTCCATCTACTGGAAATCGTTAAATTAACATTTAGCTCACCTTTTCTATGATTGACCAGAGAATCAACGACGGAGAGAAGCTTCCTCAGCTGCTGCTCCTCTGTATCCACCTCCTGGAATTTATCCTCGAACCACTAAGAGACACAAACAAAAGCTACACATTAAACCAAAGAGAGAAAAAAACAAATTTATTAAGTGAAGTACTTTAACTCAATTTCCTATCATTGATATTTTTCTTTATTTACAGCAGCAGCATATCAAAGCTTCTTTGGCTTCATTCTAAAGAGCATCTTTGTTTTTATCCTCAACAAAACATCCAGGAACAGCATCAGTGTCCACAGCATGAATGTGCCACCTCACACACCAGGCGGGGGTCCATGAAACTCAAGCGTTTTACTTTTCTGTGAACAATGAATTCTATATATTATCGATCTACATCTATATATAATGCCACAATGTGTAAAGCATGTTTGTTTTAAACATCAGCAGGTGTTGCAGATGCTTCCTCCCGGCTCTCCTTACCGTGTCAGACTCGTTCATCTTGATGGTCATCTTGCTGACGGCGTCTGAAGCCCTGTTGATCATTTTGAGGAAACCAGCCCCACTGAGCGTCTGGGTGTTCAATGCTCTGGGGAGCTGAAGACAAACAAAGATTTATGACATAGTAATAACTTATTTCAAACAATAAACAGGTTTCCATTATGCTATCAGCAACGTAAATGGCAATGATGTCTGCAGATCAAGGCTCCCTCCTCCTCCTCTTTTGCATCAGAGCTGCTATATAATAGAAAGAGCTGCACCTACAACCACTGGAGGTCCCCCATAGCTTGATCAGCTCTTCATTTCCTGCTGTATGAAATATAGTTGGCACACCTGGCTATTTTGTGTTGCTGTAAGCAAAAGACATTTAGAGCTGGAACACTTAAATAGATTGATCGTGATTAATTGAATATTGAAATAATTGTCAACTAATTCAGTAACTGATTAATCGTTAACTGGAGTATAGAGACTCTAACACATGCCTTTAGCAGAGAGAGCGACCAATAAGAGCAGGCATTAAAACAAAATTGTAAACAAAAAAATATGTTAACATTTTGGATTTAATATCAAAATATCTTTCTCATCTGTCAATCTGCTCAAGTTTCACCTGGTTTCATTTCTCAAAAAATCTTCTTTAAGGAACCTTCTGATATCCGATTATTAATTGATTAATCAAAAAATTATTCATCAGATTAATTGATTTGCAAAATAATGGTAAGTTGCGGCCCTACAAGGATTACCTCTTTTAAATTGAAGCCATGAATGATGCCAAAACTAGTGGAAATCTGTAGGTTTAATATATTTAAAAGAAAAACACCACCTTCCCTGCCTGCAGGTAGCAGGTGTCCAAAGGATTATTTCACAATGGCTTTTCTCTATAAATTATGTAGTAACCCCATTTTTGCATCTCTGATCTTGTTTTATGGCCATAATCTCAGACTCTTCAACAGAAGTAACCTTGTTAATTCAAGTTAAAGTTATAGTGGAGGATGTTCTTTTTCTGGGTGGATCATCAAAATAAGTGGTCCTCCAAAGTGTCAATCATTCTGGTGATATGTTAACATAAGGCCGTCCTACATGCTCGTCCCCATTTTCACTTACCAGTGGTGAGTCTGACGTAGTGGAAAAATTGCAAATCTTCTTTCGGAAAATAAGCTTGTATGACCGATGCAAACAGCAACTTATAAACAGACTGTGCACGAGGAGAAATGGATTTGTGCACGCGCTCGCAGGCATTTAAAAGGTGTTCCTTCTCAGGAGCGGGTACAGGGTTGTGCATGTGCATTTTTTTTTAAAGTGGACAGGGCGGGTCTTTTCAAAACTTTGCAAAAATTCCTCCACCATGCCTTTAAAAATTATTCAAATACTAAGAAAACATGTTCGATAAACAGATATTTATTACAGCGGTAACAAACACCCTGTCTATGTACCTGTCTGTGATTTAATGGAACTATTGCAATGGCCAAAAATTGCATTTTCAAAATTAGCAGAATATCATCCACATTGTGCATATTAGTGATGGAATAGAGCTAGTATGTTATGATGCCAAAGGTAAATGTAGAACCAACACCCAAGCGATTTATCAATTTATCCAATACATGATTTAAATAAATATGTGAATTAATCGTAAAATGTACAACAAAATAATCAAATGTAATTTAAAACTAAGCATTTGTTTAAAAATGAATAGAATTTCTTTACTTTATAGATAATTACAGTGAAATTATTATATGTAATTTTAGAGGGTGACCACTCTGTTGGATTGTCATTTTTTAGGATCAGATGCTGAAATATTTTGAAACGCCTAGTTTATTACTGGATTATAGGGAGAACATTTTGCAGAGATAATTATAACACGCTTCGACAGTAGCAGGTTTAACATAGATTACAGGAAAGACTGACTGAAACTAGACAATAGACAGTTATTTGGTTTCAAGATCCAGTGGTTTAATTACAGCCCCAGAATCTTCCTCTGGAGAAAATTCTCCTGATCCCACAAAATACATTTAACGTTTTTATGACTGCCAAATTAAAAAGTGGATATTAATAGTGTGTCATTTCAAAATCCTCAAGCACTTACATTTTCTCTTTCCAAGAATTCACGGACATCGGGATCTTGTAGTAACAGCGGGTGAGACACTATTCTCTCCAGATACCTACACCAAACAAAGCGAAGACAAGATGAAGTAAGAGCTGCAGACGTGGACAAATAAAACGTCAACACCCAAAGCTGTGTGGAAACCTCTCCAGAGCCGCTCTTCTCTTTTCCACAAACTCCACAGATGACGGGTCATCCATACCCACCTTCACTTTGGTCATTCCTAATGATCCAAAGAGAAGAAACACAAACATTAAAAGAGAAAACATGCAAAGAATGCATGCACATTACAAGCAACAATCCTAATAGTTTATGAGGTTTTTAGTTTTTTGAGACAGAAAGCAGAAAACACCTCAGGTTCGGTAAGATGGGATGAAGATCTTTAGTAAACATCCATTTTTAGTCTGGCCTCCGATTCTCATTAGAGTTACGAGTTTTCGGTCTTTTGCAAACTAACAGGTTTTCTTTCCAGGCTGCGACATTCTTTCCGCCATTTTAATCTTAATCCAACATCCTTTTGAATGCATAATAAAAGCATTCCCACAGCATAATACTGCTCTGACTATGCTTCCCCATCAGGATGCTGTATTTAGGGGATGTGCGGTCCCCCCACACAGGCTGAGATAAGCTAGAATAAGGACTTTTTAACAGCATTTATCTTTCATAATAATGTACAACTTTCTGCTGTTCTGTCATATAATATCCAAATAACATAAATCGTGGTTTTAATGGGACTTCACTTACCCACAACACTTTTCTCAGGTGGAGGAGGTATGATGCAGCCATGCAGCGACTGTTTGGCTGAGAGCTTTTCATAAAGGCCTAAGAAGTCGCTGAAACGCCTCCTGCTGGAGAAGACCTTACTTTTGAACAAAGGCAGAGATGTCTGGAGGAAATCATGGAAAAAGAGGATGAGAGTAGCCGTGTAATAATAAACAAAAAGGCTTTGAACATCAGAGCCTTAACCACTCACCCTGGTGGATACTTTGTAGGCCACATATGCATTCATGCCATCTCCTGGGAGGGATCAAAACAAGAGACAGATTGGAGCTGAGAGTAAACTTTCAGAGTTCTATTTGTGAAAATATCTTTAAAAACAAAATAAACTGACCAACTTTCTCTGGATTAGTGACAGCAACATCCACATCGAAGCTATCCTTGGCCTCGTCCTCTTCCAGCTGCAATGAGCAAGACAACATTTCTACAGTGCAAACTCCGAAAAGCGAACAGATATGGCCGCCACAGAGGCGTTCCTTGGAATATGAAGCACAGACAGTAAGAGGTGGTTGTGTTGGGGGGGTTTAATAAGGCCTGTACCTGTTCCAAGGAGGTGGGCTGCAGAGCAGCAGGGCTTCGAGAAGACGGACGGCCAGAGGAGGTGGAGACATTCTTCTGAGCTGAGCTTTCAGTTGTTTCCGAGTTTAAATCTGCTTGTGCTTCTAGGGACAAAAAACAAAACACATGCTTTTTATTTATGACAAATTCTTTGCATAAAATCAATAAAGTCAAACTGATTTAGACAGTGAAATTAATTGATCAGAAGATTTTGTACTGCAATCGATGGACTGTTTATAAATGCCGCCAATAGATGCCTTAACCCCGAATACAGAAATGTTTCACACCAATGAAACACAGTGACGTGTATGACATCAACCAGACGAGGCAGGCTGAAGAAAAGCAAACATGGCTGAGGCGGTGAAATCAACTTTAAACGTAGCTACTCAGTCTGTTTTAGCACGAAAACCTTCTAGTTCTTTTTTAAAAAACTATTAAGGGAGACGATATATCCCTTTGTGGATGGGTAAGATTGTTGCACGTCTCTCCCGTCCAGATTTGGTAAGTGTTCTGTTAAAGGAAACCTCTGTGTCTACACCTTGAAGCTTTCTCTAAGGTTTGTTTTCCTGAACAGAGATCACTTGGGACCAAATCTTTAAATAACACAAAAAAAAAAAAGAAATATATATATATATATATATATATATATATATATATATATATATATATATATATTAAATTACCATTAGAAAGAAATTGTAATCTTACTGGCAGGTGCGATCCAATCACCTCCTCCTTTTTGCTAAAGGTAGGAAGGAACCTTTCCAGATGCCTTCTGTGTTTAATTCAAATTGGACCACATATATAAATCTGGCTTGGCTAAGAAAATAAACATAAATAAATTTAAAAGGTTTAAAAACGCATTTTTCAGTATAACTACGATTTAATCTTTTTCAAGCACAGTTCTATAAAACCTTTCTTAAGGGAACATGTCGCAACAGTGATTTAAAGTGCACAAGGTTTTTAATGTCTGTTGGGGCTTTATAGGGTTATAACCCTCTTAATTTGCTCTAACTTAAGAAATAATTAAAGCCAACATTTGAAGTACCACTAAAGGCAGTGCATAGAGCACCAGTTGTTAAAGTTCTGCAGTATGAGGTGAATGGATCCATGAGATCTACAAAGTAAGGGTTTGCTACCATATCTGAAAATAATTTAGAGGTGGGTCAGTGAGTATAGCTGTTAGTGCTGGTCTGTTCACCTGCAAACAGGTCATCATCATCATCATCAGAATGAACTCCGTTAGGTTTGGCAGAGGAGGCCTCCTCACTGAACAGGTCCGCGGGCTCCTCTGGCTGAGAAACTCCTCGACTGACGGAAGCCGGGTGGCTCTGCAAAATATGGAGATTTGACTCAGAAACGTCCAACCACGCAAACAGCGAGCATCTATCAGCAGGGGCGGATTTAGGAAATTTGGGGCCCTAGGCAAAGACAGGCAGGGGGCCCTCTGAGAAAACAACACATAAAACAGACCCATTATACAGATATAAGACTTTTAATAGAATAGACATCCATTATTTGTTGGTTTTGTCCCTCTCTTCTCGTCCCTTTTCTTCTTGTTTTCCTCTCTATGTTTTGTACTCAGCTGACTTTTCATGCTGTCTCAAAAGTAATGATTTTTTTCCGATGACTAAGCTCCTTTCTGTGTTTCCAAAAAGGCGACGGCAAAAGTAAATAACACCGTCCTTCTTTTCACTGTAGGCTGATCTGCTTCTCCAGTTTTCATTTGGATGAAATAATAGCTGCAGGCGGGGTTGGCAATCTACTTGCTCTGGAGAGCAGAGTTCGCTCCTTTTATACGTTTTCGCTAAAGTCTCCAGTAGCAGAAAAAAGTAGCTAGATTTGGCGCTTTTTTGAAATAAAAGTGCTGGAGGGGTCTGAAAAGTCGCTAAATATAGCGACTAAAGCGCTAAGTTGGCAACACTGCTCTTCACATAGTTTGTTTTGAAATGATTTGTTGCTATTTGTTTGAACCTTTCTGAACATGTGCAGCAAATGGACTGATCCAATGAGGACACTGAAGGGGGGAGGGCTGAGACACATTTATTATAAGCATTCTGATGGCATTTTAGCAAAAGTATTTTTTATCAAAAACATAATAATGTGCACAAATAAGTAATAGCTTTATTAACCATACATGTAAACAGAGGAACTTGGGGCCCTAGGCAACTGACTAGTATAGCCTAATGGTAAATCCCAGCCCTGATTATATCTGCTAACAACGAAACAAATGTAGAAAAGGGAGAATACTTAACTCATGATTAGCATAAATAAATAAACATTTAAAATAAAAAAAAGGAAAATGTTCACCTAGGCATTAAAACTATAACGCCTTGAAATGTACTGACATAACACAAACACCAATGCAGACCAACTAAAAGCTACCACTGGTGGTTGTAATTCAGTGTTAGCTGATGGTTGAATTACAACCATTCGTTTCTGATGAATAATTCCAAACGCTTTAACCAAAATGCCTCTTTGGCCAATTTTACGACTAAATCTTCTTTTAATTTAAGAACTGTCAAAGGTTTTCAGCTGTTAGAAGCAGCTCAGATCAGATAAAGAGGCTCAACTCTTCCAGCTTCTCTTGTCACAATGCAGATAAACTGACACAGCCGGACACATACGTTGTTAACAAAAATGTCCTCTCCTTCGTCGCTGTCCCCGTCTGCCATGTCACACTGCACAGGCTCTGGCTCCTCTGATGCTGGGAAAGGAGGAGGATTCCGGTCCGAGCTGGACGCCATAGTCCCTGTTGTCAGTTAGAGCGTCCCGACCGGAAGTGACGGTATCAGGTCTGAAGAATGGCTACAGCGCCTCCTGCTGGTGTCCACTCTCTATTACACAACAATGCCAAACAGCACACTGTTTGACTTTACTCTAATAACTTCGTAACAATATCATAGTTTCTAATAGGAATATTAGAATATATTAGTAGTAATGATAGTTTCGACAGCAACAATATAAAAGTTTTTTTTATACTTCATTTAGGGAAACTGTGTTTCTGCATGGAGTTTGCATGTTCTCTCTGAGCATGTGTGGGTTCTCTTCGGTTACTCCTGCTCCCTAACACAGTCCAGAAACATGACTGTTAGGTTAATCTGCTTCTCTAAATTCTCCTTATGTGTTAGTGTGTGCATGAATGGTTGTATATCCTGTTTGTCTCTGTGTTGCCCTGTAATGGACTGGTTACCTGTCCAGGTTGTACCCCGCCTCTCCCCCGTAGATGGCTGAAGATAGGTACCAGCACCCCTCGGCCTGTGGGGTGGACTGGGTCTACCTGCCCTGGCCCTGTGGCCCAAAAAATAACCCAATTTGCACGTCCTAAAATAAACTGAGAAAAGGAGTGTTCATAATGCTCCAAGTGAGGCAATACCCCACTACATCTCCTTTTTTGTTCAATTAAAAGGATATCAAGTATTTCAGATGAGAAATGTCAAAAATAATTCAATCATTAATGATGATGCAGTGCAAGAACTTAATTCAAATTTAGATTTTAATAAAAAATGTAAAATATTTAAGATTATCCTTTTTTTAAACTGTTTAACATTTTATGTTCAGAAAAGTTAACTATATAACTTATAAAAAACTTAACTGATTTATAAATACACCATTCAGTAAAAGAGTAAAGCACTTGAAGAAGATGTAATTAATTTGGCTCCACAAGGCTCCAGTAATTAAGAGAATTCTGGTTGGACTTAAGACTAGTGCTGCGCTAGTTCCTGATATATCACATGTCATTCCTGTGCTTGCAATACCTGAGTGAAGTCCCCCCCCCACCTTCTTCCAATCAGACAAAACTGGTGTCAAACATTTGTGCTGGTTTGTGCAGAAAAAATGTTCGTTTGTGCCTCTATCATTTCAATGATATAAAGAAATGTTTCTAGAGGTCATCAAAGGTCAACCAGCCCCCCCACCTTCTTCAAATCAGACAATTAGCTCGACTCTGTTTTTGCTGCTTTGGCTTTAAAGATATTAATGAAAAGGTAAAGGTCAAAAGGTCAACCTCCTCACTTTTATGAAATCAGACAAAACTGGTGTCAAACGTTTGTACCACATTAGTGCTGGTTTGTGCAGCAAAAATTTTAGTTTGCGCAATGAAAGATTAAAGGTCAAAAGGCCAACCAGCCCCCCATATTTTAAGATATATAACATTGTTATACTGCCATCATTTTATTGATATTAATATTAGTTTGTAGAGGCCAGTGAACATCTGTTCATGCTGAAACTGTGAATTTCATATAAATTATAAGTTGCTAATCTATGAATAATTTAATTTTAACTTGGAAACAATTTATAGTGTTTGCTGCACAAACGTAATACAGGTGATTAACACCAAATTTATTTATTTTTGCAAATGTGACCCCTGGAGAAAAAGAAAAAAAATGTATACACCTTACATTTGATTGAAAAAAATCATTGTTTCAACCTCATAGACACACCAGAAAATAAAAATCTAAACTTTTTAGACCAGAAATATTCTGATGAAAGAGTGAAGGAGCAGCCATGAATGAAGCTTTTGTGCTTGTAGGAAATGTTGACTTCACGCTGAAGGGGCGCTTTGTGTTCTTGACAGGACGATAGCTGTTGCATCTGCAGGCGTGAAGGTTAGGAGGCAGTGGTTTTTGAATCTGGCTTTTTTTAAAATACGTTTATAGCAAATTCTGTGTTGTTTAAAATTCCTAACGGGCTCAATGGTTACTGATAGGTCATTTGAATCTATTTCTTTTTTTTTTTCCTTTACAAATTCTGTTTGACTAATTATTTAAAAATAATAAGGTGAAACCTTCAGTGATATTGAGATAAGATTCTAGTATTCATCTGCTAAATGTAATTTTTGCAGCTGAATTGATCAGTTTTTTTTAGTTCAAATTCTGATTTGATAGAAAATGGTAATTTTAACTTAAATTAAGTTGAAAATCTGTAAAATTCTAAATTATGAAAGTATATTGACCTAAACAGAATTGAATTAAACCTAACTGAATAGAATTTTCACTTCATCAGTCATTGTTTTCTATATGTAAATCCCTTGCCCTGTTTTTTATTTCATGCTTTTCTGTGCCCCCATGAAACCTGCTGACCCCTTCCTGTCCCTGTGGTACATTTGGTGTAGAACTGCCACCAACTGTAATTTAATCAGAAGTACATCAGTAAATAACAACGGTATTAATTTGCCAATGTGTTTCAAAAGTCTAAACAAAAAATTATAACAAAAAGATGATAGTAAAAGTCTGCTTAATACTACTGAGATGATAAAAAACATCAGTATGCATTTAGTGATACCTGCATACATATACTTATGCTTGGTTTGTTCACTGGGATTTTGATTTTAATTGCAGAATGTGCTTTTTTTTTAATGCAAAAAGAGATTTGAACTACACAGCAACTTGTTTCTTCTTTCCAGGTGAGAAAGTTTTCAGTCATCTCAAACTTGCAGCTATACGCATTTTTATGCAACCATTTTTTTTCACCACACTTTTTCCTTCCCCTCAACTTTCCTTGAATGTGCCTTGATAACAGGTAGCTTGTTCAACATTAGCCTTCTATCAGTTGTCTACATTAATGCGGTCTTTAATGTTTTAACCATATTAAGTTGGCTCCAGGTTTGTAGAGAAATTAAATCTTATATTTTAATTAAATGTAAGCCACGGTACAGTAGTTTCAGTTCAGATGATATTCTAGGTTATTTAAATGTGCCTGTAGGCAGAGTGTGATCTCTCATTGACCTTATTTAGTAATGTTACATATAAAAGTAAATCCTCTGTCAGCTCCAACTGAGCTTTTTAACCATTTCAGATGAAAAAGACGAGCACAAACGTTTACTTTGTTAGTATTCTTAATAGCTTGTATACACAATGTATAGGAGCACCAATAAAAAAACATTTTTTTCTCCAAAACTTTTTCAACATTTTTTTAAAAAGCCACAGATTATTTTTCTTCTACAGAAAGCAAAGAAAGCTCTGTACATGAACAAGCGGTACAACATAATTCCTCATCATGAGCCGCCGAGTGAAACAACTCAGTCGCTCTTTTCATATCATCTCTGAAGCAAAAAATAATAAACAGAGAGAGAGAGAAAAAAAAGACCAGCTGCCTGCTGCCTATCTAGGACACTACATTACACAAACAGCTTCTGATATTTAAAACACAAGATATGTAAGAAATGTACTTTCCAAAAATTGTGAAAAAGTGCAATACAGGTTCAACTGTTTACAACTCAACAGATCTGTTTTTTTCCCCCCAAACGGAGTCCGGTTCTTTTTCTCCCAGTTTCCTTCCAAACCGCCTTTCCTTGTTTGTCTCCAATGTTAAAATCTCTTACAGTTATACTGACATTCATGACGATGCACATTTATGCAAAACATGTTATTCACAAAAGTAGAGGAAATTACTATGATTGCAAATGACAAAATTTTCTTTGGGTAAAAGGGCAATGAAAAACTAGTCTCTGAGACGGACCTATTTTTATTTCCTTTTTTTTTGTACAGCAGTTTTGTGTTCAGAACAACGATTTTTTCATACAAAACCAACCATATATATATATAAAGGGAAAAAAAAAAATCCGGGAGTCCCTTTGAAAAGGCAAACATCTTTGCATCTTGTAATGTTTGTAACAGAACCACAGAGTGGCATTCGATGAAGAGATGCAGGCAAAATAAAAACGAAACAAACAGACGTCAAAAAGACTTTGCAGCAGAAAAATGCCCGAGTGTTTCAGCAGATGTCCGAAACCAAAGGTTATTCATTGATTTCTTTTTTTTTTTTTGTAAAACGCACACATACAACCAAACTTGTACAAAAGTTTCATTTGCTGATTGATTGAATGATTGGTTTGTTCTTTCTAGCAGAGCTTTCAGGTGTCGGTCAGCGGCCATGAGTCCCAGGCAGCCCTGACCTGCGTGGAGACGCCGTCAAAGTCCCGCAGAAGGATCCGCAAGCTCTAATGGAGATGAAGGGTGAGTTAACATCGAGTCTTCCAATGGTCCGACGTAGAAACACGTTGGTAAGGCTTTTAAAACGGAGCTCCCACAATCAACAGAAAGACTGAAGAGTATTTTAGTGTAAAAAGTGGACAACAAGACGCCAGGGCAAGAATGGTACTGTAGAAACCATTAGACTTCACTCCTCCGCTGATATGAAAACTGAACTTTAGGACTCAATCTAAATCACAAGTAGTAATAATAATAATAATAATAATAATAAAACAATGGAAAAAAAAGAATGAGGCAGTTAAAAAAAAACATGTATGTACATAAGCATGTAGAAAATAAAATAGCATGGCACAATGTATGACACATGAGGGTAAAAAGCAAATAAAATAAAAGAAATAAAATAATATAGGCATGTAAAAAACTCAAGAACAAACAGTAAGGAGGAGGACATCCCATGCTTACTTCACTGAAACGGTCCAATAGATACAAAACGCACAAAGAAAACACTGGTCAAACACTGTGTTGTAGTCGGCGCTGCACGTGCGCCGCCATCACAAACCAGCATTTTTATGATCCTCACCTTCTGCTGCCAGTTTTTCTCTTTTTGCTGAAGAAAAAATAAAATAAAAGAGTCACAACCGTCAGGCTGAAAGCAGCCAAAGCTTCAAAGTTCAATGTCTCTGAGATTTGTTCTTCATAGGAGCATGAAGTGTCAGTGATCTGCCTCCTGTCCGACACAGAGAGAGGTTGATCCGGGAAGAAGTTCCAACGTTTTTAGTCTCTGTTGGCCCCAAAAAGCTGTTACATGTCCACAGACCTCGGCTCTAGAAGGATTGTGTTTCGAATGTGTTTATCTGCCTGTGAGAGCTGTGTGGCTTCCTTGCATATATGTGTGTGGGTGTGTGTGTGTGTTTGCGTCTGTGGATGAGTGTGCGGTCATGGCGCTGTTGTGATGGCGTTCAGGTCTTTCATCAGGCCCTCGAGGTGCGCCATCTCCTCGGTCAGCTCGTCAGGCTCGTAGCTCTGAGGGAGAGGAACAGGGTTACTGCGAGGGGCTGGGGAGGGGCAGGGGGGGAGGGAGGCAAGCACCTGGAAGTGGGGAAGGAAGAGAGGGAAGGAGAGGAGAGGACAGGAGGGAGAGGAGGTCAGTCAGGGATCCATCAGAGACAGCAGGAGGGAGCTGGATGGGTGGGGTGAGGCGAGCTGGGTCAATGAGACTGAAGCAGATCAAAAATTAAAAATCACAACACGGAGAAAAGAAAAGGAGCAGCAGCCAATCAACCAGAAGCCAAAATGAGGTAATAAAAAAAAATGAAATCATTCCAGTAATGGGTTTAGTTATGACCAGTTGTTAGAACAAATCGTTTGTGTTTCAAAAGGAGCCGACGATGCCAAGAAATTATAAATGAGATCAAAGTTGGAAGAAGAGAGAAAGAAAAAACAGAAAATGTGGTTACAATATGTCCACCAGTAAGTCACCGTATAACCCAGAGCCTAAACAAAAACCTCACATGAATCTGGGAGTGTGATGTGTGAACATATATATTTTTTTGAACACAGCTAAGAAAAACTAAAATGCATCATTGCAACACTACAAAGCTCCATCGGGGGGCGGCATACTCACGCTGTCTACATCCTCCAGCATTTTGCTTGTTTCTGGTACATCAGGGGCGTTGGGTACTGTTACTATCATTGGAGTGCGTGTCCTTCCTAGTGTTCCGATGGAGGCTGTTTTTACAACATGGGGGTGAGAGGGAGGCCCTGGGGGAGGGAGAGGGTTATAAAGGCTCACAGTTAGTAGTGGCTCCGCCCACTTTCAGCCATTCCTTTAGGTCAGGTGTCTGCAACCTTTCATATCCAAAGAGCCATTTCATCCAGAGCCGCAAAACATAACATGACTTTTTCGAAAAAAAACAACCTATTATTAAGTTTTATAATTTCTAAATTAGGAGTTCACCTTAAACAACCAACAATTTATGTATTTTTAGCTTTTAAGATATATTTAAAAAAAAAAACATTATTTCCACCCTTATTAAAAGAAAAATGGCTCCTAAAACATATTTCTGGTTCTTTTAATGTCATTCTTTTCCGTTTTATAAAGAAAACAAAAACTTTTAAGACTTGTGTTTAATATGGTACATTATTGTGTCCTTTATATAAATTTTAGCCACTATTAGGAGCCGCTGTCGAGGGTTCAAAGAGCCACATGTGGCTCTGGAGCCGCAGGTTGCAGACCTCTGCTTGAGGTCAACATTACTTATCCTGCCAGCATCAGTCAGACCTCAGCCCCTCACTCTGTGTTACATCTCTTCATTACACATGGAGCTACGCATTGTAACTATGATGAATCATTCCACTGCAATACCAACAAAATTAGCCTAATCATTACCGTAATACATTTGTACATTTTGTTACAATAATTCAATTCAATTTATTTATATAACACCAATTCACAACACATGTCATCTCAAGGCACTCGACAGTTCACCAGATCATCCAGTCAAATTGATTAAAATTTTCTGTCTAAGGAAAACTAGTTGATTGCATCGACTCGAAGGCAATCTCTCAGCATGCTTAGTGTGAGGGATTGCCTTTGAGTTAATGAGTCGATGCAATTAACCAGTTTTCCTTTGAAAACTTTGAATCAATTTGACTGGATGATCTGGATAAAGTGCCGTGAGATGACATGTATTGTGAATTGGTGCTATATAGATAAACTGAATTTAATTTATCTAATGTAAACAGTGTTGTTTTGGCTTGTTAGATCAGATGTAGCCGCCACAATGTGTTAATGTCCGTACGTTGCATTCAATGGTATCACGTAATTTAGTGGGTCAACCTGGGTCTGGTGTTCCCACAGCATGCAGATCAGAGCTGAGGCGATTTTAATGTAGGTCGCTTGCTGAGATGTTTGACCCGGGTAGACAGGCATAAGTAAGCTGTTCCCACTGCCACCAGAAGCAGATTGAGCCCGGGTTTAAACAGGTTTTTCAGCTAGTGTGAAAGGGGTATAACTCTGCTTAAAACCTCTCCTTCAGTTCTTCTTTGATACGTCTTCTGGCATTCTGGTCTAACCTATGGCATCTAAACCCAAGTCTCCCGGACGTTCCGGGAGTCTCCCTGATATCCATAGTTGTTCATGGATGCCAGCGAGTCGGATAAATGATCCCGGATTTTAGACTATGGGAGGTGGTGTTTTTTAATCCGAGTGAGAGCGAGCAGGCAATGATTCATGCATCATGTGCGGATTAGAACTACTGCGTTTGCGCAGACACAATCAGAGAGCGGGGTGTGGGGAGGAGGTTTCTGGTGAAACCTGTGCAGCGTATCTGTCCAAAGCGATGCTCTGTTCAACCAGCGCACCAGGCGACCGGTTGTCAGAGAGCTGATTGGATTGGACAGAAAAATAAGCCAATAAGTTTCAGTTTACTCTTTTACAGTCACCTCATTTTACAGTAGAATATACTAAAGTGTATCTATGTCTAGTGAAGGTGAAGAATGATGGAATGTGCATGTATGGGACATGGTGCGGCCAGGGGCGTCAGCTGACCCAATACTATACAGGGGCACAATAGGGCACCAGATAAAATGCAACTGCGCAAAGCACGCAGGCAAAAACATTATTTATTTTTAAAAAACATGGGCCAAGATAATTAATATTGTGATGTTTGAAAAAGGATGCAGGGAAAGCAGGATAAATAGCGGATGCGGGGGGTGAGGGGGGATGCTTCAATAAGCATCTCCCTGAAATGAGTTTTTGGAACTTGGGATGTATGCAAACCCTGCCATAATTTTAGCGAGTATAAACACGTATCCTTTTTTTCCCCCTTTGGGCTGTGTAAGATTATTAAAAACCTGCCATTTTTGATGTCATTATAATTCAACTAAACTGATGGATATGCTAATAGGACAGTCAGCACCAAAAACCAAAGTAGTTGCTTTTGTCCATGTTTAGTGATGCTTTTATGTTTAAACGCTTCTTTATTAACATTTATTGTTTAGTTTATTCCTCTAGTTGATCTCGAGACTCCATACTGGTTGATGACGCTTAAATAAGATTGATTTAACAAACTTAGATATCAGATATCAACTAAGGTCAGAGAATGACTCATATATGTGGTAAACAGATTCTGGGTATGTTTGGTGTGAGAGCTCACCAGTCTGAGCAAGCAGGGGCATGCTGGGTAAGGCGGGGGAGTCGTATGAGGGATGGCTGGAGACTGGGATTGCAGGTACAGCAAAGCTCTTGAGGGGGTGGGCAAGGGCATGCGGGTGGGCTGGGCGATGTGGGGGCAGGTTGCTGGAGTAGCTGGGCTCTTCCTCGGTGGTGGTGGAGCCGTGGTAGCTGCCCTCTGGGTCAGCCATGATCTCAGAGGGGCAGGAGACTTGGGAAGATGCTGTAGGTGGAGGGAGGGGCTCCGAGCTGGGGGTGTTCCTCACAGATTCTGGAGAGGCAGAGGAACCATAGATGAAGAGGTTTTAAAACATTTACACAACCTTCTTATCCGTTTGGTGATGAGAATGGGGGTTGTTTTAAATCAAGTATTTAAAGCACGAAGTCACACTTAAACCACTAGTTAATCTAAATCTTCTCTAGGGTATCATTAAATTTCATCAGAAGGTACTGAAGACATTCAGTTCATTTATTTCAGCTCCAACAAACCGAATCAATTACAGATTTGTTTATCTTGTGTGCAATCTTCCTTAATGGGTCTGACTTTTGGCAAAATTTGCAAGCTAAATATATCAACTCAGATTCCACACGAAGCACAATCAGGGACCTAATTAAAATTAGACAATTATGGTGACAAAAATAAACAGCTGCAGATATATTTCATGCTGATATGAACCGTGTCTCCTGACCTTTCTAGTTAGCCTGGTGTGTTTACATGCAAAAAAAAAAAAAATGCAAGTATGAAATCTTTTAGCCATAATTTAACGGTTATGTGCAGCACAACACGACAAGTATTAATGAGTCGCAGCAATGAATTAGTCAGAGATGAGACAATTATGTCTTAATCCAAATGCTGTTCTTCTTATTGAATGCATCAAAACCGAGATTTCCCAGTTTTTGCGTTGTAAAACACATCCATTAACATTTTGCACCAAGATAGACTTCTGTTTGAGTGTAATTAGAATAGGATTAAGGTTAAAGACATGCGGTTCAACCAAGAAATGAGGATAATCTGGTAAGAATATAATTTACTGTGAGAGAAACCTGCATCGCGTTTATGTCTTACAGTGTGGAAGGAGTAAAACAGAATAGGTCAAAGTGGGAGTTTTAGGTCAAACCTAATTGAAAACTGGAAATTGGTATATATCGGGAGATGATGAGTAACACCGGTGGACGTACCATCATGGTCTTATACTAAGAAAGATACAAGTTCGTTTTTGAGCATTAATCTGAACTTCACTTTTCTAACTTTAAAACATTCTCTAAAATATCTTTAATAACAACCTGTACCTTATTTATTCTCTAAATAAGAGGTCTTTAACAGGGGGTCCACGACCCCTAGGGGGTCCACAGAGGTACTGCATGGGAGTCACCAAAATTTTGGTTGATTCCAATTTTTTTTTTTATATTCCCCCCTGCAATTTTTTCCACTAACTGAAATATCTTCAAATTCACATTAACATGAATCCAACACACTAAAGTAAACAGATTAATGGAGGCAGAAGATGTCTTTCAGTCATCAATGCTCACATTCAGCGACACACTGGAGCTCTTTCAATCTGGGAACCGTTTCATTCACAACACCTGTCCCATCAAACAGGAATCAGAATCAGAAATACTTTAATAATCCCAGGGAGAAATTATTTTTGTTACATGACTCCATCTGTAATAGAGTGACTATAGGACCATTTTGATGTAACACAATTTCATACAATATATATAATTAGGGGGTCCCCGCTCCATCTCGCCATCAGTTTGGGGGTCCTTGGCCTGGAAATCGTTAAAGACCTCCGCTCTAAATAATTTAACTACCGTAGCTTTAATCTGAAATATTTGAGTTTAAATTCCATCTGACAAACCCAACATGAACACCCCTTTCCAAATGCTAAATACTTAAATATCCAAAACTCATAAATGTGACAAAATGATGATATAAATCATGAATTTCAGATGTCTTCTCCAAATGCCATGTTATCATTGCTTTTAAACTTGGTCTCCCAGCTTAGATCATGCTGAAGACATCTGTTGTAGCCATTCACTGCTTCCTGGTTCTACAGCTAATAACATTTCGATGTATTAGGTAACCAGTGCGGGTGTGACTACATGATGGTGATGATGATTAACCATTATAATATCTCTACTCTAGAGGAAGTCCATCTTTTGAGTCAATTATGAAGCCAGACTTTGTTTGGATAAATAAATACTGAAGTTTCCCCACAATTTGAGCTGCACACTACATCAAACAGATACTGTTAATCTGTGCAATATATCTCAACTGCAAATGGACTTCCTGGATGTGATATTTAGAAGGCTACAATTATTCAAGATGTATTTAAAACTCCAGTTGCTATATTTGTCTAGTTAGATGGACATTTTCTGATTCTTTATTTAGACTATACTTAGATTCATCACCAAAATGCAAAATTTTAAGGACAGAATTTCATTTCTGATGATGGAAAATTAACACAAAGGGGAGGAATCATGGATATATTAAAATTGAAATAATCACTTTCATCTTAAAAAATCAATGCCCCGTTTCATGTTTTTCATATGACATCCAGCGGTTCCCCCTGTACTTTCAAATGATTCAGATAATAGCTTTTTGGGTACCTTTAGGAAGAAAAGAAAACATAATTTAGAGAAAATACAGTCATGGACTATTGGCAGTAATGGTGTTTAGACGTGTGCTGATAGATTATAATTCCTGTTATTCTGCTTCACAGTTGGTGTCACAAGATGCGGTGGTGTAAAAATCAACAATTTTAAATTGACACAATATTTCTCATGAAAGAGAAATGACACCTGGTATCTTGTTGCCGTCTGTATTTTATTTTATCAGCTGAGTTGAGTTTAAACTATTAATATAAGCCCTGGATATTAAAGTGAGTGCTTTTAATTCTAAACCCTTAACTCACAATGTTTTCGATTAGGACTTTTCATCTGGTGACCTGACTTATTTAAAAAATGAGAAAAATAAATCATATAATCACTCACTAAGATAGTTTAGGGTTAGGTTTTGTTTCTTTTCAAAACTTTAGTCAGATATGGATGCCCTAAATGTGGTACAAAGAGTCTTATTAAGATATATTTGACTGTATTTTACCTTAGCATATCAGCTAGACATGTTTGTATATTAGCTTTGTCGTTATCTCTGTGGTTAGCATTCAGCTAGCTGTTAATGTAAGCTAGGGCTAACTGATATGCTAACAGCCCAAAAAGTTTCTTTTATTGTCTGCATGAACAGAAAACACTAAATTTGCTCTTATTTTGAATGGAAAAATGCCTGCAAAGTGTACAAAAAAATTCTGTACATATTCTCTTATGTTTCCTTTTCAGGTTGACATGAAAGATGAAAGCAATCTAAAAACTAATGGTCCTTTGTTATAGCTGTCCGTCTAACTTGCCTGTATGAAAAATTGACCTGAATGACTGAGAATCTTCACCAGTACCCATTTAATTTGTTTTATCTAAGAAGAAATGCTGACTTGCATTGTTAAATATGGACAGTTTAACAGTTTATAAGCTGATCAAACTTGAACTAATCTAAGCAGAGCTTAGTTTAAAGATAGTTTGAAATTGCTTTTTCTCTATAAAGAGAACACAAAATGGACTATTTAAAATATATTACTACTATTTAGGCCACCCCAGACTCGCCAAACAAGTAATAAAAGAACCAAAAAAATGTATTAGAGATCCTTTGAAAAACAGTTTTTAAGCTGGGAATTGTTCATATGATTTATGAATATAGGAAAAAGTATAGATTCTAGATGTAGGTAGAAATCAAAAGAAGTGGAGCATAGATTGTTTCAACTGTTCTGCATTTGATCAACAAGAGACAAAAATAAATCAATACATATTTCAACTACATTATTATTTGAAAAACTAAAAAATAAACAATTTTTAAAGCACAAAGAACAAGAAAAATCTAGACCACAGTAAAGCTAAATTATAAATGCAACAACAGCTGCCCACATGTGGCCGGCTGAATCTAGCCATGCCCTCATGTGTATTTCTCCTGCTATCCAGCAGGGGGCAGTGTCTCACCTGAGGAGTCCACCCTTTCTAAATGGGAGATGGGGGTGGTGCAGGCGTGCGGGCGAGGGTGCCCGCTGCCTTGATGGTAGAGGTAGCCGCGTGTCGGTGATACCAGGCTGCCCATGTGATAATGGTGATGATGGTTATCGAGGGAATGGATGGGATGAGCACTAATCACAGCTGTGAATGGAAATGGACATGGATACACAAACACACAGGATGAGATGTTTAAGTCGGATCCAATCATAATGAACGGTGAGGACACACACATGCAGTTTCTTTTCAGAAACACTCTGCAAGTCTTTTTCACTCAGAAACTGATCTCAGAAGTAAGCTAATTCACAAAAATAAATAGTAAACATTTTATGAGAAGCATGAAATGGGATTATTTAAGCTTTTGATTTCTAGAGACTTTCTTTTCAAGATCTGACTGTTAACACATGTTTACAGACTTACGCTGAGGTGGCTGTGCGTCAAAAGGCATCATCATTTTAGGCCTCATCCCTCGGCGACCTGCTAGTGTGGACATGCTCTCGTCTGATTCGTGGCCTAAAAGGTATGGTGGAAATCAGCCAATCAGATTGCTATTCTAGCATTTTGTTTGTTGTTAATGATTCCTTGTGATCTTAATCAGGGTGCGATATTTCCAAATGTCACTCGTACTTGAAGGCTATCGTTACAATCAAGCGGGGCTTGTTATGTAATGACAATCATGAGCCATGTATGATAAAGCATGGGATGTTTTGCATGGCAATCACAGACAAAGACACATCCTTGACTTTAATTCTTCGACTCTCCTTCACAGGCTCTGTTGAATTTCCTGCTCAAATAATAAACTCTCTACTTGAAATGCCACTTCCTGTCTGCCAGACAGACTCAGACTAATGCTCAGTGTTATTATGAATATGCACTCAGGCAGCAAGGATGACATTTCAATTGTCTCTTTTTTTATTTCAACATTAACTTATAAGCCTCCCCTTTGGAATAAAAAAAACATACCTCTGTAGGAGTTGCGCCTCTGCTGCAGGTGGGGGTTGCTCTCCATTCCGCTGTCGGCTGGCGTGATGTCCTGTGAGGTGCGAGGGATGGGCGTCTCGGTCATGACGGGGTTGGGATCCGGCGACTTGTCCATAGGTTTCAGTTCCAGCCTCTCGTGGTGAATCCAAAGATCTGGCGGCTTCAGGTCTTTAGAATTTCCTTTGTATTTATGGGAGCTGTTTGATGACTTTGACGCAGCTCGCTTCCTGCAGGAGGGAACGGCACCAATGATTGAGGGAATAACCTGCTTCCACAAGCAGTGGCTGGAGAAAACAAATAGGATCTTACTTCTTCTGCTGGGACGTGCTGCGCCGTGTGCACAGCAAGGCTCCGACCACAACCACTATGATGGTGAAGACTCCTACTGCGATTATGACGACGATGATCAGGATATGATGTTCACCACCCCCGACACCTGTTTTACCTCAAGAGGATAGAAGATGAATTGGCTTAGATTTACTAAATCACATGCTTATCTACAGTCGGAGAGGAAAAAACTTAGTTTAAATGATTGTGGGTACAGTTAAGAGAAAAAATATCCTGAAGTCCTCAGAAGGTTGTGCTGTTTTATGCTTTCTGAATTATTCTGCGTCTTGTGAATGATTTAGGTGTCTGGACGGCTCTAGATGTGTCCCACCACAACATTTCCACCAGAATGGGGTCCAGCCATTGAGTGGGTCATTGCAGAACTGTAATTTGTTTCTTATTAAGCCATTGTCCTGCTGCTGGGCTGGAACTAACCCGTTGACAACCAGATTCTATCAGAGGCCAGTAGTTTCACAGATTACCTCATCATAGGGCGGCTGAAAAGCAGTTCTCTTAGAATCTGGGTGTTGTAGGTTCAGCATCAACTCCTGTTAAATACTCCACGTGTGTAATGGGGTGGGCATTTATCCCATTGTTTGTCATAATAATGATTAGTTCCTCTTTATGATAAGAAATTGGATATATTGTCTAAACTATAGATACGAAGCAATGATGATTAAAAACTCCAGAAACTGGGGGAGTTGTCAGAATTGTGCAATATTTTCAATCGTTGCACGCAGTTACAACTTAAACCGCAGGGTTTAAAAGTTTACAGCTCAAGATGCATGTTTCGCACACTGTGCGGCCTGACGCTCTGCTGCGATCTACCTGCTCTCACTACGTCCAAAAACAACACGTCGGACTCAGCGGCTAGAGATGGCGCTGGTCGGACTCGTCAAACTTGAAGAAGAAGCAGAACTCTCTTGTTTGCACATGTGCAGCGCTCGAGGTTCTGGTAAATCGGCTCGTAGCTCTGTTTCAACAGTTGGATTTGTCCATGAACACCTCACAACAGCCGACTGAATTTCAAACATGTTTGAATTTCTCCCGACCTAACGATTCCTGATTTGGAGGTGGCCGTCATAGGCTGATCGCCCCTCGTTTATACTGTGTATACTACACAACGTAGGATGCACCATAAGGCTGAAAGTTAGCACAACTGAAAAAATTCTCACACGACTGGAGAATCGGCCCGAAAAGGGTAAAAAAAAAAAATCATACAGTGTATGCCCGACTTTATTCTACTATTTTTCTTCTTCATTTTTTCATCAATTTTTCCATTGGGGCATTGACAGATGATTAAATGCTGTTATTATGAGATGCTTAAGGATTTAAATTATATTAATTTATGTCCTGAAAAGGACAAATTTGAATGTCTATATTCTTCAAGAGGATTATTTATGATATGAGGATATGACTCTGGCAGTAAGCAGTCACAGCCACACGGTTGCCTCGTAAAGACTCTAAAAAAAGTCATGCTTTTTATCTTCACTTTTATCATTTTCACAATAATATCATCAAATAAAGTAATAAGATTTAAAGGGCATACTGCCCAGTCCTCTATGTAATGTTTGTTTAATCAACATCATCCGCCAAAGTTCTCGCAAGTTCTCAAATAGGCCCTCTCTTGCGCTTTGGCAGTAAACTACTGTGCGTCCCTAGAAATTTCACGCCGACAGCGCAGAAGCATACCCGCAAAACTGGTTTGCAGCCAGACCCAATAAGACATTTGATGTGTGCGGTTGCAGAAGTATAATCCACCCTGAAGGCATAGACTACATGCCCTACACAGTTTTAAAAAATAATACTATACACATTTCAATTTTAGGAAAGTTTTCCTCTACACCAGCCCACAGAGATACACCTTTTTTAATAATATGCCAGACACATGGGGGCAGTATACCAAAAAACTAAAACATTTCTGCCAATAAGATTCCTTCAAAACAACCATGACTTCCTGTCAGAAATTAATCATGGGTCGACATCATGGATCAGGATTTAAAAAATACAAACAAAGAATGTCTAAAGCAATGTAACAATCGGTACCTGTGACAAAATGAATTTCTATCTCCAACGTACGGCCAAGTGTCTATCCATGTGACGCAACGAAGACATATTTGTCGCAGGAGGCCGGAGATTTTAAAATGCTTCTTTTTTTAAGTGATGTATAACATTTATGTGCATAGCCTAGAGATGAGGAGATCCACTGATTCACATCAGTGGTCCGACACGCATACGTTGGATGTGAGTGCACAGGTAGCCTGAATGGAAGCCTTTGGAACCGACAACAGTTACTTCTATGGTTTTCTCTTTGACTCTATGATATTTAGATAGTTTGTTTTTTTGTAAATCCTTCTCTTCTATAGATCATAAAAAATCCTGGTAATAGATTGCCGTGCATTCATCTTCTCTGATGTTGAAGTGGCACAGCTTCAGCAGCGCTATGAATGTTTTTTTTCTTTTTTATATGTACTGCTTTGCTCTACTGAAACCCTATAGTTTAAGCTAATAAATCCTCAAACCCCAACTTACTATACCAAATGATCATATGAGGTCATATCATGAAATCATTCTTTTAATGACACTGAATTGTGAACATGTGTGATTTGTATCGCATCATATCGATCATTCCCACTTGCTCATTATCAACCGATCATGTACATTAACTTAAGCACCCGGCTGCTTTATGTTTATTATCTGATGGAAGAAGCAGAAGAGGTACGCTTGTTTTGCTTGTGCATGGAAAAAAGACAGTTGACCATTAGGTCACAGCTTGTGGTACCAAAGTTTTTAGAATAATTTTTGAAGTTTTTAGCATCAAATTAGCATTGAAGGCCAATGGAAATCACAGTCCAGATAGCAGGTGGGATGAAGGACTTACCAACTGTACCTCTAGGGTCCTCTGGAAAGATGTTGCTTGGAGATCCAGGCTTTGGTGGCAGATTTGAAGCTGATTCAAACAGAGAAAAGCAAATAAGATTCCCAAGAGCTCCTGGCCATTTCGCCGGTCAACAAACTCTACAAACTAACATTCATGCAGTGCAACTTGTTATCAGCCCAGAAGATGGAGATCCTTTGAAAGAAAAGCATGTGAGATGTAGTTGGCAGTGATAAAGTGAGAAGAGGGAGTTTACCTTGGTCATTAGCCATTTTGTCAGAGGATTCAGCTTAACAGGCCAAAGGAGAGCAGAGAGGAAGAGACAATAAAAAGCAAAACAAAAAACGGTTAGCTGAGAGGAGCGGCAAGGGACGGCGAAATAAAGGGTGGACAGATGGAGGACCGTGGGGAGGAAGAGGGGCAAAACTAGAGGAATGGAAAACTTGTGAGGAAACCAAACGGTTGCTGAACAGACTGTGCAGCAGACAGAGCCGAGCTGATAAAAAGGAGCAAAGCGTCGATACAGAAATGATTAAAACTTCCCACAATAAAGCACCCATTGATTTCCCATACTAAAACGCTTTACAAAAAAATCCAATGGCAACTAAATAAAACGGCCCTGTTAAATAACTGAAATGAAAAACAAAATGAGCTGCGGGTGGCTCCACAGTCCAATTCATCCTAAACTCTTCAATAAAACCTTTGCCGCAGAGCAGACCTCAAACAGAATGACTCATCTATAAGCGATAAAGACGACTCAGGAAAGACTCAGGAAAGAAACAAATGAAAGCGAAGCATATATTTAAGTTAGTATGAGATTTGAACTCATGTCAACGCAAAAAGGGAGACACAGTGAGATTAGCAGCTAATAGGGACACTGACAGGCTAAACCTGCTGCAGGAATGGGGAAAGCTTTCAACCCGAGTTTAAACCGGAACCTTTAAGGCCTCCATGCAATCAGTCAGGTGTAGCAGAAACGTAACACCGAACATCCCGTTACTGCATTCCCAACATGGCTGCAGCATCATGCTATGGGGGATGTCATTCCTCCATTCCTAAAGAGCAGCTTTTCATGAAAGCTATTTCAGTGTCAGCTATTGAGCACAAATATCAGTCTGTAGACATTCAAAGCTGGTGAAGCTTTAACCTCAACAGCCTTTTCACTGAAATTGTACTAAAACTATTTGACTATTTGAACAGCCAATGAGCAGCTCTCATTTCATCTTTACTTCTATTCTATTCTACAACATTAAAAGAAAAAAACATTATTTTACTTCTAATTTTACAAATAAGTCATCTCCTTCATCGTGTCAGTGTTTAACATAAAATCCTGATAAAATACATAAAGGTTAATGCTTGCAACAAAATGTGAAAAGGTTCAAAGATATAATGGGTACTGTACTTTATTGTTGATGTGATTTTCTCTGTGCTAATATGGATATGACAATGAAATGCCTGAACCCCTGAAGGTAAATATTTAAGGAAACTGCATTTATAATCTATACAGCAGAAGTATTTTTGTAAAATCTAAAGGAGTGGAAAAGGTGGGCGAAATATTATTTTCTTTATTAATAAAACCTTGTTCAGATTGAAAATAATTTCTTTTTCAGCAGCTAGGCTTCCAATTAACTGGGCTTATCTCTGAAACAAACTTAAAGCAAAAAGACACAACTAAACTATTTATTCATTGCAAACCACCATCATTATTTAATAATTCCTCAACATCATTAATTGCCTTATTGAACCGCCCTCCCATACCAAAAGAAACTTTTTATAGTTTTTCCAGTCATTTGAATCCTCCCTGTTTTCACTCTCATTGCTGGAACGTTCTCTGGGAGATTTTAGAAACTTACTCTTGGGAGTTCGGAACTGAACGGCCTCCGACATGGGCCCCATTCCTTTGGAGTTCCTGGCCTGGATCTTGAAGTAGTACGTTGTGTCCAGCGTCAGCTCCTGGATCTGGTGCGTGAGGCGGTTCCCCACCACAGGCTCAATGACCCAGTCGTGGACCACTGCGTTTACGTCTGTGCTGTAGTAGATAATGTAACCTAAAAGGACCAGACAGTTTTTATTTGCTATGAGTTACACAAAAGGAAATAACTATTAATCTACTTTTAAAAACCTCCCATTTCATCATGTTTTACTTATTGGTTCAGTCATAATAATGTCCTTATTGATAATAAATAGGTTCACAAAAAGTATTTAGCATGTAGAATTAAGTAACAGTTTTTAAATGAATTGTGGAATTTGGAGGTCTTCTTTAATTTTGCTTTGAGCAACAAATTATTCCTTTAGAAGCACTTTTTTTAGCCTGTAAGTTTAACTTAAAACGTTGCATCAATAATATATTAAATATAGTTAAAAATACACAGACATTTGTCATGTCTCAGGCTGTAAGAATTGTGACTGGATTTAAAGCGTTTAAACTCTTTATTGTGAGATAAAAAATAAGAGCCCTAAATAGTACCTTTACAAGAAACAGGAAAAAATGTTTAGAGAGGCATCGTTTTACAACTTCAAGATATTTCTGATTTAAAAAAATACAAGTTAAAGGGGGTTTAAAAAAGTTTTCTTTCTTTGTTTAATGTTTCTTTCTTTGTATTTAACTAATCAGCTACAGAAAATTATCATCATTTCCCTCTCAACGGTCAATTTCAGATACATATTTAACACACTTTTTTCCCCCATAAAAGCAGTAAATGTGAGATGAATGTTTCGCACAAACCAAGGACTCATCAATAAGCCTGTAAATAACATTATTTCTGCTTCACTGGGATTAAAGACTCACCTGTAATTTTTCCATTAGCTTCAGACGGAGGCTGCCAGTTCACTATTATGGTGCGAGGTTTATTCTCTTTGCTCACGACGGTCACATCTTTTGGAGCAGAGCCGGGGGCTGAGACACAGAGAGATGAAATTTAATTCAGTTTATATTAGAGCTGCAGCTATAAAACCTAAAAATAAATACATTTCAGGAAATTGACATTTATAAATAAATGTTTTCAATTAAATAATAAAACTATTGTACTTTTTCTATATGAAAAATAAATGAAAAGAAACACGTAAAAATGTACAATATATATGTAATGATATACGTATATAAATATATAATACAAAGATTTTTTAATCTTGAATAGAAACGTTTTTTGGTTTTTTTTTGCAGATTTTTATCGTAATTGTTGCTGCAAGTAAAATATTCTTTCAGCAAACGGCAGGTTTTAGAGACTGTTTACCATTAGTTAAAAAGTATTTTGATAATTGTTAGTTTATATATATGGGGAAGTGTTGGCCTAGAGGTTAGAGCAGTGCTCTTGTGCTCTAAGAAGGTTGCAAGTTTGATCCCCATAGCTGCAAAACCTATAACCCCACTCTGCTCCCCGGCGCCGCACAATGGCAGCCCACTGCATCCCCAAGGGGATGGGTTAAATGCAGAATGAATTTCCCCATTGTGGGACAATAAAAGGATTTACTATTTCAATTTATGTACATAAACTAGGGCTGAAAAACTAAAGTGCATCATAGAACCATTTTTTTTTTGCTCACATGTGCTAAACACTTCCACTTAGAAATAAGTTTCATATCCTGTTTGATATTCTCTATCTAATCTGCCACATAGCAGCTTTGTTCTGTTCAAATGTGAAAAATGTGAAGAGCATAATGCATGTTTTCATCATCTTCACTGATTAATTTATGTCTGTATCAACTTTGTATTAAAAAAAATCTTCACGGTTAGTCCAATACATTCTTTTTCAATGGAAATGGGCTCTCTTCTCAATTTAGCTGCAAGTTGCCCCCTTTTACTTGCTCAATACATATTAACCATACAGGCAGCACAGTATCTTTCCCATTTGAGTTATAAAAAGTTCAATTTCCCAAAGCAGCCAATGGGGGTTGTCGTATTGCAAGTTCAGGGATCAACGACGTTTCAGTCTCTGCACATAACAAATGTTTATGTAGGAATATGCGCTCATGTGTCTGTGGTATTTACTGGTTTCAAAGGTGGTTCCTTGAGCTGTCATGCTCCATGTGCTGGAGCGGCGTCCCTTGGTCACCATGACGGAGAACTCGTAGAGCGTGTTCGGCTTCAGACCTGTCACTACGTGGTTCAGGCTGGTGCTGTTAGCCATCTGGAGGGTCAACAAGCAAAAGTCAGACAAAAAGAAAAAAGCAAGAATTTAGTAATACAGAAAGGATGCTGGACAGTCAGAAGAAAAATAATGCACTATTTATGAATAGAGACAAAAAGAAAGGCTTTTTTTTTAAGGAGATTGTAGCGAAAACACTCTAAACCAAAACAATGCAAAATTGTCTATTATTAAATTTAGAAGCTTGAATAATTTACTTTATGATCTGCAGATTGAAAACAGTTTTCTGGTGAAATATGCACACGGCAAAGAGCCAATAAGGTGAAAAGAAATGTACTTTAAAATGCTTGGTGATGCCTTACAAAAGCTGACATATAATCTCATTATTTACTAAAAAAGAAAATCAAAATGTTTAACATTATTCAATATTGGATAAAAGTTTCCTTTCTGAATTGTTCTATGCACAACATAAAAAATCAGCTAAAAAAATAATAAGTTGGTAAGGTTTTCAGAACTAAAATAAATTAACGTTAGTCAAACCACGATCTTTTAGTGTATCTATTAGGTTGATCTATATATATATATATATTTAAAGATTTATTTTGAAACTTATAAGTTGTGGTAACAATAGGGAAGGATGACGTTTACGAAGATATAAAACTCGACTGTTTTCTCTGTTGTTTTGTGCTTTTGTTCCTCTGTATATCAGACAGCAGACGAGCAAAGTGATGGACTGAATACTGAATTGCTCTTTAACGGAACCACAAACACGCTTTGAAAGAATTTCAAACATCCCATAAGAAGTCTAGACACAGAAATACTTCAACGTATAAAAAAACACCTTGTGGATCTGTTTCAGCGGTGTCTTACGCAATCATTTTACTTTTTCTCCACTGAGTTGGTTTGTCGTAAAAAAATTGCCATTAAATATAAGTGGGAGGATGAGGTTTACCAAAGTAGCTAGTTGCCACGGCAGTTCTGCACCGGGGGGGCTGCCAAACAGAGGGCAGTAGGGTAAGACAGCAGACCACTCTTTAGCTGCATGCAGCCGGCATTAAGAGCATTCATCCCCTCAATAATGCACAAGCCTGTCTGGTTAGACAGGATGTAAGAGAGGCATTAAAGTGACAACGCTTCTGTTGTTTCTGGAGAACACCGTAAAAATACAAGGATGTACAGAATGATGTTTAGTAACTTCTTGATATATTGCATTTCATTAACAGGACAGGAACATAATAAGTCTGAGCTGCTCTTTAATTAATATCAGGCTGAGTGATTCAGACCACTTAGAGGAGCCACTTCTAACACAAGCCTGAGCACATGGAACTTGTGTTGCAGATTTACCGTATGGTAAATTCATTGGACAACATTTAAATACTGCTCTCCCTCTGTTTTACTCTGAATAACAATAAACGAATCATAAACCTCTTCACGTTAGCATCAGAGGTGTTTATAAACCATCAGCCCTTTGCAGGCTTTTTAGGCACCGCTTGTTTTTTTTTTTACTTTCTAGCTTGTGTTCATGCGTTTGAGAGAGTCCCATGAGTTGGCTGTATGGGGAATGCATTGTCAGATCTACACCCTCTTTTTCTGCTTCTGTTTGCTTGTCCTTGTTGAATAATTTATGAGTAAACGCAGCCCCTTTATCTGAGCTCTGCTCGGTCACTGGTTCACATGCATGAAACCGGCAGCATGCAGATATAACAGCCCCAAAGTGGAGATGCTAATCAAGTTAGGTTGAGAATTAATTTGCAGTTTATTTTCTTTTTCTTTTAAATATGTTAATCAGCTGTTGCATAAACTAAAACATCCAACTATAAATAAATATCAACCCTCTGCTGTGCTGGGGATCAATATTCATGGTTCTTCTATTTCTATTCAAGGAAAAATCTTCAAAACCCATTTTAATCCTTTATAGAGAAAGTTACCCTTTTTGATCCCTCGCATATCCCTTATAAACGGAGTCGTTGGTCTAGAAGCACAAGATCTATATCCACCCATTCAGAAAAGACACTGCTGCATGGCTGTATATCTTGTTTGGGCATTTAACCAATTAGATGAGCCCTTGAATGATAGATTACCTACTGTAAATTAAGTTGAAAAACGGTTAACAAGTCAAGAAAAAAAAAAGGTAAAAAGCTAATTGAAAGTTCAAATGTTAATAAGCATAGTTAACAATTATATTAAGGTTTAAACTAAAAAATATAAGTGTCAGTATTAGCATTAATGCCTCTAAGGTTATGTTGTACCAAAAAATTTGTTTCTTTCACTCTCAGAGGGTTTTTCATTAATTTCATATAGAAGCACTTTGTTTTATTTTTCTTAATATATTCGGGCAAGATGGTATTCTTGTTATTACATTTACATTCATTTTTGCTATCAAAATATCAATATTTTTTAATGTTACAGAGATAATAATGTCTTTTCTTGGATTCCAATAACACTATTGGCTTGAAATTTAGAGTTTCAAAGTATTTCACTGAGTGCCATATAAAGGGTTAAAAATTAAAAGAGTAATTCTCGCCATTTAAAAATCCTTCTGAGACAACAAATGATTAAAAAAAAGAGTAATCTATTTTCCTCCCATAGGTGCATGCTAAAGATCTCTAATCTGCTTCCATCTGCAGCAGCCAAACACATATGGTCAAAAATATACACAGACAGTAAAAACTCTGGACTTCTGTACACCCCTGCTGTTTTAACATCAGCAAGCAGCACATTCCCCACTGTGTCCCCCGCGAACTTGAAATATGCTGTTTTATTACTTAACCACAACTTTACTTTAAAATAAACATATAATTAAAACACCTGCAGGCTCAAAAACCTATTTTCTGAATATTAAAGATTTCCCAGCTTTATTTTAGAAAGAAAAACACTCCTAAACAACCACTTTCTGAAGTTCACATCCATCGCTCTGACTGCAGGAACCTGTAAGTGTCGTCAAGTGGATATTTCCCTGCAGCCGTTTACCAACTAACTAAGGAACAAACCTCTTTAGTTAAATGGCATGTTCAGATAAAAACCTCAAACACATTGATCATCATCACTGAAAAAATAAATTCATTGTTTTATTGCTTTTTTTAAAAACTGAATCAATTTACTCGAACTGTAGGAATCATGAGCTGCAATAATAGGAATTTATTGAAAGACTTTTTTTTATACATTGGTATGAAGGATGCTAATAAATGTGCAGAAATACAAAACGTATATTTCAATAAGTTATATTACTGTGTTTTATAGCTTCTAGTGAGAAAACATTAAATGAGTTTATCTGGGAACTTGTATGTAGACCTATTTGAAGGAAAATGTACCACGTTATTAAAATACAGAAGCGAGTAAAGCGTCTGTTTCTGGCTTTATTGCTCCGATGGTTGAATGACGCCAGATGTTTTTCTTTCTCACACACGTCAGCATTATTTTGCCCCTGAGGTCCTGAGCAAACCTGAGAATACTAAATCCAGTCATGTAATGTTGTGGCTTTTTGTCTGCAAACCATATAATAGTGTTAGCATGCACCACAAATTAAGGCCAAAGAGAAATCAGAAGCTACTGAAGAATAAAATGGGGTCAGTTTTCTTGAGTTAAATTTGGAATTAAACAAAAATGATTATTTTATGATTTCTAGAAGCAAAAATAAAAACCAAAATCTCTTACCTTTACTTTAGTATTGGCTGGGATGTTGGTCTTCCATCGCACCGTGTAGTGGCGGTTATCTGTGATCTTCTGGTTCTTAGGCAGCGAGTTGTCAGCCCACGTCACCCTGATGGTGTCATGGCTCAGCACGGAGGCCTGCACGCCCACGGGAGGCATCATGGGGCTGGGGTCTGGTGCTGGGGTGTATTGGGCATGGAACAGTTCGTACAAGTCAACATCGGGGTCTATGGGGTCTGCGGGTCAGGCAGTGAAGCCCGCATGCAATGCACACAAATATTAAAAAATGAAAACAAACAAAAACAGGAAGCGTGGTGCGGAGGAAGAGACAATGGAGGCAAAGCAGGGAGGAGAAAAAAAAAAAGGTTAATGAGTTAAAAATGAATGTCGGTGATTAGGAAGGAGGGAAGGGCATATTGGGTAGTAAATGTGCCACAAGGGTGGGATTGGGAAGGTAGAGGAGAAAGAGAGAAGACACTATTAGAAAAACAGACCTCTACAACAGGCAAATCTACAGAAGTGGTTGCTGTGTAAAATCTACTCAACAGTATGTGATGCCTAAGTGACTGCAACATTACAGAAAGAGAGAGAGACATCATCTAATCATGACAGGATCGCTGCAGATGGGAAACCAGAGAGAAAGAGGTTCCTACATGCAACCACTCATGTTCATCACAGTGTATTGACAGTGATTATTTTGACCCGTTTACCTTGTCCAGCTTCACAGAATCGCATTTTTTCATGCAAAGAGGACGAGCAAGAAGGAGCAATGAGTTTGGATCAGTGGGCTTTTTCTGAAGGGCAACACACAGTATGTCCTTCAATACCTCAACGAGGCAATCCACAGTTTAAGAGTTAGTCCAATGGCGGTGTCGGGGTGAAAACAACTGGTCACTCGGACAGGGGGGAATTATGCATTATTGCTGCTTCTGCTCCGCAACTTGAAACCGAGTGAACTACTCTACTGAAAGCTTGCTGGAAGACCTTTCCAGATATAAGCCTGTCCTTATACAAACTGTACTTAAAAACGTATTTCAGCAAGAAACAACATGAAAACGGCATAAAGTTTCATTAGATGCGCAGGTTAGAAATGTCCAGCTTTGCATATTACAGGGATGCCGTGTCATTCAGAAGTAAAATGCACAAGGCTAACACACAGAGCACATTAGGGAGATTGTGGAAGCCTTCTGTGGCTCAGAGCCATATCAGCTCTTATTCATAAGACATCGACTTGCCTGATTTAATATGTATGAATCGCAGCTTAACTCATTAATCTGCGGGGTTCATCCACTATTGTGTCAAGACTTCAAAGGAGTTTCTGTCTTCCTTTTTAAACCATCCACTTTATTATTTCTAGATAGTTTTTTATTGGAGCACACGTTTATGTTTTCAATATAAAAACACAAAGAAAATTAACCTGAATATATTTGGTAAAAGATTTCTTTCATGTGACGATACTTTCGTAGGATGAAGGCTGAAATAATTCAGCTTATAAATTGCCTTTATGATGCCTATCTATACATAAGGCATTGGTTGGTTAATAGCTTAATAACAATAACTCATTTATCAATCGATTAGTAGAGTTAAAGATTTGAAGACATAAAGAAACTTTTCTGCAGATAAAGGTCTCTGGACAACACACAATAGATATGAGAGGCAACAATCAGGCTTTTTATGGCCAATGCAGATTATTTTTTTTTTGTTAAACAACCAGGACCTGTTGCTTTAGCCCTAATGCAAAGATGAAAAGTCTTGATTGGCGAGTGTCCATAAAAACTAGAGCAATGTGAACTGGGTGCTTTGCTTCTCCCCCATTTGATCCCATTCAGCCACAGAGTACGGGTCTAGACGGGACCAGGGGTCAGTAACAGTCAGTTTCTGCAGGATGAGTGCTTTAAAATGGGATTCTGGTTTTATTGCTCTTGTTTCTGTACTTGGTTATATTGTGACTGGAGAGAAAGCTTTGCTTGGCCACCCGTGATGGCAGACCTTCTCTTCATGATCACTCGTTGATCCTCCACAACCCGTCTCACTCCATTTGACAACACTTTGTACAGATGCCCCCATTATATTCCCCAGACAGAATAGTGTGTGTGTGCCCAAGTATTTTTTCACCTTGTAGGGACAGTGGAAGGACAATTCCCCAGGAATATGCTCCTTTGTGGGCCTTAGAGGTACCAGTCGACTGGTTCCCATCAGGAAAAGTTATCAGATATCATGGATGGGGGTTAGGTTTTGGACAATAATATGACTTGAATTTAGGTCAGAGCTAGGTATGCATTAGTAATGCATGGTTTAGGGTGAGGGTCTGGGTTGGGCCAAAGCAATGAATGCAAAATGAATGGAAGTCAATGCAAAGTCCTCATATGGATAGCAAAATGTAATGTGGGTTTATTTGAGCTACAACTGGGGGCAGGGTAGGGATGGGAATCGAAAACCGGTTCCTGTTCAGAACTGGTTCCGTATTTTCCGATTCCATGGCATCGTTTGGCAGCTCGCTGAACGATTCTTTTTTCGATTCCCGCAGCACCAGAGCCTAGAGCGTCGGCTCTGGGGAGCACGACTTACGTCACGTTTTTTACGTAAGTTACGCAAGTTACGTAAGTTACGCAAGTTACGCAAGTTGGAAGAACTATTCGAGGAGGAAGAAAACGAGCTGTGGTCACTTTGTGAATCAAAGCCCCGTCTTTCCTTAGCCCAGAGGGTGGATCAGGAAATCCAGCTCTATAAAAGCTTGCCCTCCATCCCCTGCAGGGATAGCGCCACACTGTGGTGGTGGAACAAGCAAGATACGCTGCCCTTGCTATCTGGACTGGCTGAAAACTACCTCTGTGTGCAGGCTTCCTCCACCCCATCTGAGAGGGTGTTCTCCACGGCTGGAGACACCTTAAGCGCTGAAAGATCCTGTATCCTTCCAGAAAAAGCAGATATGCTCATCTTTCTGCAAAAGAACTGTTAATTTTCCCTACTACTGTTTTATAATTAGTATTTTTGTTATTTAAAATAGGTTATTATCCCATCATTTGTTATTAGACATTGTTGGTTATTAAGTTTGTTCTTGTATTCATTTTTCATTTAAACACAGATGTTACTCCAGTTTCACATTTCCTGTGGACATCTTGATCTTGTTGAGTTTGTAAGATTGTGCAATAGTTAAGTAAACAAAGTTGATGCTGATAATCAAACTGTTTGTTCTCCTTTTTCCCCCAAATTGGAATCGAAAAAAGAATCGATAAAGAATCAAATTGTTTCATAGAATCGAAAAGAGAATCGGAATCGTGAAAATCTATTCAATTCCCAACCCTAGGGCAGGGTATTGTCAAATATTCCCCCATTTCGGGGACCTACAGGTCCAAAGTGGTCCAAATGGGGAAATTCAATTGGTCCCCAATTAATTAGGTTTTCTTTTTTATGTTGGGATTAGGTATATGTTGGTAAGAGTTAAGATTGGGGTAAGGGTCTAGGTTAGGCCATATGATTTGAATGTATGTCAAAAGTAATGAAAACAAAGGATGTGTATGTGTGTGCTTGTTTTTGGCAGCAGAGTGAGGACCAGGGTTAAGGGCTGGTTATAGCAGTGCGTCGCAGTAAGCTTGTCGCAGATATTTTTGATTTATACCCAATATTGAAGCGCGTTCTGTGCTATGTTATTCTACGCCATGACGCAAGAGGGACAATCACGAATTAGCTGTGGGTCTAGATACGGCCGAGGCGGTGAGGAAGTGGGGGCAAATTTGTGTGACCATGGGTACATGAGGCTTAGGGTTAGGTACAGACTGGTAATGGTCAGATTTAGGGTTACTGTAATAGATAAGGTATAGAAAGGGTTTAAAATGACTAAAATCATTGGAAGTCGATGGGAGTTTACATAAGCAGAGAATGTGTGTGTGTGTTTATGCATTTTCCAAATCCAAGCATTCATGTGGTTGTAGACGGGCCCTGAGGTATTAAAATGGCATTTCTTCAGCCAGCTTTGAAGAATTAGCTTTGCAGTATTTACAGTGTGAACACCCTGCAGGACAGAGTGACCTGATGGAAAAAATTGCAACTCTACATGTGAAGGAAAAAACCTCCCTCGCTCCCTGCGTCTCGGTTAAAGACGTCGCCGTCACACAGTATTGAGCACAGCTCCTTCTCAGCCCAAGTTCACCAAGTTTTCCTTCACTTTTTTCCAAAGTGAAGTACTATGTAGGTCAGCCCGTCTTTTTAATTCCGACTTGAACAAACTGGCAGGAAGGGAACGCACCCCCGGAGAATTCGGCAGAAGACGACAGTGGTGGGCTTTGGTTCTGCTCTGGATCTGACGGAGGGGTTGCCAGAGCCACCACGGGGGGTCTGCATGAGTGCAAAGAAGGAGTTACGATGAGAGGGGAGCTTTTTAGAGAGAGGGGTGCGCTCTGACAGTGTGTGGGTTGCCTGCTCATACACATGCTCGCCCCCCTCCGCCTCTGAAAGCGTGTTGATGTGACTCATGTCATCAGGCATCCCGCCCTTCTTGTGTTCCGTGCTGCAATAGCACTGCAGCAGAGACAAACTGCAGCGATCAAGGCTGAGTGGAGAGGCGGGCGCAGACCACATTCTGGGACGCTCCGGGGAGCATGCGCTACTCGCCTTCTTGCACTGTCACACAAACTGCATGAACTCAGCCAACATGTGATCTAACTGGCAGGGTTTGCACTCTCAGGCACTATGGCCTGGGACCCTAACTCTGCCTCTAATTGTTAACTGGGTTGAGATGTGAGGCTTGATGAAGCCGATCAGGACGATCCTTATTATTTGGATAACAAGACTGTGCTTCTCTGAGACACTTGAAAGAGACAAACAAGGCTTTAGAGGCTTTTAAAGAAATTTCTAAACCAATTTTTAACAACAGAATGAGATTAAATAGACTAGAAATATGATTTTAGAGCTATTTTTCTTTCTATTTGTTCAATTGATTTTTTTTTTACATCAAATAATACCCTATAGAAGAAAATCAGTTCTTCGTCTTTATGAATCGTTACTGTTTACGGTAGGTTTTAAAGCTAAAATTAAAAATAAACTGTTGGTGGTTTGAAATTTCCAAAGGCAGATTTTGAACAAAGGTTGTTTTATTATCTTGTCATATTTTTGGCTCTAAATGACTTTAACTCATCAGGACAGATGGCTTTTTGGATCTGAAAGGTTGCAGACCCCTAACCTCTTTAAACCCCCTAACCGGTTTTAAAGCATTTACAAATAATAACTCAGAATGCATGAAATTCACACTGGTAAAATGTTAGACATCGTTGGAAGCTTAGATTCTCCACAATTCAACCACCTAGTTAATTTTATGGACATAGCGAGCACCAAAGCACAATTATAGCAGCATGTCGAACTGTAGCATGACAAAGCAGCCACAACAAGCAAGCATGTCTTTATTACTGCTGTTCAAAAAAGACCTAATATTTTCGAGAATAAAAAACCCCGACTTTGAGTCATGTTTGAACTGATGCAAGTCAGGCTTGATGCAGCTTCTTTGTTTTACCCACCCAATTCTCATGTATATATTCAGAAACTAGAGGCTGTTAGCTTTAAAATAATGTATCACACATATAATTTGGGCATACAGTTCCTCAGTTATTTGCTTTTCCATTTGGGTATGCAAATAGGCGAATTTCCCAGAAATGAGGTGGATATTAGGAGGCTTAACTATGAAAATCTCTTAAATATGTCTATTTACGCTTGATGCGTCCACGAGGCCGCATGGAGCACCTAAGAAAATTTGCAACTACGCGGACTGATCCGTGTGGAAAACATGGCAAGCGTGCGCCAACTCGCAACATCTAGAGGCAGCGAGGTGCACGAGAACGCAGGGACCCTTTTTCCACCTGGATCCCCGCTCTTTTTCGCCCCCATGTCCCTCCGTTGTCGGACAAACTTGCTCCCACTTCCTCACCGCCTATTTTTTAATTTTCCTCTTTTGCGTTGTGGCGTGGAATAGCATAGCGCAGATCACGCTTCAATATTGAGCATAAATCAAAAATATCTGCGTCATACCTGCGACAAGCTCACTGCTATAACCAGCCCTTAAGGCTCACTCACCATGAAGGTTCAACTGCAACAATTTGCCTTCCTTAAATACTGTTTTAGAAACTTACATGTAATAATCATTTTAATCTATTTCTATACCTTTCTGTTGCCGCTCTGGCTGTGAGGTCTTTAGAGCTGCCAATGGATTTTTCTCCCAGGAGTATCTAGCTATAGCCTTTAACCCCTGACCAGCTTATTATTTTCCCTGTTCTCCCACCTGAGCTGTGCAGCTCCTCCAGAGTTCCACATTGCTCCATCTGCTGCATTTCTTGGTCTTTATGATGTGTTTTATTCTAATGTTCTCAGACATTCTTCTATAGAGCAGCTGGTCTGTATTCTGAGCCTAAGCTTTACAAAAGTCAGAATTCTTGGTTATTAAGGTAACATCTAAAGAAAAACTATTGCAATGGATTCTGTTTATTTTAATATTACCAATAGAAACACTGTCTGATTCCTATAAAGCTAATCTCCCTTGCAAAGTAAGCTTTTCTGTAACATTTCTGTCTGCAAATTCAAATCCATATTCCAAAATGTGCTCCCTGTTCTAATAATCAGATCTGCTAACATAGGTGTAGCATCTAAGACCCAGGTCATCTGATTAAAGGGAGACTTGGGTATACTTACTGCCGCTGTGAAGAGAGTTAATTAAAGCAGCAAGACAGACTGATGACCCATTTTCTGCTCAGTAATTTAGAGTCGAGATACACCGAGTCTGATAATGATGTCAGGTTAGCGAGAGGGCAACGAGAAAAATGTCAGCTGAATCCAGAGAAGCGTGAACAGCACTTCTTTTTATCCTCGGTGATCAGGAGCAGGAAGCTGAGCTCCAGAATGAAATTTTCTCTCCACTGTTTTCCTTCTCATTCACAGTTAAGTAATTAAGGGTGTTTTTGTTTTGTTTATTTTGTGTAAAAAGCTGCAGGTGTGTGCAGTTCATACCTGACTGCACCCTGGTGGCTGCGCTCTCGTACACAGGGATCCCCTCCCCCACATTGTTGAAGGCCTTCAGCGTGATCACATAATGGGAACCGGAGTCTGTAGGAGGAGAGACAGAGGTCAGTGAGGGAGACAAACCGATACAGCCAGTCTAATCAAGCCCAACTCCAGAGACTCTCTACTCATTATTGCACAGTTAGCACAAGGAATATTTAAACACACTCGCTCTACTTGCAGTGATTGTCATGACAGCTTTATTATGCATGATGGGATATTTGCAACACTGCTTGTCTACTTTTTTTACCTGCTTCTGGACACTGTCCTAGTTTTTCAAACAATGATCAGATCACTAATGCATATGTCTGAACTCTTTGCTTCCTGTAAAGAGAACATGTAAATCCTGTTGTCTAGTGCATCATTATGACATAAAATAACTAATCTAGAAGGTTCTGAAAGATGAAATCCAACAGCATCTTAATAGATTAGGACTAAATCAATTAAATGTTGTTTAGACTCACTAAACAAAGACTAATATATATAATTAGTGTTTTTCAGGCGTAAAATGAAGGAAATTCCTAAATTAAAGTTCTCCGCAAATCAAAATATTGACTAAAACCAAAAATTTTTTGGTTCTAATAGATTATTTACATCCTGTTTAGTAAAGCTGGGTGGAAAGTTAAGTAGAAGGAAAAAGTGTTCACACAGCAGAGATAATTGCAGCCTGTAGAGGATTGTGAAAGATATTTAATTCAGGAGTTTGAAGGAGATTCACATGGTTTGAATGGAGGCTGGAGTTGGAGCTTCAAGAGCCACCATTGTGGGACATATCCAGGAAAAGATGCAACATTTATATTCTTTCTGTTAAGCTTTTGCTAGAGATAAGGTCAGAATATGAGCCTGGCTGAGCTAAGGAGAAATAAGAGTGGAGTTTTACACAGTGGCCAAACATTCTCTTCTTGAAACAAAGTTACATTTCGCCCTTTATTTAAAAATCCAGGTAAAAGAGTGTTGAGGAAGAAGAAAGGCCCAAAGTAAACATGTTTATAGAGTTTATAGTTAAAGTATAGTACAGTGATGCTGGTATTTTGTCTTTGATCAGTATTTCACAAAAATTACTTTTTAATAATTCAACAATAAAACATTTCTGAATTAAAAAGCCTCGCTTCATCCGTTTCAAATTTTCCCAGAAAATCTAAATTTTGGGGTTTTTACTTTCTGTAAAACATAATCTTTTTAAAATTACAGAAATCAAATTTGAAATTTCAATTACATTTTTGTGTAATTGATACCCCTTTTTGTCCTGGGAGCATTAAACGAGCTGACCTTTAACGAGTGTGTCCCCATCAGTCCAATCAGTGTAATTAGTGGCTCGGTAGTAAGAGAAGATCTAATTCACTCCAAAGAATCCACTACGTAGCAGGAATGAACCGTTTGACAGCATCTGCTTCCTCATTCATTAGTAGATTAAATGCTATGTAACACATCAGACTTGACATGTTTACCTTCCCAGGAACATGTTTGCGGCAAGTATCCATATTCAGCACAAAGACAAAGAGTCCCAAAGGTCTTATCATTATCTTATTAGAGCTTCGTGAATGATCATCAAACCTGATTATGTTTTCAACCAAAAGAAGCATCATTAATTTCTTGGAAGTAAAAAAAATCCAACCAATCTGAGCAATAAGTGGCGTCTCCAGAATGAGAACCATGCAGATAAATGTAGTGTTCATACTGAGGTTCTCAATGGTGTAGTAGCGCTGCTTGTGGTCCACTTTGATGGTCTGAGCGTGGGGACTTCCGATGCCGTAGCTGATGGTGTAGCCCCGCACCACGATGTCCTGGTTCTCTGGTGGCGTCCAGCTCACTACGATGCTGTTGACCAGCGGGCGGACGTGGAGCGAGCTGGGTTGGTCCGGCACACGGGTTTCTGTTGGGAGTAAATGCAGGAAAAGGAGTTTAGGGCAGATCTGAATGTACTCTGATTAGCAGAAGCACACAAAAGGGTTCTGGTTTAGCTGAGACTGGTTACCATCCAGGTCGCTCTCAAACGTCTCTGCTGGGACCCACTCGGTGGCTGGTCCCGTCCCGTTTACAGTCACAGCGGAAACTCGGAAGGAGTACTCGGTCCCAGGCTCCAGACCTAAATAGGAAACTCAGACTTAGCAAAGGTTTGTTTTTTTATGAAAACATTCTGGAAATCTGAGTCAGGCTTTATTAGTGTTTTGTTCCAATAATCGTGAACCAGCAGAACAGTGCAGCTGGCTTTAGGTTCAGCAGAGGGGTAAACAACTTTCTGTTTTAAGCAAAACTATTCTAAAACGGTGAAACTTAGACTTGTCAAATTTGAAATGAGTTTTCCTAAAAAAAAAAAGTCCAAAGTCTTTAAGTCCCAGCTTTTAATGTATGATCAATTTTCTCCAAAATGCACTATAAATGTGGTGTTCAGATTTAAACTCCTTCCCCAAGATAGTGCAAACCGGGCTAAATGATAGTGGGAAAATATAGAACCCTTCAAGATATATTAATAAATGTGAGCGTGCCCAGAGTTTTTTTTACAGCCTGTGTACTTTTTTAAATGTTTTTTTAGTCTGTCTTTTGACTTTGTTTCTGCCATTGTGTTTTTATCTTTTGTACGTTGACCTTGAGTGTCCAGAAATGTGCCTTTGAAATAAAATTTATCATCATTATTTTATATCTATTCATGTTAAAATTAAAATTTGTTTTCATTTAACTGAGCAGTTTGATTTTAAGGAAAAAAGAAACATCTCTCTGAAGTCAACAGAAATTATAAGAAGGATAAGCAATTGAAGAAATATTTGAAAGTTTTAATTTCCATGTAAATAATTATCCATAACCTTCTTTATATTTGATGACCAAATCTACATCTGCGTTTGGAAGACCTCCTCACCATCACCCTAATCTTTAATTCTTTTCACTGTCAGATTTTCTGATAGATTCCATCCTGAAACAAGGGGGAAAAAAATGTATATTTTCTGACTGAACCAAAAGTTACTAAATTCTAACTGAAGTTCTTTCTCTATTGATGTTGATCATATTATTTTTATTAACCAAACATTAATATAACAGCACCTCAGTCTGTTTTTGTATAATTTAGAGAGCTGTGTAAAGGTGTTCAATCAATTAAATAAAACATAATAGGCCTCCTGAAGGGTTTTCTCACTAAATCAGCTAAAAGAAAACCTGATGATTCTCAGCACCATTTATTTTTAGAAGCTGGTTCTGAATAAGCATCAGTGATTTCTTTTCTTCCAGATCATGCGTGGTGCCTGGAGGTCTCCGTAATAAGCCACACTGTTGCCCACGCGATGCTTTTTAACTAGAATTACCAATCCATGAGCTGGCTTGGACTTTTGCTGCCTTAATAAAATCCTTTTTAATTTTATGGTTTAACTGTCAATGATTTTCTTGAAAGCTGAATGCTTTTTTTTTGTTCCCTTAAAGTAACAGAAGACACAGAAGTCCTCTTTCAGCCAGCTGAACGTCAATGTGCAGTAAAGGGGTAAGCAGGGACAGCCTGGTGATCCTGAGCTTCCATCGCCACGGTAACGGGGGCTTCTCAGACTGACAATCGCTGCAGAGGAAAGTAAATATTCTGAAAAATAACAACTTAGCAGGAGGGGTGAGCGTCTCTCAGCTTGTCCCCCCGGATGGATAAAGCTAGATGGGCTCAGGTGCAGGGAATATTCTATGTAAAATGTTTATTTAAAAATAAAAAAAGAGTAAAGGTTGAAATTTCAGCTTTATTCAAAGTTTCAGTGCTTAAAAAAAAAATAAAAATCTAAACCATTAAAATCCAGAGATGAACACGAAAAGGAAAACTGGGCTTCCAGAGAGCATAAAAAAATGTTGCACCTCACATTGATTCATATTTTATAGGGATATCTCCCTTTGAGAGGGCTGCAGGTTTCAGTATTTATACATGTGCCTGTTGACAAATGAGCTGTTTCTGTATCAATTTGCAATAAAATCCGTCATTGTCATCATATTGTGCTATTTGTAGGCTCCATTCTAATTCTCTAGTCATTTCTCTGTGCTAACTGCTTTACTCACTCACCCAACCGCTCCCCCTTGAGGGGGTCTACTAAAGTCCGCCTTACCATATATGCCTCCGAGGCAACAACGCATCTTTCATAACGCTTCTAAACCAACAAACACCACCCTGTTTCACCCCCTGGAGTGTTCTCCAAAATCAACTTTTAAGTGTAAATTCTCTTTGATGCAGCGCACAGCGGGAGGCGGGGCCACTTGAAAGTTGCTGAGACAAAATCTAATATTAATCACTGTTGCTGTGCGCCTCTTTCTGGTGATTTTGTGCAGAATGAGGCTGGTAACAGTGTGTAATCTTTACATAGCAAGGCTTGTAACTCTAATTCAATGCGTTTAGATGAGGCTCAGACATACAATCCAACTGAGTGCGTACATCAGGTTCATCAGGAGTTTGGATTCTAAATATTGCAGCACATCAGCTGCAGCAGACAGTTGTGTTTCGCTGGGAGAAACTAGTGTCTGATAGCATGAAAGATTTAATCATTAGGATATCCAAAGCATCACATGGGGACACAAAAATCTCTCATGATGCAAAAACCTAGATTAGAATTAGGTTACGTTATATAACTTATGTCACATCATAATATTATTTGATCCTGAAACAAGAACAAACTGCAAATCATCCAAGGGATTAAACTGACAAACCCAAAACCGTCAAAAGTTTTAAGTCAAGAGCAAAAATCAATCACTACCTTCACACTGTCCACAGGTGGGAAATACAAACCAAGACAGACAGGAGCTCCTGTGTGCGCAATAGAGCTGGTTTCTTCAAATGGAAAAGTGATTTAGCAGCTGTTTATGTATGAATGAAAAACAAAAGATACGACTGCAAACACCCCCAGGTTGTGTAGATATTTTTTAATTTTAAGTCAGCAATTAAACTACCTGAAATTGTTTGATGATTTCCATTGAAAAAATATTTTTTGCTGCCTCCTTTGCCTTTGACTTTGTCTTTAATTGCATAAAGTCAAAAAGGAACAACAAAGCGGATCATGAAGAGCCGACATGAGAGCAAGCCCTCAAAGGTCTGACTGAAAGTTGTAGAAAACACCCATTATTATTTTAAATATATTCATACATTGGTATGAGACAAAACTGCTTTTGACAAATAATCATGTTTAGCAATAGTTCTTAAAACATTAACTCTTTATATAGAAGTGAATTATCTATGGAAAATTCCCTACTTCTAACTAGGGAGACCAAATCTGAGTGGAGTGGTGTATGCAGTTCAATGCAGGGAGGAATGCTCTGATCTTTATATTGGAGAAACAAAACAACCTCTTCACAGACGCATGGCCCAACACAGACGGGCTACCTCCTCCGGACAAGACTCGGCTGTCCATCTACATCTTAAGGATAAAAGACATCTGTCTGATGACCATAATGTTTACATTTTAGACAAAGAAGACAGGTGGTTTAAAGGGGTGCAAAGGAAGCTGTTTATATTAAGAGAGAAAAGTCCACCTTAAACAGAGGGGGTGGACTCAGGTTTCCGCTCTCTAAAACCTACAACACAGCTATAGAGTTGATTTCTTCCCGCTATCATCTCGACCCCCATTGCAAAACATCTCACCTGGTCAGCCAGGCAAACAACGCCCCTAATGACTCCCCTTTTCTCAGGCACGGGTCAGTATCGGGTATTGCAGGCCAAAAAAAAAACTCAACAACTCTCCAGTACTAAAGGGTGGACATTTTCTTTTAGATCAATTTGCATGTTTTCTAAGCCATTACAAGGCTTTGTTGGTGCACTCTATAAAGCCTGGAGTTTAGCCCTAATCCAGACATTTTGAATTGAAAAAGCTTCCTGGATGGGAAGCAAAATGTCTTTAAACTTGTTATTTTTTTTTACTTTTTTGGAATTTTAGCTAGGAAGGACAAAACTTCCAGTTGAGTAAGTATAAATCAGGCAACAGCAACAATAAATAGTAGTTCACCTAAGGTGACATATCCTGAGTCAGAGAAATAATTAAAATGCTCTAAATAGCTGGAAAACATGGATAAGTCTCCAAAACTATGTTTCCTCCAGAAACAGTTTGGAAGAAAGTAACTAAGGTATACCAACACCCACGACTGGTTCTTTAGGAGGTTTTACAGGGAAACTGTATTTTTACAACGATATGTGAAGTTATAAATATGATCTGGACTTTAACTGGAACTCTGTGCTTTGGTCAGATAAGAGTAAATTGATTATTTCAATGGGGGAAAAAATTTTAATTGGGAGAAGTTTAAAACAAAAGATGAATATATGGTATGGATATATACAGTTGAGGATCAATAATGCTGCTGACCAATTTCCCATCCACAGGCCCTTAGGACCTTGTTAGAGAACATGAACTCTCTACAATCTTAAGAGATTTAAAATAAAAATCTGGTGGCCGTGAACTGTTAACTAAAAATGGATCCTCATTATTTCTTTCAGCAGAATGATTACCAAAAATTACTATATAATTAGATCTAGTCAGAATTTGTTTAATAGACACCAAATTAACCATCCTTTATAGCTATTCTGCATCCTAAACCTAGATCATATAGAGAACCTGCAGAATAAGCTCAGCGTTAGGGGATGCTGTACCTGGTCTGTGTGACCTAATAACACTGTTATAACATCTATTATCAGAGGTGAACAAAGGACTGAAACATTACCATCAATGAGCTTGAAAAGCTCAGTTCCTGCTGTGGTCACAGCTGATTCGCTCCTCCGGGAAACTTTACGGTAGCGGATCTTGTAGCTGGTGATTTCCCCGTTCTGGCCACTGAGCGGAGGAGGCTGCCACCGAACCATGATACTCTGAAAAAGTAAGAGCAGGAAAGAAATGACTCAGAAGCCAAACGTCTTATTTAGTGCATTTAAAGCCTGCATTTACAAAAGGGAACCTCATAGTTTATGCAGGAAGTGTCCCACGTTCAAACGAACGCTGTGGGGTGTTTTTGTGTTAATGCAACTCCCCAGGTTTCCTACTCTGCACCTCCCTTCCTCCTGACAGGGGAGCAAAAACAGCCGGGTCTGACATAAGCAAACACCCCTCTGAGCAGCGGTGTCAACCGATGCATTACGAGTGAAATAAAGATGAATAACCGAAGGGGGAACCCTGATGAGCTAGGTGAGAGCTGGGTTTGAAGATGCTCAGTTGGAGAGTCAGAGATGAATTTGGACCTTTTGTTAGCAGGCTGCGCTGTTGCTGGATGAAGTCATCTTAGTTTCTGTGTGTTTTAAGCGATAGTTGTTGAAGGGGGGGGGGCAGCTCAGCATGGGAGAACAGTTAATTAACACTCTCTCACTGTCACACTGATGCACAAAGAGCCTGAGTACATGCGCAAGCTCCACCCCTGCAGAGTCGAGGGAATCTCACAAATTAAAATTGGGTTAAGTGTGTTCAATTATTTCCATTTTTCTTATTACACTATGGACCACTAAACAGGGATGTGTGTTGCCTTTCTTTCATCTTCGCCTTGATCGTTGAAACACGTTTAATTGACTTTGTGAACTCCCAGGAGGGGGGGTGGGGGTTAACGGCAGATGACAAAAAATAGAAAAGAATACAAACACATTATTCTCACTTTGCCCTACAGGTGACGGAGAAGAACTCCGTCTAGGGATCTATGGAGGATGCATTTACATTCGATTTTCGATGTTTTCACCTATTAAACCCTTTGACGCTCTGAAGGTTTTTTTAAAGAACGTCAGTAAACAACCAACAATCAGCATTGCAAAGTTAGAAGAACACAGGGGGAGGTATATGCTGAAGTTACAGCAGGATTAGGTTTTATTATTACATCCAAAACATCCACCACATTTCTAAAAACTGCACCAACAATCCATCTGGACATGAACAGAGTAGGGTAAAAAAACATGTAAAAACATAACAAGGTGCATAAATTAACTCTAGGTCAGCTGTAGATATCCACAGCTCAGTTAGAAGATCAGTTAATAGTAAATTGCCTTGAGGTGACATGTATTGTGAATTTGTGCTATATAAATAAACTGAAAATCATTGTTGAAAGAAAGTAATCGGACATCTTGTGTGTAATTAAACATGTAATGTTATTCTGCTAGTTATGCGACTATAGCCTTAGAGTGCTGGAGGACATGGGGAACACTTTTCATCATTGTGCTTCATTCTATCTCTTTCTCCCATTCTGCAGTATTTGTTATTTCAACCCCTAACTTTATGTTCTCTCTGCTTTTCCTGTCATAGTAGCTTCATCTGGTCTGCTCCTCTATTGCTGTGACACCATCCTGCAGATAAATATCAGCCGGGCTGCAGCCGACAATGCCTAGATTGTAGATGATAGAGTTCGGACTGTTTTTCAGTGCTTAGTCCTGATTTTGACATAGCTTTGTGCTCAGCTTGTACTGTGACTAACTGTATGTGCTGTTTTTCAGCCCTTTGACATTGCAACTGGCTCAGAGTTCATCTGCTTGCCCTTATTGGAGCTAGCTTACAATTACCTTTTCTAACATAGAGTATTTATAGATCAGTGCTTCTATGTTTGTTTTGTTTGTCTCTTTTCTCACTTAACCCCAGCCGGCCTCAGCATATGGCTGCTCACGCTGAGCCTAGTTCTGCTAGAGGTTTCTTCCTTTTAAAAGGGAGTTTTTCCTCTCCACTGATGCTACATGCATGCTTGATTTGAGGGATTGCTGAAGAGTCAATAAGTCGCTGCAATAAGCTGGTTTTCTTTAGATAGAAAACCAATCTGACTGCAAGATCCAATGAAATTGTCTCTGTGAAGTGCCTTGAAATTATGTGTTGTTAATTGGTGCTATATAAATAAACTGAATTGAATTAAATGTATTTCTGAATGTTTTAGATGTCCCTTTTGACTCTGGAAGTGAATAAATAAATAGGGGCTTCATAGATATGGCAGCTTCCTATAGCATGCTAAGGGGGGGTAATGCAGTCAGTTGAACTGACCTCTACACCCAGACGTAAAGTTTTCATGACGGAAAGAAAGGAGATATCCCACCAGAATATCAATACAGACCAGCAGCTGTTACTGCAGTAAATGGAGGCCCTACTTGGTTTTTCACTCGGTTCAATGCAAGACACACAATTCAGATTTCTAATTTGAAAAAAGTTGAAAATGTTGTGTAATTATTCCTCAATTTCATCACTTTGCAAAACTTTTAGTTGGAATATGAGCTAAAATTTGAAAATGAAAAACAAAAGACGTATGGCCACAACATGCTAGGATGTGAAGAGCCTGGAGAGAAAAAAGAAAACTCTTATTTATCTTTCTATTTTAATGCACAGCTCACTGCTTAGTTCTTAATGGAAAAGCTAAAATGCAGATTCAAAAGAAAAGAAAATAACAATTTAAGTCTGTTTCATATTGGCTTTTTCTAGGCCTTTATTATCCATTCATAAAACTGTTCCCTTGAGTGCTCCCTTTTTTCACTCTTAATTTTGTGCAAGGCTTTTTTCCCACCAAAACACTCAGCCCAGCACGCCTCAGCAGGGGTGGTCAGTTTGCACGCAAGCTGGGAGGCTGCGATAGGATTGTCTGTCAGCACCCCACCCACCCCCCAGTCCGGGCTTTGCATCGACCAGTAGGGCTGAGTGCTGGCTGCTGCTTCAGAAGTCGATCCGTATGCACCCTGAGGTTTTGCCCATCTTTCTTTCTTTTCTGTAGATTCCTTTTTGAGCTCGCTGTCTCACATGTCAGAAGTGAGAAAGCTTTTGTAAATTTTAATCCATCACCCTGGTGGATATGTACAATAAATAGGCCCACAGCTCTCTGTTTGAAGATCAAATGGCTAAAACGGTGGGAGGCCGAGAACTGCGTTGACTTTTAATAGCATCGGCACCCGAAAGCTAGAAGCCACCTCTGGATGCTGTGTCCAATCAAGAACTTCCCACAAAAACTACAGTCTGCCTCAGTGTAATGCAGGAAATTCAGCATCAACACAAGAAAATATTGTGAGTAACCACTGCCATAAATAGTTTATTTTCTTCATTAGAAATTATAAGGAAACTAAATATTAAGGACACCAACATATAGACATTTGCTTTAAATGATACTCAGTAGGGGGAAAAGTAATTATCTCAGAAAATTGCAGCCAAAGCATCACTTTTGCTGTTCTTGTATCAATACAAGGGGGGGCAAAAAGTATTTGGTTGGTCACTGATTGTGCAAGGTCTCCTACGTAGAAGGATGAGAGGTTTGCCATTTTCATTGTGAAAATGCTTTTAAAGGAGTCACTGTTTTGTTGCCCAAGCTGTGTATTTTGGATCATTATCATGATGGAAGACCCAGCCACCTTCAACCTTCAATGCTCTCACAGATGGAAGGAGGTTTTGGATTAAAATCTAAGGAAACATAGCTTTATCATTCTTCGCTTCACATGGATCAGTCATCCTCTCCCCAAGCATGATGTTTACATACCCATGTTTCACAATAAGTTCTTTGGATGCAACTGAGCATTTTTCTTCCTCTAAATATGGAGAGCTGTGTTTGTGTCAAAAAGTTTTGCCTCGGTTTCATCTGACCACATGATATTCTCCCAAACCTCTTTAGGATCATTAAGACTGACCTGGACATGTACTGCCTAAAGCAGGGGGACATGTCTGGCACTGCAGGATCTCAGTCCCTCTCGGTCTAGTGTATTACTGATGGTAGCCTTTGTTCCTTTCATCCTTGCTCTCTTAAGGTCCCTCTTTGTAGTTTTGGGATTTTAGATCAACATTCCCATTATCATTTAGGCTACGTTCACAATGCAGGCCTTGATGCTCAATTCCGATTTTTTTGCGTTGCCGTTCACATTTCCAAATATATGCGACTTGTATGTGATCTCCTGTGTGAACTGCAGTCATACAACGCAAGTGTCCCGCATGCGCAGTAGAGGACGCAATGACATCACATGCCAGTGTGCTCTGTGTTTATGGAAGTAAACATGGATGGTAGTGCCGGAGCGCATCTAGCGATCTTTCCCAACCATAAAAACACAATCTTTTCAAGATGGTTAAACAATAAATACAACTCTCCGCATCATCGTCCGCCATGGTTGTTGTTTTTCTTGGCGCTTCTTAATAGGAAGATGCAGAATAGTGACCTTTGTCGGGTATTAATGGTGTTCAGGTCGGATGAATGCGCCCTCACGGTTCAGACACAGGACGCATTTGAAAAAATCAGCTTTGCATCGGTTTCAGGACCACAGAGCCAAGTGGCCTGGTGCATATTGGGAAAAAAACGGATCTGTGGTGTTCAGACTGCCATGAAAAGATCAGATCCAGGTCGCATATGAGCAGAAAAATCGGATTTGGGTCACTTCAGGCTGCAGTGTGAATATAGCATTTGACCCCAGAGGAATCTTGCATGTGGCCCCAGATCGAGGGATATTATCAATGGTCTTGTATGTCTTCATTTACCTCCAGTCCCTCGACAGCTGTAATTTATTTACCAACTAGCTTGGCTACTGTAGATCAACTCTTCCCAGCCTGTTGCAGGTCCAATTGTTTTCTTGGATTCCTTCAAAAGCTCTTTGGTCTTGGCCACAGTTGAGTGTGAAGTCTGAGGCTCAATATGAATACCTGATCATAGTTCCTATCCCTTTACCTTCCACCAGGTCCACAGTAGGAACACCATCCAGGGTAGGAAAGGAGCTCTGAACAGCTGTGCTGAATCCTGACAGCTTTCAGTCTTACGGGCATCATTACGAATTGGACACGCACATGACTAACGCTTGCCAAATTTCCAAAAAAGAACTACAAAAAAAGTTACACAAATGTAGCGAACAGCTGTAGCTCTATCTTATGAAGCCCAAAACATGGGTTTTATAAAAGGCCCACATGTAAGGAGCCCAACTGCCAGCGCTTTTCAGACAGAAATCATAGTGAATGTTGACTCATGTCCATTGTGGCCTGAGTGTCCTTATCAATTTTAGGTATTTCGATTTTCGGTATTACGTTCAAACATTGGGGCTGCTCAGTAGGGCAGTTAGTAGCACTTCTGCCTTGCAGCAAGAAGTTTCCAGGGCCAATTCCCTGCCCCGCTTCTTCCTACATGGAGTTTGCATGTTCTCCATGAGCATGTGTGGTAGAGACTGACATTTTTTCGGGAATCCCACGGGTCACGGGATTCCAGTGGGATTCCCGTGGGATGGGAGTTGGTATTAATAACGATCACGTGATGGGGACGGTACAGGATTAAACATTAACGGGAGCAGACGGGAGCGGGAGCAAATCAATAGTAACTAAAAAAAACTAGGATTGATGCCAAAAAATTAAATAAAATAGAAAGAAAAAAAATCCAGTACTGGTGCCGCCATTTTGTAGTTTTTTTCCTTGAAACCTACACTATAATGCGAGTCAAAAAAACTACACGACCCAAAAACCAACAGTGTTCCACTCTGAGTTTTTCACCCGCGCTTAAAAACAAGAATGGGAGTGGTGCAGGAGCGGGAGTCATTCTGAATGGGAGCGGGATGGGAGTGGGAGTAATTTCACCAGGAGTGGGACGGGACAGGATTTAGATTTCTTCTCTGGCCCGGGATCGGGACATGACACAATATTTTTCTGTAGGAGGTGGACGGGAGTGAAAATCCACTCCTGTGTAAGCCTCTAATGTGTGTGTTCTCTCCAGGTACTCCGGGTTCCTCCCACAGTCCTTAGGTGTGAATAGTCGTTTGTCCTTTTTATCTCTGCTGCCCTGCGATGGATTGCCGACCTGTCCAGTGACCGACCTGCACCCCCCCATAGACAGCAGGAGATAGGCACCAGCACCTCTCACAACCCCAGCTGGGATAGGCGTGATAGAAGGCTGGATGGATGTTCAAATAGGTGCCATTAATGCAGGTAACCAGTGGAGGACAGAAAAGCTTCTTAAAGATGTTGTTTCAGTACTGATATCTTGCTTACTTGTGGGTTATCGATATCACTTATTTTCCTCTATAATTTACAAATAGATTCTTTAAAAATCCTACAATGTGATTTACTGAATTTTCCACCTCATTTTTTTCTCATTATTGAGGTGTATAAATTATGAAAAATACAGACCTCTCTTGTCTTTTTAAGGACTTGGACAATCAGTGGCTGACTTTTTTCCCCCACTGTACATTTGAGCTGTAGGCTTCTAAGCCTGGTTTCATGTAGCAAGAGTGATACAGGATAAAACCTTCTGACAGACAAATCTCCTGTCAACGAAAGAATCGATCAGGGTCTGCGCACCCGACTGGGGCTGAAGCCTCTGATGTAGCTAATCTCACAGTGTAAAAGGCCGCTGCGGCCTGCAGGCTACAAATCTACTCAGCTGTTTGTGTCTGTTTGCTGCACACCTGGCAGTCAGGCAGGTTTTGGTGGAGACACAAGCTACATAAACAGTCTGGATTCGATTTGTTTGTGTTTAAGGTTATTTGTTTTCATTGTAAATCTTGAGGTTTTGGCATTTGCAACAAATGGTAAAGGTTTACACTTTTTTCTGCAGAAACAGAACTGTAACAGACTGTTTAGCCTGACATATTCCCCTTTATTTACTTAATGTCTTACCTTCGAGTTCTGAACTTCCAATGTGAGGTTTTGGGGAGGGGCGCTTGGAACTGAGAAGAAAAAAAAAACATCATAAAATTAAAGTTTCTAAAGTGAAAGAAATGTTGTTTAAAGCCTGTTCTATTGAGCAATGCTGACTTACAAAAAAAAACATTTAAAAACTGATGAAACAATAAATGTGTCCCAATCTCCTGAATCTTGCCGTCATTATTATTAACCAGTTTTCTGTTTATTTTCTTTTCAAACACTAAAATAATCAGCAGAAAAATCTCCATAAAGGTTGATTTATACAAACATGATAAAAAAAACATTTTCATTGAGTTTTGAACATATTCAAATCTCCCTGTTTTTTTGCATGGCTCTGGTGTCATCTTGCAGGGGATTTCTCTCCCTTCTATTTGTAACCATGATTTAGAACTCTCATTTAAACACGTTAAGCTTCACCAAAATGTTTTTTCCAAAAGGGACGACGGCTTAGTTCATTGAAATTTGCAGACAATAGTTTCAACACAGCTCTCTAAATACTCTGACGTTTTTCCCCCCATTAGGTTGTGCTTCAGATTGACTGAGCCAAAGCAACAGTTTGATTCAGAGTTTGGGCCTGACTTCAGCCATCAGACAGATGGCCTCACAGATGATCCAGCACTGCCTTGATGTGCAGGGAAGCTCATGTTTGACCTTAATGGCTGAAATTCACCCAAAACAACACAATGCTTGAAGACTGATGCTTGTAATCTGGTTTTCTGCAGATATTATGAAGGTCAAAGATCCCTACTTTCTCCTCATCTGCCTAATGGGTGCTGTGTAAATATGTTTAGTTGCAATCATGTAAAATAATATTTTTAGTGAGCCTGTTATCTTAAAACTCTACGAAACAAGCCATACTAACCCTTCTACATAATTTATGGCATGTGTTGTTTTGTCTTTTTGATATTAGTGTCGTGAGCCTGGTTTATGGATTTACGGAAACCAGGTCGTCTACGCAGATAACACAGATAAGCCAAAACACACAGCGCCACGGCCAGTCTTTGGGGAACACTCACGGGTGATCTGTGTGTCGTCCGGCGTTGGATGAGGGGTTGTAGACGGCCAACAAGTTTGTCAAATCGACACACGGACACCCACAATCTTAGCCAGTTCATGATTTCCCTCTTTCTTTGTAGCGTGGAATAATAGCGCAAAACACGCTTCAAAACTGGGCATAAATCAGAAATATCTGCATCATACCTGTGAGAAGCTAACTGCGACACACTGCTGCGGAAGTATAACCAGCCCTTTAGTGTTCATAGCAAACTCAAGACGGTCCTTTGATTAGAGTCTGAGTGAGAAAGGTCAAGAAATATGGTACAAACAGGTTGGCTGATCAATGCAGATGGCTTATAGGGTGTAGGGTCTTTAAGTGCTCTAGTTGTATGCGAGTGCCAGGCTCAGACTGGTAATCTGTGATACTGGGCATTTGCCCGGTGGGCCGGTCCTAATTTCAGGGTGCGAGGGCTGGCCCTCTTTAAATCATACAGGACCTAACCCTTAACCTATGGCCGAAGAACCTACCTGTGACAGTAAATAACTCAAGGAGCTCAAGAAGTAATACAATGTTATACTACCTGAACGATGCATGCAGCATATATAGCCCTAAAGTCTAAATTTTCCATTCAAATGATGAACTGACCATCAGAAAGCGTCCGAACAATGACATCCTCTGTGGAGACCCCGGGACCGTGCTTGTTATTAGCCACCACACGGAAGCTGTACTCTGTGTTCTTCTTCAGTCCAGCCATGGTGTATGACTGACCATCGATGTCAACATCCTGAAACAAAACATGTATAAATAATTATATTAAGTGAGAAATACTGGTTGGATATGGGTGAAAAAATACAGTGATATCGATCAGGCATGCAGGGAAAGTGCTTTATTTATCAAAAAACAGATTCTACCTACACACCAAAAACAAAACCTTAGCGTTCTGACTTTAAATGCAAAACAAGCTTGCTGTAAACAAGACAGTTCCAGCAGCTGTGCGTTCCTGATTTTGTTGCCTCACTTCACTAATTTCTGTTTTCAACTTGGTGTGAAAATGTCGTCATCCGCCGAGATACTAACTCTCCCTTCTGTGATTAGTTTGATTTGCTTCACAAATTGGTTCCACTGCCACATTCCCAATTACTTAAGACGGGGTACAGCCAGCTCTTAAACCGTGACATTTCAAAAATTAAAAGGAGAGAGATTTTTCTTCCAGAGAACTCTAATCACAAACTCAAACCTTGGGGTCAGATCTTCACCTGTGACCACATCGTCCTTCATAGATGATCTCTAACTTCCATTTGCCCTTTAATAATTAATATATTTCAGCCCTGAGTCGTTCTAACTTCATTTCTGTTTCGTTCACCTTTTTTCTCCTCTCTCCTGCTCATCTTCAGCTCTCTTCTCCAGGGAACCGAGGCGTCATTACTCAGCGCAGCGGCTGACGTTTCACCCATTATCATATTAAAGGCTTTTTAATGCATCAATGGCTTGCATCATGCGGCTGCTGGAGCTTATTCGGTATGTGAGCATCCATGTTACACCCTTATGACACTGCTGCAGGAACACTGGGAAATCCTATATGCTTTCTTTCTGTTCAGTTGCATGGTAGATGGCTGAGTCAAGAATGAATGAGTTCCACAGAAAAACAACTAAAAGGAAACCTACTGAATGATGTGTAAGTCTTTACACCATCAAATAGCTGCTAAATGGAAATAAACTAATTGCTACGTTATGGTCCAGCATAAGGTGATCTAACACATCTCCTGTTTTAAAGGAGAAGTCTGGTCATATTCAGAATTCAAACTTCAGAAAGTACTTTAAATATAAAATCATTACATACTGTTCAATAGATTATAAGTGTTTTTAATTAAGAGTAACTTTCATTTGAATGTGCTTTACTTTAGGCATCCATGTTTGTCAAAGAATACTACTGCCACCTACAGGTTTGTGACGTCACGGTGCGGTATCGGCTGTTGAGCAAGTCCCAGTGCTGTACCTGTTGTTTGTGACAACAAGCTATTATCCAAGTCATCTAGAAAACATTCTTCTTCCAAATATAAGCTACATATGACGTGTTTTTTTCTCTGGCCAGAAGTTTGATGGCAAATCCTACCTCTTTCATCCAACGACAAACTCGTCCATGGAGGTTCATGAATCCGAAAGGTGAAATAACCCTTTTGAAACCATGCCGAGAGCAGTCCGAGCACAGTAACCAAGATAATTGTTGAGTGTAAATGGCACACAAACCGAACCGGACCGTGCCAGATGCAACTGCGCTAAACTGGTACTAGTTCAACAGTAGGGCTCGGCGCGGATCAGTTCTGGCTCGCTTCTCAGATAACAAGGAGCACATGAGCAGACTACGTCATCACTTTACAACTTCAAGTAGTTGGTGGAAATGCACATCAGTAAGCTGCCTACCATGTGATGAACCTCAATGCCCTGATTAGAGTATTGTTTGTCCAATCCACTTCTCAAAAGTCGACTCTGTCAAGCAAATTCACCAAAGGCTCCCTTCTTTGCCTGACTCGCCACAAACAACGAAATATCACAAATGTAACCAAACACAACTTCCCCAATGTAAAGGGCCCCACCATTTTGATTTGTGTGGTTCCCTCCTTCAATCCTAGAGAACAGTAGTATCGTAGATTGTCACTAGGAGGCCTCGTGCTATCGAGCTCGGTTACTTGCGACCAAGCTCGCTAGCACGGTTAAGATCCAAACTCTGCACGGAACTTTCAGAGGGTAGTGTAAATGAGTCCTATATTTTCCAAAATTAGAGCAAAATGTTTGTGTTGTGTTATTTTTGTGTTTGTTTAACAAATTTAGCAATTTCTAACCTTATTTTTGGGTTTTATGTTTCTTAGCCTCGTTTTGTGTTTGCTAGTCCAAGTTCTGTAATTGTTCGCCTCATTGCCGTATTTGGTGGTTTTTATTATTGCTAGTTTTATTTTTGTGTTTGCTTGCCAAAATTTTTGTCAGCCATAATGGGGTGTTTGCTAGCCCCAGTTTTATAATTGTTAGCCTCGTTGTGTTTGCTAGCTAAGTTCTATGTCTTTCATTCTAATTTTTGGGTTTACTAACCTCATTTTGGTGTTTTCAAGCATGTTTTCACTTCTCAGCCGCAGTAGTTCATGGACTAAAATCATCTATTGTAACTGAGTTTGGACTATTTTAGGAGAAGTGCAGGCCAAAATGTCTACACAGAAATATAAAACCATAATAGGTTGTTATAAAATATTTTTGAAAACAGTTTTTGGCAACAACCCCTACAAGCAACTATGTATCGCCTTGATTAGTCCAAGAGGTCAGATGAATTAGATGATTTTTCACAATGGACAAAATAACCTGTTTAGTCTGAAAAGACATTCTGAAAGAAATTGAGACCTGTATTGACTGCTATGTGCAGCCAGTCGATGCTCTTACCTCTTCGGTACCGATACTTCTGTCTGTGTAGTAGAGCTTGTATGAGAGGATCTCTCCGTTGCCTGTGAGTGGTTTATCCCAGCTAAGGGAGACGGACGTCGGAGTGTTGGACACTGCCTGCAGGTTGGGAGCTGGACCAGGGACTTGTACTGGTTCAAAAAACAACATGAGGGGAAAAATTTAGACAGACATCATCTTAATGTTTATAGTTCTCATTATACATCCAAGGAAAGCAAATCCACTCTGAAAACAAATACGCTCTAAGCTTTTTAAGCCATGTTGGTGAATCAGGCTCAGACCAGTTACTTTGCTGGCAAAGAGAGAGCGAGGTTCAGCTTTAATTATTGATGCATTTTTAATGTTCCTAAAGATAAAACAAATGTGGGCTTCAAGAAAACCAACAATGTATATTTTTTTCCTTTTTGAAGTATTCCTATTGAGTAATGTTGGGGCTAAGTTTACAAGACAAGTAAACCCTACATAGACGTCATATATGTGTCCACATTTTGAAACAAAGAAAGCTCAGAATGAAAACTGAGACATTTCTCTCCAGAGATACCTTCCATCTTAGACAAGCTTTCAAAGCCAGAAATGAAATATTCTCACACTGCAGAGTTTTAGGTTTGGCTGAATGAGATACTCATGGAAATCTTCCAAAGGGGTTACACAACCAGATGTCCAAACCACATCAGCTGACTAATTTTGATGAAGAGGAGCAACGGTTATACTCTGCAAAAAAGTAATGAAACCCCTCAGACATTTTTTCTTACTTTATTTTTAGCTCTTGGCTGTAGGGTTCTTTTAGCTTTTGGCTGGGGGGGGGCTTGGCTGGAGCCTTCATTTAGTAATTGCTTTCTAGCCTTTAATCATAAAAATCTACAATATGTGTTGCTTCTACAGAGTCCTTCTGGGATTTTTCGAAGGTACAAAGACATAAAGTTTAATATTATGTCCAGGATTCAGCGGTTACTTGCTTATCATTACAAAACATCTTCCACTTGGGACATGACCAGCAGTCATGAAAGCAATCTCCAGGGACGAACCAAAAACTCCCTCCAACGAGAGAAGAGTGCACCAATTGGTGTTGATTTCTGCTTTAGAGTAATACTAAATCTGTTACAGTCTTCCATTCTTAGGAGTTTTTAATAGATAAAGTACTCCTCCAGAGTTGTAACCAAACTTCCTCTGATACATAAGACTGGATTCCTTATTCATAGATGTGAAATGTCTGTAAAGATTGCCAATGATTGCCTTTTTATAACTGCTAGCGCATGCATCCATGAAAATGCCCATTATCCCTGGATTTACCTCCAAGTCAGGGGTCATGACTTGACATTTTCCACATTTTTTCCACAGTAGAGCCACAATCTTCAATGCATTTTATTGGAATTTGATGTAATAGCTCAACACAAAGTAGGGCATGAAAACGAGAAGAAACAAAACACAAAAGCGATGAACAAAAAAAACAGACAAAAACAAAAATGATGCAAGGTTTTAAAACATTTTATAGAGAAAAAAAACGGCAAAGTGAGGAGTTAAATGTATTTTAGCCCGTTTACTCTCCCAAAACACGGTAAACAAGAGTCCTAATGTGTGTGTTTACAACTCATAAATCTAAGCAGAACAGAATAATCAAAGAAAGAAAAATTTTGGAGAAGCTTAAGGAAGGTAGGTTATGAAACAACATCCAAGGACCAACGTAGTCCTGCTCAGCTTTTCATCTGCAAATGGAAACAGTGTGGGAAAACTTCAATCAAATCAAGACATGTGCTTTCTCTTAGCTAACACGCAACACAAGCCTAGGATTAACCAGAAATGACACTTTATTAAATTTAGAGGAGTAGTGATTCACAGCTCAGATAGGAGAGACTACTAGTTATCCACTCCTTTAATCTGACTTAATGGGAAAGTGTCAAAAAAGGAGATCCCACACTTTACACGATAGCAGCAGTATAATACTGTGGGGTTGCTTTTCAATCATCAGCTCATCAGCATGGACACATTTTTAAATTCTTTAGAGTTTTGTTGATATGCTGAGCTGGTGGAGACACATCCTACTGCTGGAACTAGAACAAAATGTGGTTCCACACAACTTGGACTCAGATAGGCTGATAATAAATTCACCCCATGGAAAAAAGAAACAGTGTATCCTTTCCTTCCACCACCCAGTCATCTCCTACTTTCTGTTGGCTGTCAAATAAAAACCCCATGAACTATCCTGAGGCTTGTATCTGTAAGTTGGGAAACTGTGGAAACATTCAGGTATTTTGCATACTCCTCGATGCACCGGGAGGGGCTGAAAACTTTAAAGCCTTTTATGATTCCTGCTTCCTTGTCTTTACAGAAAAAGAAATAAAAACAAAAGCACATTTATGTTTTAGTAAAATGCTTATTTCTCACTATGGACCACAGAGTTATACTTTAATCTAAAAACATGGATGTAAAAGGCTGTCATATTAGAGCTGAAGGAAAGAATGAACAAGAAAATGTTTAAGCTTGTCTAATAATTAAAACCTCCATGTTTGGTGCAGGCATACATGCAGTAAATGTGCTTGTTCCTGTTCTGCTCTGGCACTTTAGATTAAAAGCAAAGCAATAAAGCTGAATAGTTTTCCTTGAGGCAGACTTAAAGCATCTCTGTTCTGTATACAATATGTAACCTTTAGCTGCAGGTTCTGTCGGCGCAAGAAAGACCCCCCCCCCCCGCCATATGTCAGCATGCATAAGTGCTGGAGGTGTTTTGTGTGCATCTGTGTACAAGCGATTTCAACCAGTCCCTGTTGGGAGAAAATGCAGGGCAGTGCTGTGTGCACATACCAGGCTCTCAGATGCAGGTCAACAGTTTAAACTCCAATTCATAGCATGTCCTCAAACTAAAGACACACCACCAAGGTACAGCCCACCCTCGCCGCTGTCCCTGGGGGTCCCCCTGCTCCTGTTGGCAAAGGCATTAAGGTGTAGTGTGAATGTTTGCATATTTGTGTGTGCGGACCCATCTGGCCAGAATCCAATAGGGACACGTAGGAAAACAGAAGCTGACCTACAAAGTGGCAGAGATAGAGCTGGAGCTCATACATGTCCACAGTCTAAGGTGGAGCTGGAGGAATCCCCTCTGCAGAGCTCTGAAATATGGCTGAATTCCAGAAGGCTTTCACACACACACAAAAACCCCAATGTCAAAGTCACTGAGTCTCCTCCTCTCCCCAGTGAATTGCAGATGTCTGCCAGTGGAAACAGTCTAATGAGCCGCTCTGTTGCTCCTCCGTAAAAGATCTGGACATTTGACTTTAACCTTTTCTTTTTGGCTCCCGAACATTTAAAAGCTTTTTTGTTTACACTTTACTTTATATTGGCTCTCTGTTTTTGTGAAACATTTTTAAATAGAAAAGTTATCTCTAAACAAGGACTGAAAGAAGGAAGGATGGATGAAAGGAAGGATGGTGGGTAGGAAGGGAGTAAGGAAGAAAAGATAGATCGAGGGAGGGTACGTAGGGAGTAAGTAAGTACGGAAGGAAGTACAGAAGGAAGGATGGTGGGTAGGAGGAGAGTAAGGAAGAAAGGACGGATGGAAGGAAAGATGGTGGGTAGAAAGGGAGTAAGGAAGAATGGTAGGTGCGGAGTAAGTAAGTAGGGAAGGAAGATAGGAAGCACAAAAGGAAGGAAGGAAGGAAGGAAGGAAGGAAGGAAGGAAGGAAGGAAGGAAGGAAGGAGGCATGGTAGGTAGGGAGTAAGTAAGTACGGAAGGAAGGATAGTGGGTAGGAAGGGAGTAAGGAAGAATGGTAGGTATGCAGTAAGTATGTAGGGAAGGAAGGAAGGAAGGAAGGAAGGAAGGAAGGAAGGAAGGAAGGAAGGAAGGAAGGAAGGAAGGAAGGAAGGAAGGAAGGAAGGAAGGAAGGAAGGAAGGAAGGAAGGAAGGAAGGAAGGAAACTAAAATCTTTTTACTTTCACCTGGACTGCTCAAATGCTTAAAAATGATTAACTTTTCCAGAATGCAAAGGAAGCCTGACTCAGGTATGTTTGTCTAAAACCAAAACACACAGTAAGTTTTTCGGAAATGTTGAGGAGTAAATAGGAACTAGCTCATAGCAGGTTTTCTGTTGGGTGGTCTGCCACGCCACGGAGTCCCTTCCAGCCTCCACTGTATGAATGTGAAGGTGGAGGGTGAGGGGGTGTCTGTCAGGAGCCACCTTATGCTGTATATGAGTAAATATTTACATGCCCACATTTATTTGCACATTTTTGAGGGCATCCTGTTTACCTCAGAGTGTCAGTGTGAGGAAGTTTCCAACAAAGTGCCAGCAGTTTGCCTTCATGTTTGCACACACTGTTTACTGAGAACATATGAATTAACGCTGCAGTGTGTGTCTGTTACCTTCAGCTTGGGTGGCCACTTTGAGCGCTGCTGAGCTCTCGCCCTGCCCGTTGCTGTTGTGTGGCACCACCCTGAAGCGATATTTGGTGTCTGGCATCAGATTCTGGATGGTGACTTGCATCTCTCCTGGTCGGCTGGTGTTCACCATTCGCTCCCTGATTTGGAAAGAGAAAAAAATTACTGAGATTTTAATGAAATTAACAAAACAAAAAAAAACTAAAAACGTTTATTTAATACATTTTTTCATCTTTGAGATGAAATTGATTAATCTTTTAATAATGATGTTGTTCTATAACAACAACATAAATGTTTGAGGCAAAAAGATTCAGGCATCTGTGTTGCCTCAATATAATAACCCGAGGCAACACTGCATCTTTTGCTACCCTTCAAAATAGGAAACATAAGAGATCATATTAATGTAATAGATCTTAATGAATCAAGAAATCTTCTATAAGAGAAAAGTAAAAAAAAAAAAAAAAAAGGTTATTGCCTTAATTTCCTTGCCAACAACAAAAATTTCTAAAACAACTGGAACTGAGATGAGTCTGGTCTAAACCAGGGGTCTGCAGGACTACATGATTTTTTTTATAAAACACAACCTATTTCTGCCATAGGAAATATGTTTTCATTTCAATCAAACAATAATTTATGTGCCTTTTTTGCTGTTTGCATCGCTCATACAAGCTTACTTTCCAAAAGAAGATTTGCTATTTTTCTACTATGTCAGACTCGCCACCAGTAAGTAAACTCGTGGGGACGAGCACATAGGACGTTACGTAAACATATTACCAGAATGATTGACAATTAGGACCACTTATTTAGATGGTCCACCCAGAAAAAAAATCATCCTCTTCTATTGCTTTAAAATGAGGGAAAATATAACATAATTCTTCAGATGAAAAAAGGATTTTCTTTTATAGGATATTATTTAATGTAAAATCATCATAATAAATAAAAAACATAATTCTTTCGTGAGAATTCATTTCAATAAGACTGGTATTTGTTATCATACTGCAGTCGTTTTTTCTTTATATCCTTTTTAGCCACTATTAAGAGCCACTCTATAGGGTCCAAATAGCCACATGTGGGTCCGGAACTGGAAGTTACAAACCCCTGATCTACACAAGACCCATGTTGATCTTTTCAACCGAGATGGAGATAGTAAAGATCATTTTATTATATAAAGAAAATCTAAAACTTACTGTCATTAGCATTTATTTATGTTGTTTTACTTGAAAACTAGCTTCAACATTCCTGGTTTGACACATCTCCTCAATCATCTTATATCCTACTTTGAATACAGGAGCAAAAGAGCATTATTAAAAGGATTTATGTTAAAAACCATCGATAAAACCTCTCATAGCTGACACATCCATCTAAAAAAAAGAGAAAACGATGACTGTACAGATTTCCAGCAGAAAGTCGCTGACACCCTCCACAAAAGGAAACAGTTAAAGAGGCGTGCTGTTTACAGAGTGCTGTATCAGAGCATATCAATGCAACATTGTGTGAAAAAAAAGGTCTATGGGAAACGGGGATTATCACACAGATGTAATCTCACGGATTTGAGGAGAAGAGGAGAAGGACAGAATCCAAGTTGCCTGAGGTGTGTTGTTAAGCTTGATACCTAATACTTGATCTTATGTAGTAGGAGTTTCTGAGAAGCTTATTTTTTCATTAGCTGTAAGCCATAATAATCCAGATAATTAGAAAATAAACTATTTCAGTCTGACAATCTGGGCAATTAATCTAAAGAAGTTTATTATCCTGAATTGGAGGCACTGAAAAAAATTTTACTAAAATCCACCTGTACTTTAATCCCATTAGTGTTCAAAATGCCTCTCATTAAAAGCCTGCTCTTATGGCTGCAGAGCATTAGTCACTGTTGTACCTGCTGGTGCCCTCCTGACTGTAGAACACAGAGTAGGTCAGCTCATCTCCGTGCGGCTCCGCCGGCTGGCGCCAGGTCAGCTTGATGAAGCGGGTGGAGACCAGGGAGGCCACGACGTCTCGCGGCGCAGAGGGGGTGGGCCCCGCTGGGGCGGCTATGCCTCCAGAGCCTGCTGTTACATGGTCAGTAGTGTTAGGAGTCAGTGAAGGGGGAGGGAAGGCGGGCAGGGCTACGTCTTCAGGGTCGGGAGGGGGAGAAGGTCAGAGGGAAGATGGACAGAAATATTGCATCCAAATGGACAGGTTGAAGGAGGAGAGGAGTTGGAATGGAAAATGACAATGACACGAAAGAAAGAAAGGAAGGAAGGAAGGAAACAAAAACAGAAAAAACAAAATAACAACGTAACGAAAAGGACTCTTGGCATGACAAGGAACCACAGAAATAAAACAGTTCTACTGCACTCACAGAGCTGACAAAAGCACAATACAAGGGAGACTAAACATGCAAATCCACACACAGCTCTCTAGTGCAAGGGTAACAGGAGCAAAACACGTCAGAGTGCCAATCATTTGTGTGCTGAAATGATTGGTTTGCATGTTTTTCAACACATTCTCTCAGATAGTAGACTTTCCTCTGAACTAAAGCGTCACGTAAACTCTCCATTCTAGATCTCAACCTAACGTCCCCATTGTGCAATCTGAAAAAACAGATGAGGTACCGTCACGTTCCACAGCCAAAGCCACAGAAATGTTTGTAATTTTATAAGTTTTTTTCTTCTTCCTTTTTTGGAAGAACAAACTGTGGTCATACTCTGCAAGATCTGCTTTCCATTTGCTTGGCAAGTGTGCGAAACAAGACCCTTTAGAGAAAAACGTCAGTCTGTATGACATTTCCATTTGTTTGGAGGTCAGGGAAATCAACCGGAGGGCAGAGCTGGAATAAAGAATCAGAAAGCAGCCAGCGTGGTGTTAAAGCTGTATTATTACTGCTGAAAATGGTGCCGAGATGCAAAGAGGCCGCTGGCGCATTTATTTGTCGCATCATGCTGACAACCCGCTAATTTGGCTTTCACTATTTGTTTACTTTTCAATTTCTCCGAGCTTGCTGCCTCTGTGATTGAACCAATATGAGAGCTTTTCCTTCATGCATGATTTCTGAACATTAAAACTAAAGAAAAAAACCCAGCAAACAATAAGTGAGGGATTGAGTTCCTGCTGCGCGTGTTTTGACACTTTATTTTTGCGCTCCATGTGGAGAATTTCATTGTTAAAAAGGCAGTAGAGCCTTTGCCAACAAAGGTGCAACATAAGCCCAAATCACCACCCCTCCATTACCATGCTTAAAAGCTGATGTGAGATCACAAACCCCAACCATTACTAAGTTTAAGATGAAGCTCCAGGGTTGATTTGTTGGGAATCTAATCCTGGGTAGATTCAGCAGCTGGTTTAGGTACCAGATGTGCACTGGTGGTTAGATCTACTCGGGGGCCCTGTCCTTTCTTTTGACATCATCATACGGCAACTCCACTCGGACAAAATGTATTGCACCCGTTTCTTAAGAATCAGATCTCTTTTAGAATCTAAACATATTATTACCCATATTTGCTATTATTTTATATTTCATTGGTGATCTAAAGTAGACGTAGAAAATAATCATTGTCAGTTTTGAAGGAAATTAATGCCTTCTAAGACAGACTGAGCTCTGCCATTTAATAAGGTGACACAAAAACTCTCATCTTATTTTTATTCTTTTTATTAAGATCTAAGGGGAAGGGAGGGACAAACTGAACATCTTAAGAATGAATTTTGTAAAGATTTTAGATAAAGAAAACAGTTCTTCTACTTGTAGAAAATGAACGGCTGTTGTTGACATGAAGTTATAAGTAGTATAGCTTAATATGGCTAACTGACCTGGATAAAACAGGCTAACCTGTTAACTACTGAGCACAGCTAGCCACAGCGCTAGCCCTTTATATCATGGTCTTGAAGTTACTTTGTTTACTTTGTTCACCATAAAAGATTTTTTCAGTTTTGTTATCCATCAGGTAACAAACTGATCATACTTCAAACTTCATCGGCTATTAGACACGCTAATGTTACAGATGGTCCCAACTCTGCAAACTGACGCTACATTATGTTATTATTGTTGCCTGGACAACCACAACGTTTTAGGTCATGTGCCAATGTTCAGCGATACATATAGGGCAACGTCACTGCATCTGACCACCCAAGCAGATCTGGTACCTACACAGGCATTACCACTCTTCCAAGATTACTAGAAAGCAACCACCACTTCATTATAGACCCTTAGGTGGTCACGCTTTATGATCAATCAAGTGAACATGAGTAGCAGCACATGCCTTTACTTTTATAAACACATATTTTCCATTTTAGTTCTGTTTATTTGACAATAAATGATGTCCAACTTAAGGCAAAATTTAAGAGTTTTTTTGTGTATGTCCTAATATATAATTCCCTAGAACTGTTCATTGGTGTAGTTTCACCATGAGTATTCTTTGAGCTCTAGTCGCTCTGCTGTTTTAGCTTTGCCTAATGACAATAATAAATGCTTAAAAAGCAGCAGGTAGAATATAAGGAAAAAAATAAAATTCAACTTTATTGTCAATACACTGTCAGAAGAACAAAGCAACGAAATGAACTCTGCATTTAACCCATCCCCTTGGGGAACAGTGGGCGGCCATTGTGTGGCGCCTGGGGAGCATTATGGGGTTAAAGGTCTTTGTCAGAGACACAGAGTGACTGACTGTGGGAATGAGTGGGGCTTGAACTCAGAACCTCTGGGACCCAAGCGTAATGCTCTAACCGCTAGGTACTAAGGTTCAACTGCACGGTTCAGGCCAAACAGGAGCAGCTAGCCCATGTTTAAACAGAAGAAAAGACATTCTGCACAATATTTTCCTACATCTCAGTCTATCAAGAATGTCCGAAAAATCCCCCCACAAAAAAAACTGCCTTTAAGGTATAAGACTGCAGCACCCTTCATCCAGCATGGCAGGGAAGGATGACAGCAGTTAACAACCTAAGAGTTCTAAGTCAGCACTCCAGCCTCAGAGCCACTGTTTCATTTCAAATCCTGTTTGCTGGCATTCAGCCAACGACAATGCAAAACACATTTTCAGCCTAATACTTTGTGACTGCGGCGTAAATGACCAGATGCTAAGTAATTATCTTCAACTAGACAGCTTTATACACACACACGCACACTCTCCTACAATAGTACAAAGCGACCTGACCCGAACTGCGCTCATGGCATAAACAAAATCTCACAGCCTGTGTTTGGTGACAGGAAAGCACTTCCTTTATTTGGAAAAATATTACAGCCAGAAATGCAGCTGGTATTTGCTGATTGAAGGAAGAAGTCACAGAAAAGGCCGCCAACACAGGAGAGGAGCTGATGGGGGAGAAACGAAGGTGAACTTCATGGAGCGCTGGGCAACTTCTTAGAAAAACTTCAACCTTTATCACCAACCACTTTTAAAATGCAGTATATATTTGAATGCAATCATAAAAGAATCGGAAGGTGGAAGGATAAAGAGAATTTTAAGTGCAAACGGCGGATGTGGCTTCAAAAATTCAAGCAGCATAAACGAGCTGCAGGCAAGGTTTCTCTGAACACTGTGGGGTTCGGAAAAAAGGCTGGTGGAGAGTTTGAGATGCAGATGACGTTGACAATGAAGACAGTCAGAGTATGCTAATCCTGCTAAGTCCTTGACAGCTACTGTATGAGCTGTGCTTCTGCTAATAAATAAATTAAGAACGGAAGAGAGGGCTGGTAATGAACACATTAAGTGCCTTTGCTAAAATATTCTTAGTCTTGGAAGTCTGTCACTTCTTTTCCACATTGCAGTCACAAGCCTATTTACATCATTGGGATGTTTTTTTTTTTGACATACTAGATAGATTTCTATGCAGAAGAAAGATAAAAAGAAATATAAAAACAAAAACATTTTTTTTTTAGCTTAAAGTCTAAAGCAGGGGTCACCAACCTTTTTAGGAGGGCTACTTCATGGATACAAATACTGACCTCTGACCTGGAGGGATCAGGGTTCGCCTAAATGTCACACATAATAAAACTGATTTTTTATTGTTTCTTTTATTTCTAACCTCCTTTTAGGTATTGTCATTTTAAAATCTATAAATGCCTAAATGCTCTATATGATTAATATGAAGAAATGCTTGATAAATCATTAAAAAAAGAGCAACAGAATAAAATATGCTGGGGAAGATTTCAGTCATCCAGGTCATAGTCATTCCGAAAAAGTTAAAAAACATTCCACTGGACTTTGTATCAATGTTTGAAGACGTTTCGTTTCCCATCCAGGAAGCTTTTTCAATTCAAAACATCAGAAATAGGGTTGTGTTTGAGGTTTTATAGAGTGGATCAAGAACAAAGCCTTGTTTTGGCTTAGAAAAACAGGCAAATTTAACCTGATGAATGGCTCCGCCCCTTTAGGAATAGGGGTCGTTTGGGTTATTTGTTAGCCTGCAATGCCCCAATACCCATTTATGTCTCTGAAAGAGGGGTCATTATTGGGAATTGTTGGCTTGGATGAACAGGCGAGATGTTCTGGTCCTTTGTAAGTGGGTTGGGGTTGTCCACCATACAGGGGGTGAGGGTCTATAAAGCCTGAAACTCAAAGCTGACATTTTGAATTGAAAAAGCTTCCTGGATGGGAAGCAAAACATCTTCAAACTTGGAAAAAAAAGTTCAGTGGATTGTTTTTTAAACTTTGGAACAGAATAAAATAAATCTTGTATTCTTTGTAAATTTTGTTGTAAGTTTTTCTGTTTTCACAAGACCCTGAGGGCACCTCATGTGAACCTTGAGGGCCCCTTGGTGGCTGTTGGCATCACGTTGAAAAAGAGGCTTTGTGCTAAAAAAAAAAAGAGTTCCTATGAAGTTTCTCATCACAGAACAATTAACATAGTTAAGCTAAAATCGCCCTCCTTTAAGCAAATACTGTATAACAAACATTCAAATCAATGTGAGATCAGACAAGATGGCTGAAGGGAACTCTGAAACAGGCAATCCCTCCAAGCAGCTTCCATATTCCTACACCTCGTCACTTGATGGTAATTGACACGCAGTGCTGTTTTTCTGTGTCCTTCCCACAATCTGTCTTGTACATGCACGCCTGGGATTGTTACAGTAAGGAGGTGTCTGCCTCCCGCTGCTGTTACTGAGCTCTGTTCATAGCTGATTAATGGTGTCATTAGTCTCTGTGCCAGAGGTAATGAATTATAGGCATTAAGGCTTAATGAGGAAGGTTACTCTGGATCTGAATACTAAATCTGAAGTACATATAACAGTTGGGACAAAGATGTGCAAAGAAGCATATTTGTTTTGATATTCAATGAAAGTAAAACCAAAAATAAAACCTAAAACTTTAAGGAAAAAGTTCCAATTAGAGTCTGTAGTTTCTAACTTCTGGTAAGGATATCTCATCTACTCATCCACAGATAAAATAGTCACTCCAGGAATCTGGCTTAGATTAAGCACTTCTATCAGGAGAGGATACATTTATAACACACATATGCAATCATGGTAAAATGAAAAAAAAAAAAGTACTTTTAATTAAGTACTGAAAGTATGCATGCATTGTTTAAACTAGAAAATATAAATATTTATAACATTTCGACAGGATCCATAGTTTTGCATTAATTATTAAATTGGTTTGGGATTAATAGGTTAAATATTGGTCATCAGCATCTGAGCTAATGCTAATTCTGATGCTAATTCCTTCGTCTGTACCCAACGACCAGACCTTTATTTTTGCACACAGAAGATCAACCATATAAATTATAAAGAAATGTAGGCCAGCTTTCAAACATGTTAGTGGAAGGATGATGATTTGGGCCTCACAGCCACAGGACCTCAGCATATCGCAGTGTATTGATTGTGACCTACTCTGTATACCACAGTATTCCAAAATACAAATTCAGAGGCGGCTGGTCAAAAGGGGGCGCTAGGGCGCCGCCCACCCACCCGATGACCCTAATTAAAACATTATATAAATATATAAATATTAATATTTTAAAATATATAGATATTTATTTTTTAGATATGCAAGTAATCTTTAATGACAAGTAAAGCATCATTCCATATTTCATTGGATTGGTGACATATTTCTGCCGAAGGGTGCAAAAATGTAAAGTTTGTACATGTGCAGTAGCTCCTCTACAATAATTAGAAGAGAGCTCTAGCTGACAGGAAGTATATTTGGTCATCACCTCCTGCCACAGCAACGAAGTTTTGCGGGTGATTGACAGGTCGAGTCGCAGAAGTGAGAGAAGCATTAGAGAAAGAGAAAAATGGTGCAAGAAACGTCCTTTTCCAGGACCTGGTTTGGCTACAAGCTTGGCTAACTGCATGCAGCAAGGCTAATGCTTTATCTTGCTTTCCCTGACTCCTTTTTCAAGTGTCAGGATCTGACCCAGCATGGATAAAGACAGGTAGGACTGATTTAAAGAACTTTTTAGAAAAGGCAACAAAGCATGATCAATCTGGGATTCACATGGAAAATAACAATATAGTGTACTTTTTCAAGATGTTTGTTAATTTGCACAGTTGCTCTTAAATAAACACATTCTCAGAAAAGAAATAGTTTTTATATATTAAAAAATATATAGCTGACTAGTAGCTTCTCCATTATTAGACTGATACATTATTTTTTCTGGTTTGTGACACCATATTGGACCATGCAAAACACAGATTTACCTTCACAAAGCCTCAGAAGGTCAAGATTTATGTACAAAAAATAAACATGTATATGAAATTTTGTTTTTATAATGCTTTTTGTTGTTGGCATGAAACATGGCTGCACAGCAATTAAGCAACAGTTCATTAAGACAGGTGTGCATCATTTCAAAAGCTATAAAATGTCCGCGAATGTTGTTTTTTAATATAATTAAAACAATTTTGAAACCTGGTAAAGACCAGATCCCTTTTATCATGATCAAAACCATAAAACTGAAGAACATTTTCTGATAAGAGCCTGATCCAGAACTGTATCTACAGATAGTCGTTCCCAGACGATTCAGCAGGCTGTGCCATGCTCTTGCTAAATGGGTTTCTTCTCAGGACTGATTCACTTGTCTAAATGTGGTACGGTAATGAAGATGGTGTCGGAGACAGATGTAGCACAATGCTAATGGTCCATTACTGCGTCAGTACTTTATCCTCCGGAGAAAAGAGGACTGAACAGAGCGAAAGAAAGTGCGTTACACTTTCAAAAGGCCCGGTCCTCGCAGAGTGCTGGAAGAGCCAACACAAAGAAGACGGTCAATTAAAACTGTCAGCCTGCCGTCACATTCGCCTCTCTCTGTCTACAGTAGCTGGTTGGATTTCCACTGGAACATTCAGGAACGGAATAAAAAGCTAAATAAATCAGATGAAAGTGTCAGGCTTTGTCATATTCAGTGCAAACATCTGATAGTTCCATAATGACAAGGCTAATGGTGCTTGTCTGAGCTCGCAAGCAATTACAGGGAAATCCTGGATTTCTGCGAGACAAGAAGAATCAGCTTAGAAAGATTTTTTTTTTTTTTTTTTATCCAAATGTAAATGAATCAGAAACAGGAACTAAGCACTTGGGTTTTTCTTCATCACAGGAATGTGTGGGAGATAATTGTTAGTTTATTATGGAAACTGCACACAACTATGCTTGTCTTATTTCATTCTTTCTCAGCCGTCTTGTTTATCTCCACTCTGTAAAGAAAGGAGAGAAGAGATGGGGAAGTCTGACAGCTATTGACATGAAAGCTGCTGCTTAATGCGCAGACAAACAAAACCAAGTCGGAAAGAGAAGAAAAATGCGTCGAGCAAAGGCGAAACCAGAGGTGAGGAGCAAAATGAGGGACGCCAAGAAAAAGCAAGACGTGGTATGTCTTTTTCCCTGCATCTTTTCTTTGCTGTGACAAAAATCATTTTTAGGCTAAACGTTTGCTTCATGATCAACAAAGTAACACGAAAAACGAAGATGTGATACACCCACCGATAAGGAAAGTTATAATCATCAACTAAAGTTCTCTTTGTATAGGACTAACTAAGGCCTTATTCAGAAATCTTATTAGTGGCAAAAGGGGAACTGACAGAGACTCGGTATCAGATTGCTGAAGGGTGGAGGCATATCAGTAGCTGCACACATTCTCTTTTGTTGTGATAATCACCAACAGTCAAGATAAAAGCGACTCAAGTCTCAGAAAAGCTTAAAGTGACAAGGTAGGCTGACTCGCTGACATAATCCAGCAAGGGAAATAAAAAAATAAAAAATAAATCCTGTGTCACACTGACTCGACCAGAATATCAGACCGCATTGTCTGGGCGCCTCAGACATTTCTAAAATAATTTCTGGGGAGAGACAAAAAGGTATAATTCCTGCAGATTTTTATGATCCAGTACTTCCATACTGACTATTAGTAGAGTTTCCATTTAACTTTTGGTGGAAGAGTTCGGGACGGACGGACTGAAGGGGACAAGAATGAACTAATCAAATCTTTGCCACGTACAAAATGAAGATTATAACTGTACATAGCCGGACTACTGGGGAAAACATTAGTTCTGACACGCAACAAATAATTTTAAGGTGTAATAAACTCACACATCATCAATGATAATTATCCTCACAAAGGAAAAGGTAAAAAGGATCAAATTGGTGTTTATTGGCCACATACAACTAGTCTGAAAAAAGTAGTACTACTACACACTGAGGAATAACAAAACGTAGTATGTAGGCCATAATACTATAAGATGAAGGCAGACCCCAAATGTTTTTTGAACGTCCTGGAGTGGATCAGATGTTTTTATTTGTCGCATGGCCCGGGAGACCAAATGTAGCACGAGGGGACCCATCTGATAGAGTTATGAGGATCCTGTGTGCCATGCGGTTCAGTTCTGAATGCCTCAGTCGCCCGATGTGATTTTATTCTCATAAAATTGTTTATTAAACAACTAAACCCCACAGGCCACTTCGTGTTCCCATTTCTGCTTTTACTGCCTTGCAGCAAATTCCTCTTAAATAGGACACTTTATTCAATTTGACATTTATGCAACTTTGATTTCTTTTCCAGATCCAACTTTCTGAGGATGGGGAATGTTCTACATTTGGTTAAGATAAATATTCTCTCTGATAATTGGCTTATATGAGAATAGGCTCTAATACTTTTGGTGGTTCCAGTATTGACATTGGACGTCACACATATTTAAGTTCTTTTGTTTTAGCCTGTGTGCGAAGAGCCAGTCAGTGGCGGACTTAGTGTGCTAAAAACATGGTTGTCTGTGCTTAGTAAAACACATTGGTACCAATTCTGCTGCAAAAAAAAGAAGAATTATGTTTCAGTGCTTTCAGTGAAACATAAAATGCAAATATTTCACTTTAGTGACATGGCTTTCCGCAGAGAGGGAAAAAAACCCCAGAGGCTCCACATATCCCAACACGGACAAAACAAACACCCGTTTGGAGGCGATGGCTCTAATTGAAAGGGGCCAGACACATCAATAATTAATCATCCTTTGTGTGAACATACATCATCCTTTCACCATCAAACATGTGTACCCCCCTCCAATCCTAGAGCCACTGGTGAGTTCATTTGGGCACGACTGCCTTGTTCTCTTCACACCCTCCTGCAACATCTGCTTGCACAGACTGTATGCAAATTAAGATGCAACATAATTCTCCCCTCCCAAGGTTTCAAATATGCATCAAACAGGTCGCCTGATGGACACGCTGTCTCAGAGAACAGGAATGAGGCTCTTTGGGATCACCTTTCAAGCACATCAAAAAAAGAAAAAAACAAAATCTAGAGGAGCTTCACATCTCCAGAGCCGTTAACCCCCAATGCCCATCACTGGAAACGAGCTCTCTCTGCACAGCCTCCAGCCTTTGTATCTTATTACCTTGGAGGTGCACAAATACAATTCAACCTTTCTGAGGGGAACAGAGCAAGCCTGGAATAAAGTAATTGATTTCCCAGAAAGCACTGGGTAACTGTGGATGTGTGAGTACATATAGCAGCAACAATTCACATATAAAATGAGTGGAGCTGAACGACGTTGAAAAGCCCTGAAAAGGTCAAACAGGATGTTTGCAGATGTGAGAGCAGATTTACCTCCTTCTTTGTGGATTCTGTAACAAACAAACAGTCTCACTAATCAGATTCCCACCAATGAAGCGACCTCCCTGGGTTGGACCTACCTAGAAGCTGTTGTTGCACTACGCTTGCATGCAACGGGGTACCGTATCCCACTGTGATCCTACTTCCTGTTCTACTTTTAGCTCATGGAAAGTAGGAGGTTCGGTTGGGCGAGGGGCAGCTGGTGATAACAGGGATAATAAAAAGCTCCAGCTCTTCTGGTGCTGCTCACAGAGGTCAGCTGCCTGCTGCTAAGGGACGGGCGTGAAGGGAAAGTGATGTTTTCGTACCATTTGCCACTTCCAATTACCACACCCAGAGGACCATCCACCACCAAAAAACAACACACAAACATCCTGGATGAGAGTGTGCTAGAGGTGGGCTGGGTTATGCAGGAAATAAAGGGAGACTGCTCCCACAGGTATGCAAACAGTGAAGCCTGACGCTGGTTCTAAAAATGACAACAGCCTTTTGAAAATAGTAAAAACTATTTAACAAAGAGACGATTCAGGTAGCAAGAGTATAGTTACTGGTTTCACTTTTTAGGAAAAGTATTTTTTTTTTTGTTAAATCTTAGGTTATATAAATTAAGAAAGTTTGGGTTTCTTGAATATAAAAAAACAACACATTGTTGTAGGATGGAAGGAAAAATTTGTTAAGTTTAGTGTGTCAGTCTGATGAGATTTATCTAAACTAGCTTTGCACTATTAGAGAGGCCCTTTTTTTTCTTTAGTTTTTATAGATTTTCCTCCATTAAATCCAGATGTGGGGAGTGTACAGTTAAGTTATCCTGTCAATGGATCTTCAAACATAACCTGTAGCTCCTCCACATTTACTATGAACTTATTGGCAACTTGTTTGATTTATGCTCTTCTGGCCTGAACCATTTGGGTGGAAAGTCATGTCTTACTCTTCCCTGACTGTGACTGGCTGGATGTGCTCTCTTCATCCTCTAACATAGCTGCTGGCTCTGAGCACATCTGCCTGGCTGTGTGTTTCCTGGGCGGGGCCGCCTTTTACTTCTTTTTCTATGTCTGCCTCTGTCTCCTTGAACCCCAGTCGGCCTCTGCAGACGGCCGCTCACACTGAGCCTGGTTCTGCTGGAGGTTTCTTCTTGTTAAAGGGAGTTTTTCCTCTGCACTGTCGCTACAAGCATGCTTAGTGTGAGGGATTACCTTCGATTCAATGAGTTTAGATAGAATCAATTTGACCGTATGATCTGATGAACTGTAAAGTGCCTTGAGATGACACGTGTTGTGAATTGGCGCTATATAAATAAATTGAATTGAACTGAATTACTAGGTTATCCAGTAAAGCCTTCATCCATTGACTCAGATACTTGTGTCTCCTCAGTTGCAGCTACTGTTGTTGCTTTTTGCCAAATCCTTAGGTACCACACTTACTCCTGAATCTAATATAATCATTACAGTTAACAGTGGTTAAAGGTTGTGCTCCCCGTAAAACACAACTTTAAAGCTTACTTTTTTGATTTGTAAATTAAAATGTGAAATAGATATTTTTTCTCTGTGTTGAGTTGTTCTGTGTTGGGAGCTGGAGAAATTCCATGTTTCTCCAGCAGAGTCCGCCGTGGATCCTCCTGAGTGAGCCTTCTGCTCAGCTGCAGCCCATCAGATCATCAGAGGATCCACTACATAAGCTGTCTTCAGACCTTGCCTCAACGCCGCAGTGTTGATCCAGTTGGTCAGCGCCTAAGCCTAGACTCTCAGTGAATCTCTGTGACTTTGAATCCAGCCTGGATTCTAACCATTGTCTCTGTCTTCCAGGAAACCAGTTTCTCCTCAGTGGAGCTCAGGAAGAGCTAACCTGCCGAGCCGACCCTCAGAGCCAAACCTGAAGAACCTCAGTAAACTTCCATGCAGCTCGGGACTAAGAGCTGGAAAACTCAAAGCCAAGGTCTGTTCAAAAATAGAAGTAAGACGCTGAAGCAGCTTGCAGACTCTGCTGATCAACTCCTCTCCAGATCCAACAGTGACCCTCTCAAAGCTAACCTCAAGAACCCTCAAGGTACAATCAGTAACAGTCAAGAAAGCAAGCTCCAAAGTGCAACGCTAACTGAACTGTCTCTCACGCAGACTCCGGTGAACCAGTTTCCAGGCCCGAACCAGAACCAGTCATATCAGTGTGCTTGTGATCAAATAAACTTGTTAAACTTTTACTCCTGTGTCCGTCTAGTGGTGTTCTGCATAATTGGGTCACTCTCCGTGCACCCATCATGACATTCTGGAGATGAAAATACAAAAAAGTTTTAAGCTCTAATTTTTGCAGGGCAATATAAAAGCTTAAATTTTTTCTTGCCAAATTGGATTAATTACTTTTTTTTCTTTTGGTCCTTTAAGGCTCATAAAACATGAAAGATTACATGCATTACCTTCCAAAACTAGCTTTTATTTCAGTTATCTCACCTGGGAGGCAACCTTTACTTAAAGGGCAACGAAACTCAAGCAAAAAATGAAAATATAACACACTAAATGTTTGCAGCTAACAGTATCACACAGTGAGGTAGTCCATCAATTATGAGTAGACATGTCAAATAAAAAAGTGATGAACTGATGTAACTCTGACCTTTGGAAGCCCAAGAACTGCATTGGATGGGAAAAAATCCAGATAAATCTTCATGAACAGAAAAATAGAATAATTCATTATTTGGATAAATCACCCAGGCTAGCTCTAATCAAACTAAAAGTGGGAAAACTCAAGGTTAGAACGCTGAGCCTTTTTCAAGGCCATTCTCGTATGAATTCTGCTTTAATATGTGATTTACAGTTAATAAATATCATAAACATATAGACTTTTCACATTCATTAGTGCATAATCTCTACTCATATTTCTTCATATAGGTATACTCAGTGTTAATCAATGTTCCTGCATTTCCTGGAGGTAAAAGTAGCTCCAAAGGCTCCACTTTATCACGTTACACTGGCTGGTAATGAGAAACTCTTTTTTCCCTTTGAGATTCATTTCTATTTCCTCTCTTAATCTATGTATTTCGATGTTTATCATTATGATCTGAAATAAGGAATCTGGGGAATTGTAGGATTTGACAAAAGAAACCCAGATTAACTCTGGGCAGTTTTAAACCAAGAAAAAAAGATTTATTTCTATATTTTTATTCTTCTATAATCTCTGTGTTTAACATCTAACCTATGGAATGAATTATTCCTGCCACATTGAATGATCAATACATACACATTGATCACTTATGCGCTCGTATTTACATACATTCACATAAGAAAACTGAAGGATAGAAAAAGAAAAACCGTCCTAAGCAATTACAGAATAACTGAAATCCTGGATGTGATTTAAAGCAGTCTGTTCCATGTGGTGAATTTCCACTCGACTGTCTGCTGTTCGGGCCAAGCTGACAGTGCCAGCAGAAAACATGGCAGTGACACATTCACAGGCTCACAACGTTGCACGCTGGCTCCTGCTGGCCTGGTTTTGACCCTGCTAGCAGATGATGGAGCACAGCGTATTCCCAGAAGAAGGTCTGCTCTTTTATTCTATGCCGAGTCTGACAGCAGGGTGGGGTCCTTTAGCAGCATATTCCCACTCCTTGATTTAAACTGGGAATACGAACGGTGCTCTCATGTAGTAGGAAAAAAAAAAAACATCCTCAGTGACTTGTCAGTTACAAATCTAGTTTTTTTTTCTCCTTTCTTTGCCTGCAGAAACTGAAAATATTGGTTCTTTGTTGTTTAATCGTGATCTAGTTACATTTTATATAATCTGAATTTGTATTCTCAAGACTAGCAGGTGGGATAGAACACTGACAGCAGAACAGGGACAAAAGAGTCTTTTAAAAGTCTCTTGTTGTATTCAGACTTCAGCGATCCTTCATCATGTCTGTTTGAGGAACAGCAAAAGGAGAATATGAAACTCAGGCATCAAGACATACTTGTACATTAATCCCTCAATGACTGCATAGTAACAAGGGTTTATTGTGAAATATCTAGGTAGCATCTCCTGTGAGCACAAAGTTAAAACTAAATCAAAAGTGCTTGTGTCAGAAACAATGGGTTGTTAATATTTGATTACACCTTAACAGTACAAATTTACTGCAGATATCATGAAGGAAAAATTACAAGTTAAGAATGTGATAACAAGAGGAGCATTGATGGATGCACGGATGGATGCACGGATGGAGGGATGGATGCACGGATGGATGGATGCATGAATGGATGGATGGATGGATACATGGATGGATGCATAAATAGATGGATGCACGGTTGGATGGATGGATGGATGGATGGATGCATAAATGGATGGATGCATGATTGGAAGAATGGATGGATGGATGCATGGATTGATAGATGGATGGATGGATGCACGGATGGATGCATGAATGGATGGATGGATGGATACATGGATGGATGGATGGATGCATAAATAGATGGATGCATGGTTGGATGGATGGATGGATGGATGGATGCATAAATGGATGGATGCATGATTGGAAGAATGGATGGATGGATGCATGAATTGATAGATGGATGGATGGATGCATGATGGATGGGAGGATGGATGACTTATGTCCTTCTTTACCAGAGATGGCAAAAGTACTCACTTTCCGTACTTGAGTAAAAGTACAGATACTTGTGTTAAAAAATACTCTGGTAAAAGTGGAAGTACTGATTAAACTTTTTTACTCAAGTAAAAGTAACAAAGTACAGGCTTGTAAATTTACTTAAAGTATAAAAGTAAAAGTAGAAACCACTTTTTTCATGCCGTTGCATACATTTTAAATGGATGTCTGCCAATAGGACTAGATCTCCGTTGTGTTCATTTTCAATCATCTCGTCGTCCATACTACTATGCTAACGCCACCGCCACCAAGCTGCAATGATTTGCCGCGAATGAATACCGCCGAATCTGTCGATTCATCTTGTAGTGATGCGTCAAATGCAACGTAGATTCCCATCCAATTAGACTGAATTTGGTATTGATGAAGTGAAAAATAATAACGGTAACTCCATTGAAATGATTCAAAACTAAAGTAATGAGCCAATTTTTTAAAATGTAAGGAGTAGAAAGTACAGATATTTGTGTAAAAATGTGAGTAGAAGTAAAAAGTCGCCATAAAAATAAGTAGTAAAGTAAAGTAAAAATATCAGAAAAATCTACTTGAGTACAGTAACGAAGTATTTGTACTTTGTTACTTCCCATCTCTGTTCTTTACACAGTTGCATCAGTGTTTTAAAGCATCAGCTTGACAGAATTTATTTACCGGAGTTAAAGCAGAAAAATTTAGCATTTTCATGGTGACTGTACTGAAACAGTGTCATGCAAAGTTGAAAAAAATGTCATCATCTCTCAGCCATCCATATCTTTAGACTTACATTTTGTTTTGTCATTTTGTACACACAAGTGTACAGCTCTCTGGACTTTTTCATCTTTTAAAGTGTAGCCTTGATAAAGGTAAGCAGCAGTGATAATAAAAACACTGTGATTAAAAAAACACTGGTGAAAAAAAATGATGTAAAATATTGTCTTTTCCTGTACTACAAAAAAAAAAATTCTAAACGTTCAGGACATTTAGGTTGTTGAAAAACATTATTACATTAGAATTTACAGTAAATGACTAATTTTATCGAGTTATTAAATTAGAGTGTGTGAGGCGCTAAGAGTCTCTAATTAGAACCTCTGATTGGTGAATGGACAAAAATAGCAGGTTTAAAGCAGAAACCTAGTAAAGATGTGATAAAGGTTGAAAATATATATTTTTTTCTATTATAATTGCTGTGCAGTGATTAAAGTAAAAAGGGAATAAACCAAAGTACCGGAGAGTAGTGGAGAAAGGAAATGTGACATGAGCGTGATAAAAAGCAGCAGGACCACAGGCCTGTTAGAGTGAGAAAAAAAAGCTCAAATAAATGCATTTGCATCAGAAATGTGTCATTTTGACCCCTGAATCCTGGCTGAATTTTCGCTCAGAAGATGAAGGATGTAAAATACCTGCTGCACATCCTCAAGCAGCAAACATTTGTTTCAGAAGAATTTATTTCATTCAGTCGATTTTACAAAATACACAAGCAGTAGCTAAAGCTCCTTCAGCTTCTAAAGTTATAATAGAGTTTCTCCAAGTCCAGCATACTGGACAACCCTGCATTGCACTCTCATTATTTAGAAACCACATTTTATATTCCTACAATCTGTTGGAACAGCTTTGACAACACAAAAAAGCAGGTAGTTTCACTCTTTAGCATATGGAAGGACTTTAAAAAAAGATGCAAATTGATGTAGATCATAAAATTTATGCTAAAACGAATAGAGAGTCTGCGCTTTTCTTTCTAAATGCAAATTTGCCCACATTTCCTGAAACATATTAAGACATTTATGAGCTTAAACTTTAAAACAAACACTTTTGATCTCCCGAGCTTCTGTGCAGACTGGTAGCTTTTATTTCTTATACATTTGAATATAAATGTAATTTCAAGTGGGGGGAAACTGTTGTTCTGAATCAAATGTAAAAAATAAATAAATAAAATAAAACGAGCAAAATTGGATATCCTCCCCTGAATATGAATCACAGAATCCTATTTTTTTTTAATTCGCTTGGTTTAGTCTTTGCATATTGTGATGCAAGCTGAAAATCAAGGTTTTTTCATTCAAGGTTAAAAAAATGTGACCGATTTCTCCTTCAAGGAGTAATTACAGCCTCCCTGATTCGGTTTGCACATTTAAAACATGCATCTGGAAAATGCCCTATTGCTCCTGCATACCATCTGGAGATGACATGTGATGATAACTCCTTAAATAGCAAATCTTTCCACAGATGACCAACTTGTTTGTGATGATAAGGTTTCCACGAGGACAGCGAATATCAAACATGAGCACGGGGAATCAGCGCAATGCCCATTAGAGGTTATATTTATAGCTCAGTGAGGAAAAGGATGGGCCGGGGAAAAAAAAAACACGAAGATATCTCACCAGGGGGGAAAACATTCTCTCATTAAACTAGTCAGTTTTTCTATGTACATCAGCTGGGAGTGTGAAAACAAGATAAAAAAAAGGCTGACAAGTCTGGATAGGAGGAAGAAATTCCACTGATTAAAAGAAAAAACATCTAAATGTTAAAGTGTTTGGACATACAGAGGCACCAAATTGGGTTTGCATGACAATGTGCAATTAGGTTGTCTTGAGGTCCTTTTTTCTTAAGAATTTCAGCCTTAGTTTCCCACATCTGTTTGCAGCTACTTGACCCGGGTTACACATGACTGAGGAATGCTCAGGAAAATTGGTCATGACTGCAATCTGAGGTTTGGATTTTAGACCACGAGAGAAATGTGGAGATCAAAGTTTACTTCATTTAACTGTTGCATAAAGCAAATGTGACTTTGACTTTCTCTCTTTTTTTTTTTTTATCTCCAAGGACTTTTATTCTTATTATTTTGCCAAAATGAACCGTTCCTTAAGCCACAACAAATTTCTTCACCAAAAAAACTACCTTTCTCTGACTTTTCCAAACAGTGTGGTGGTCTTTGTTTACATAAAGCGACCTACAGCTATAAAAAACAAGTTTTTTCCATTTTTCTTTTCTTTAATCACAATAATCTAAAACAACTGTGCATAATGTTAATTCTAGATGTTTACTATGCTTATAGTCAAAACATTAAGCACCATCCATCCATCCATCCATCCATCCATCCATCCATCCATCCATCCATCCATCCATCCATCCATCCATCCATCCATCCATCCATCCATCCATCCATCCATCCAGTCTAAGCAGAGATGCCCAGACTTCCCGATCTACACCTCCTCCAGCTGCTCTGGGGGGACCCTAAGGCGACACCAGGCCAGCTCAGAGACACAGTCCCTCCAGCGTGACCTGGGCCTTCCACGAGGCCTCCTCCCAATGGGACATGCCTTGAACACCTCCTGAGGGAGGCGACCAGGAGGCATCCGAAACAGATGCCTGAGCCACTTCAGCTGGCTCCTTTCGACGTGGAGGAGCAACGACTCTACTCCGAGCTCCTACTAGGTAACTGAGCTCCTCACCTAATCTTGAAGGGTGTGCTGAGCCACCTTGTGAAGGAAACTCATTTAGGCCGTTTGTATTCGTGATCTTGTCCTTTCGGTCATTACCCAGATCTCATGACCATAGGTGAGGATTGGAACGTAGATCAATCGGTAAGTCAAGAGCTCCCCCCCACCCCCCCCCACCCCCCCAACTAGGCTCCCTCTTCACCATGACAGTCCAATACAGTGACCGCATCACTGCTGACGCCGCACCGATCCGTCTATCGATCGATTTTTTTAAAACTTTTTTGGTATGGCTATGACCAGGATGACCAGTATCTCTTAAATGATAGGTTAATTGAATTATAAGCATTCTCATTGGCTAGATCACGGGATTAAATGGGCAAAAACTTTGATGCGCTCAGAATTGAACTGAAAAAAAAAAAAAAAATAATAAAAACACAGTAAGACCCAACTAACCCCAAGATTCCACATGCTCCGTCAGCGCTCTGCCCCGCTCACGTACGTTTTGCAGAGTAGTTATTTGTCATGTTAATCAATGAGAGCTGTTCCACATCCACCGGTACTCCTCTGCAAGTCACCGTCCACGTATGTCTTCTCCGTCCTTCACCATCAAAATACGGAGCATTATGGAAATTAGAGCATCAATTCCATAAAACTTACACCATTTAATTATTGGATGCAAAATATTGGCACTTCAACATACCAGAAAGCAGATTTCTCATCTCCATCAAAATATTGATTTCATACCAAAAGGCTTAAAAGTTCAATTTGGGCAGAAAGTGCACATATGCTGGATGCTGATTTTTAAATGCGTCATATTAAATTAAGTGTTTATTTCCGCATGTTTTGCTCTTATGAATTTAACTATAATATCGCGCATGCTCTCCTCCAACTCCAAGGAAGTCGTAGTGGAGCAAGACGGGATGAACAGCGGAGGCTGTTGGCTTTGCTTTGCGCAGGCGGCCTGGAGCGCAGCGGGACAGTCTGGGAGGATATGGCATTCGGGGTAAGTCATCCTGGTATTAATCAGTCGGAATAGAAAAAAATACAGTGACATATTCAAATAATAGATTGGGTTAAAAACAAAGCAAATCTTATTCTGCCAAAACTCTTTGCAGTCTTCAAGAAAACAGAGACATCACAGAGCCTGAATCCATAAAAATAACAGTAAGAATGTTGCACATATGCTAACAGCTCACCTTTTTTCCCCATTGCAAACACCCACAAGTGCTAAACATCACCTGATCCACATTTAACTGCAGCTGGCGGTGTCAAGATGCAAAGATTAAGGTATTAATGAATATTAGCCAACTTGCAGGCTCTGGGTATTTCGATGCAGCTCACGCCCATTGATTTCCCTGCAGGGGTGAAGACAACTTTATCTGTTGCAGCATTATTATCTAAGCAGCGAGTCGCCGGCTTATCTTAGCCGACTGCGAGGCGGCCCGATTTTTCGGACTGCTTTCCTGGACCCGTTTTAGGGTGATTCAGGCCTGGCAGGTGCGAGCGGGGGCACCTGACTGCGACCGTGGAGTGTTTGTGTGTTGGACAAAGACGTCCAGCTGTGATGGGGTGGTCATGTAAGGAGAATATATTAAACAGTGCACAATTAATACAAAGCCCAGCGCGCTGGATTATTGCTGGGAGCAGGTGGCTGTGAAAGGCAGGAAGTTATGAGGGAAAGGTGACAGATGGCTTTAGAACAGTAAGCATTTCTATTCAGGAAAGAAGAGGAGGACATAACAGACACTTTGAGGAGGGAAGATAATATTCAAGAAGCAGACATTTCTGCTTTCTGTTTGGCAATATAGGACCTACAAAGATTTCTATGAACAGAAAAATTGCTATTTGCATTACTATAAACCACTCCACTGTAGCTCTCGCTATGCTTAGGGTATTTGCTCTATTGCAAGGTGAACTTCTGTCTCTTTCAAGATTGCCCTGGATTCAGCTCCATCCATCATCCTTTCACTCTTTGGTTTTTCTGCTGTAGGGAGGCTATGAAGTATGCATGTTCAGGGCGATGTGGAATATTAAGTACTGCACCGTTGCACCTCAACATGGCCACGGCCATTCTTACTTCTTCCTTTCAACAGCTGCTTTCTCATATTCTCTCCTCCACATTGGTCAAATCTATGAAGTTAATGATTAATAGTGTTGATTGTCTCCAATCTCTAATGTAATTTTTTGCAGATTCTCTGGGATGGCAGTGAGCCTCATAGCTGTCTCTCTGATTAACGCATTCCTTGCTTCCACTGTCAGTTTGGCTGGACAGTTATTTCTTCAGAAGTCTGCAGTTTCTTCATGTCATTTCCATTGTGGGACGATGGCTTAAACAATGCCCTGAGAGATGTTCACAGCTTGGCATACTGTTTTATACCTTAATTCTTATTTAAACTAAGCCGTCTGCTGGGTTCTTTAGCCCCATGATGAACTGTAACAACTCTTTGCAGTTTCCAAGAAATAGCTGGATTTATGCAAAGTATAAATAGCGAACATTATAAAATAACAAGTAAATGTTGGGTTATGCTCGACACATCAATGTTACATACAGAAAGGCGTTTGCAGAATATAATCCATGCTACTTTCCCCTGCTTTACCCAATAATCTGGCCGACTCTAGGTGTCTGTGTAGGGCACAGACCGTAAGCTTATAACGCCACGCAACATGTGGAAGCAGAAAATGCAGCTGATTCCAATATTTTCAAGCGGTTCATGTTGTCTGAGGATGACGGTGAGTATTTCTAAGAGTCGTTCACAATCAGTTGATCATAGTGACATTATGGGCCAAATGATAAGGAGCTGTCGCTCATCTAGCTTGCTTTTCTCAGCAGACGTACAGAGGATGTGGAGACTAAAATGACATAATTCGTCCGTGTCATGTCGTTCTCAGACAAGTCCAGCATAAACCAGGCTTAAAATGGCCTGAAAGAAGGTTAATTTAACATTTTATTTTGATTTCACCAAATTTCCTACATTCAATTCAATTCAGTTTATTTATATAGCGCCAATTCATAACACATGTTATCTCAATGTACTTTACAGTTCACCAGATCATCCAGCCAAGTTGATTCAAAGTGTTCTACTTAAGGAAAACAAGTTGATTGATCGACTCATTGACTCAAATGCAATCCCTCACACTAAGCATTCTTGTAGCGACAGTGGAGAGGAAAAACTCCCTTTTAACAGGAAGAAACCTGCAGCAGAACCAGGCTTAGTGTGAGCGGCCATCTGCTGAGGCCGACTGGGGTTCAAGGAGACAGAAGCAGAGATGGAAAAAGCAACTGTAAGGCGACCCTGTCAAGGAAACCCACAGCCAAGCACATCCAGCTAGTCACATTCAGAGAAACAGGACTACACTGAAAAACAGGCAGATCTCCAACATCTATAAGCAAAGGTGTTGATGGCAGCAGCACAGCTAATACTGTATTTCTCTCCAGGATGGAATCACAGCCAAACAACCCTACATGTTCTTCCATATATCAAATCAATTACAATACAATTCCTTGAATCTTAATATTTCAAGGGAAAACCAATGTTAATGCATTAAAGATTAAAAGAATACCAACCTTCTTTTTTATCCAGATCAATCAGTCTCTAATCATAGCTACACAGTAAACTATTGAAAATACTTGGCAGGGTAGGTATGTCTGAACTAGAGGCACAATAACATAAAACAAAGATTCTCTATGATTTCACTGTGGATTAAGCAGAGATTAATTTCTCCAAAGCTTTGCTGAAGGCAGACCTCAGCGTACAAGGCCAGCTGCTTTTGTAATTCAGCCCATCTATCTAGAGCTCAAACAAAAGAAGAAAAAAGACTCAGGGCCATGTAAAGTAGCCAGACCCTTATCAATAGTGTCAAACACAAAAACACAATGAGCTGCGGGTTCTCATTATTTCTGACTTAATGTCTTCCAATCAGCGGGGACGACACAGCCGGGGGTGGCACCAGTGGGTCATTCATTTACCATCTGCTTCAAGTGGGCAAAGGGTGGGGTGGGGGGGGTCACACTTGATTAAACTTTCTTATTGTGCTCGACAGAATATCACTGTACCGCTGATTCCCACTTTAAAGGGTTTGCTTTATCTTAACCAAATTTATTATCAATATAAATTCAAGCTTCTTTTATTCAGATCCTGTAACTCAGAGAAACATTTTCTTTATCTGGGTTTTTATAAGCATGGTCTTAAATTCAAGGTGTTTATATTTTCTCTCCAGCGATAAAGAGTAAAATAAACGTGCTAGGCTTTGCTTCATCTCCAATACCTGTCCTGATTTAGTCTTAAAATGTCTTAAAATGTCTTTTGCTTTCAATGGGGAATGCTAATCTATGGCTACCAGGTTTCCTTTACTTTACTAAAACCTAATAACCTAAAAACATAATGAATAATGACTAAAAAAAGGGGATTCAATTTTATCAAGATGCTGTATTGGTTTCAATTTTACTTGGCAAGTTAGACCTACTTTGCTTCATATGACTATTGCAGATATAGGAACGAAGACTGCATTAGGTATTCCTCATGACTTCATTCTCGGGTCACTTTTATTCAAAAAGATATGTTGCCCTCAATATATGTTGCCATCTCTAGGATAACAAGTTAATATAGCGTTTCCTTTCCTATCTTAAGTCAAAAACAATTAGCTTTACACTGGAAAAAATCTACATCTAGATAAGTCATTTTTTCTAAAAATAAATGTATTTCTCATTGGATTAAGGAGGTAAAAGAGATATTTTGCAAATGGACCAAAACAATTTTCATTTAAAATAAAAAACACAATTGCATTGTCTTATTTCAAGTGCATTTTATCTAATTATCCCATTTTAAGAGTAAAAATACTATCTCACTTACCTACTCAAATTAAGGGTGAATACAGTTAATTTAAGAAATTTTTAGATTATTTCACCAGTGTATGCTTCTACGTTACCATGTGGCCACAATTACCCATACTTTAACTTGGCAGAAGTTAAGAATTTGTTTTACAGAAAGGCTGTTGTCTAATTTCTTAAGTGCATTATGGAGCACAAGAGAAGAAGCTATGACAGTTGCATGGATGATCCAGGTCCAGGCTCTGTTAGACATTTATGCTGAGGCAGACTTTTAGCGGGAGTTTAAGTCTGCGAGGCGCAATGATCGTATCTAGGCCACAATTGCATCCAGACTGCCTGAAATAAATGTTCTGCAAACCACAAAGCAGGACCGGGACAAGCTAAAGAAAATCAGCAGGACACTGCAAAAAATCTAAATCTAGATAAGTCATTTTTTTCTTAAAATAAGTGCATTTGTTCTTGAATTGAGGAGGTAAAAGAGACATTCCCCCAATGGAACAAGACAATTTACACTTAAAATAAGAAAACACAATTGCATTGCCTTATTTCAAGTGCATATTATCTAATTATCTTATCTCATTCCATTGGCAAACTATCTCATTTACCTACTCAAATTAAGGGTGAATACACTTAATTTAGGAGATTTTTATTTATTTCTAGATCGTTTTTGAAGTGTACAAGAGGCTAAAGGACCACAACAATCGCAGCAGATAAGACTGCTGGGGAAAAAAAACATTGCTATGACCAGCTGGATGTGACCCTGGAACACGGGTCTGCATAAAAAAGTCACCAGAGGCAAAAGGACTCAGTGCCGTCGGTGCTGGAGGCGGTTAGCTAAGAGGAGCTCTTGGACATAAAGTCGGGAGTAAGTGGCCTGTTCTTACATGCAGGACGAGGGAAAGTCTGTACAAAAACATGTGTAAAAAAAAAAAAAAGAACTTGGCTTAGAAGAACAGCTGAGAAATCAACAAGTTTGAACTTTTTATGTCTTTGGGTTTAAGTGGCACAAACATTTCTGTATCTGTGGATGTGGAAAGGGCCGTGTGCAAAACGGAGCATCCGTTTGGCTGAGATTCAGTTCTCTTCCATTGTTAGTCACCTGCTTTCTAACAAAACCCTAGAGGTTGCATGTGAGTGTTTTCATTTTTTATGCATCTTTTTTTATTTCTACAGGTGCACACAGTCCTGGCAATCTATTAACACATCTCTAAAAAGGAGAAACCGCTCAAAGAGCAGATCACTCAGCGTTTCATGTCTGCAAAGGTTTGTGACGAGTATTTCTGTTACAGTGAGAGGACGCTTTTTTTCTTTATCATGAAAAGTATTTCCTCAAAGCCGTCAGAAATAAGCAGCCACAGCTCCCTGGATGAAAACTCAGATGTTACAAGCCAAGAGATAATCAAGGGAATCAGCGCTGATTTCCAGCCTGCTGTGAACAGATGCCTGCATCTCGAAATAACACCATGTAGCTGCGCAAGAACAGATCAGACCTGGGCTGTGATATTGATTATATTGTAGCAATTTTGCAGCTTTGTCATCTTCTCGTGGAGGAGCTGATTCATTTTTCCAGGTTAATAAATGTGATTTGCACACCATTTGTCTTGGTGAGTGGCATACCGTGATCCAAGATGATGAGCTGCGCGCTCGACTGGATGTTGCCGGCATCGTTCTCTGCCAGACACTGGTAGAAACCTTCATCGGACTTGACCAGACCCAGAACCTGCAGGTTGTGCTCCTTCTGCAGAATAAGATAAGAGGCAGAAAATAGAAATACAAATAATGGATTTAGCAGTTTTTAATCCCAATCTGTACAGTATAAAGCAAAACTTGTGTCATTAATAACAGAGGATGTTTGGTTGGTTTTGAAGAGTTGTTGCATTTACTGGTTTCAGATTTCAGTTTTTTCTTTTTTTTTTTTACTTTTTTGTCACATTTAAATGTTCCAGCTGAAACAAATCTTAATATGGGATAAAAAAAAAACTCTTTTTAAGTTATCCCAAGCAGCCTAACTTCATCATAAACCCCTGTTATAAACCACCTGTTGAGGAAAGCAGAGTTCACAAGCCACAGCAAAATGTGATGGAGCTGTAAAAGTCTTAACAATTAGCCATCTTCTTACCAATCTAGTTAGAAGTAAGCTGAAAGAGCCTAAAAGCAGCACATGTTGCCTTGACTTTAATAAATTTAGAGTCAGGCGAAAGAGATATTTCTTTTTATCTATTAGATGAAAAGTAGGAAACGCTGGAAAGTATATTAATACCATTTATAAATTACATGTCTACTCTCTCCCAGAGCTCTAAGAACAAACTAACATCACTGTGTTTTGCTGTGTTTCAGCATTAGAGACCTAATAAGACTTCCTTGGAGCTCTGAGCTTGGATTCTTGCATATTATGAAATGGTTGAGCCAAAAAGAACATTGTTCTTGTTTCTGCAGCTTAAAGAACCATAAAGAGGTTCTATGGTCCTGCAGTATAAACAGAGGCCTTTTAAAATTTGCTCAAGTGATTTACAAGGAGAACAATTATCCACAATAATTTAATAAAGAACTGCAGGTCACACTTGGCTCATTTAAGGTCAACTATGTGCAGGAAAATGGAAAATGATTACATCTGTAGGAGAGTTTTAAATACCCTTATGATCCTTTTCTACAAGATGTATAATTAACTAACAGGTTTTCAGAAACAGAACATCTTCCTGATAATCAAACATGTTGAGGTTGTCCGTGACAATTCACAAAAACTGATGGATTTACAAACAGTAATTTAAATGGAAAAAAGTAAAAAAAAAAAAAAAATCTAATGGAAGTTTGAAGACGTTTCGCTTCCCATTCAGGAATAGCGTTACATTAGCCCAGCAAAGCCTTGTTTGTGTTCAGAAAACATGCAAATTAAAACGGATGAACGGGTCCACCCCTTTGGAATGGGGGTCGTTTGGCTTCTTTTCTTAGCCAAGGTTTGGATGGGCTAATGTATAAACCTCAAAGGCAATGCTGTTTAAATAATAAAGTGTTAGGTCTAAGTTGCCAATTCTGAATTGAAAAAGCTTCCTGAATGGGAAGTGAAACATCTTCAAACTTGGAAACAAAGTCCAGTGGATTGTTTTTTAACTTTTTTGTCATGACTATGACCTGGATGACTGAGAATTTTCACCAGCATAAAACTCTTAAGTGAAATATCCAAAAGGTTTGTACTAAAAGTGTTAAGATTTATGCTACGTAAGAATAATGCAACGCACACCAGCAATCTGATCAATGAATAATAATAGAGAAAGGATGTATTGGTCCTGAAGTGGCCTAGTCTAAGTTCTGGGTTAAATCTAATTGAAATTCATGACCTGAAACAATCTGTTGATTCTCAAATGTGGTTAAATGTCTGATGTTTAAAAAACCTAACAGCAGTTATTACCATTAAAGCTTGAACAACTAGTTATTAGACTATTGCGTTTACCGGACTGAGGTGCTTTTGATGGCTTGATTCTCTTCAGAGGGAATTGCTACTTGAGAAGTTATTTTGTGTTTACTAAGGCTACCCTCGTTATATTTCAATTAAAGTTTGATGAAATATCAAAGTGTGAGACTGAAAGTACAAACAGAAGAAGGCAAATGCTTTTACTTTAGGAGAGAATGAACTCACAATTATTTTGAAGTAGTCACTGGGGATGACGGCGTCTCCATTCTTGACCCATTTGACGGTGGGAGCGGGCGAACCGGAAACCTTACACTCAAAGATGATGTCCATGGACTCATGGGCGTAAATGTTGGCCGGCCGTTTGACAAACTGAGGAGGAACTGTGGAATCCAGAGGAGAGGGCGCGGCCGGGTTAGTTCTAATTTTCTCAATCAGAGCAACAAACAGGATTCATCAGTTCTTTGTAAACAGCCTCTACTTCGTCAACACAAACCAGGAACATCAAAATCTGTTTCTGTGGTCCCTGCTTCAGAATGCTCCACATCAAACGATCCCATTCACCCCCCCTCTAATTACCTGATCAAAACAAAGTCAAACAAGATGATTAGAAAAAAAGAGCTAATTATTCCCTGCTTCATCTGCACAGCTGTGTCTGTTTTAGCACATGGATGAAAGGTTCAGTGACCTCTGGTTGTATTTATGCAGAAATGGATGAAAAATAACTGCTGCTTTGCTACCAGAACAGCATGACAGACAGGCTGAGCAGAGCACTTGCAGATCTCTCCAAGACCTAGTAATGAGGGCCAGAAAGGAGATATTTGATCTGCTGGGGCGATGTGGTGCCTCATCAATCTGTCCTGGAACAAGGTCAGAAGGAGCGCCGGGCCCAGGCATCGTCCTCTCTCTGTAATTGGACTATGCATGTTGTGGAGCATGTGTGTTTTCTGCACGCGTGTATTTACGGGCTCTGTGCATTCTGTGATAAGCTGCGACCTCGCTGACCACAATTTAAATGAGTGTTTTGTTGCCGTGTTGCAGCATCTAAAGCTTTCCCATCACCCTCCTTCTCTCTCTGATAGGGAGTTATTAGCATTTAATTTGCTGTAATTTACCCAAGATGATTGGTTATTAGTAGCAGTGGGAGGATAAGATCCATTTTTGGTTTAATACAGTGTAGCAGCAGGTCATGAGGTCAAGTCTTCATCCCTCTGCTTGATTTAGCGACGACTAATTTACTCTGACGTACGAGCATTATTGGATACAGTGACTCTTTATCTGCTTAACACCAACAAATCTGGTTCCAAAATTTGAAGAAAGGGACGATTCCTTCGGTTTCAGGACTGCTGGACTCAAAAACAAGCTTAATTCAGTCTGAACTGAGGACGCACTCTGCACATCTGTTGTTTATTTTCTTGCTCTACTAGCAGCACATGGAGCAAAGCTGGAGGGAAAGAAGCAACTTAATAGAACTAGAACAACAAACAAGAGCAGAATGTTCCCCCGGTTCCACGTATTTAACACCAGATATGGAAGCGAGGGATGGGGTGTGGCGTTCCAACTCAGCTCCGTTCTGCTCATTTAAAATGTGCCAACTCATAATAGAAGGCATTCATTTATAGCACACCAGCTATTCATATCAATATAACTCAACCCCAATGAATGATTCAGGGTTTAAACCAAAGCAGGGTTAAAGGAAGGTAAATTCAGGAACTTGTGAAGCTCCTGCATTTACACTCTCCAGCAGCTCTCAGCAGTGGCAAACAGTGCAGAATTTATAACATGTGAGTTAATTTTTGCATAATTTGCTTTATATACACACATATACGTATATATATATATATATATATATATATATATATATATATATATATATATATATATATATATATATATATATATACAGGTGTATATATATATATATATACACATATATACATATATATATATACACATATATACATATACACTCACTGGCCACTTTATTAGGTACACCTGTCCAACTGCTCGTTAACACTTAATTTCTAAGCAGCCGATCACATGGCGGCAACTCAGTGCATTTAGGCATGTAGACATGGTCAAGACAATCTCCTGCAGTTCAAACCGAGCCTCAGTATGGGAAAGAAAGGTGATTTGAGTGACTTTGAACGTGGCATGATTGTTGGTGCCAGAAGGGCTGGTCTGAGTATTTCAGAAACTGCTGATCTACTGGGATTTTCACGCACAACCATCTCTAGGGTTTACAGAGAATGGTCCGAAAAAGAAAAAACATCCAGTGAGCGGCAGTTCTGTGGGCGGAAATGCCTTGTTGATGCCAGAGGTCAGAGGAGAATGGCCAGACTGGTTGGAGCTGATAGAAGGGCAACAGTGACTCAAATAACCACCCGTTACAACCAAGGTGGGCAGAAGAGCATCTGTGAACGCACAGTACGTCGAACTTTGAGGCAGATGGGCTACAGCAGCAGAAGACCACACCGGATGCCACTCCTTTCAGCTAAGAACAGGAAACTGAGGCTACAATTTGCACAAGCTCATCGAAATTGGACAATAGAAGATTGGAAAATGTTGCCTGATCTGATGAGTCTCGATTTCTGCTGCGACATTCGGATGGTAGGGTCAGAATTTGGCGTCTACAACATGAAAGCATGGATCCATCCTGCCTTGTATCGACGGTTCAGGCTGGTGGTGGTGGTGTCATGGGGTGGGGAATATTTTCTTGGCACTCTTTGGGCCCCTTGGCACCAATTGAGCATCGTTGCAACGCCACAGCCTACCTGAGTATTGTTGCTGACCATGTCCATCCCTTTATGACCACAATGTACCCAACTTCTGATGGCTACTTTCAGCAGGATAATGCGCCATGTCATAAAGCTTGAATCATCTAAGACTGGTTTCTTGAACATGACAATGAGTTCACTGTACTCAAATGGCCTCCACAGTCACCAGATCTCAATCCAATAGAGCATCTTTGGGATGTGGTGGAACGGGAGATTCGCATCATGGATGTGCAGCCGACAAATCTGCGGCAACTGTGTGATGCCATCATGTCAATATGGACCAAACTCCCTGAGGAATGCTTCCAGCACCTTGTTGAATCTATGCCACCAAGAATTGAGGCAGTTCTGAAGGCAAAAGGGGGTCCAACCCGTTACTAGCATGGGGTACCTAATAAAGTGGCCGGTGAGTGTATATATATATATACATACATATACACATATACATATACATATATACATATACACAAATACATATACACATATATATATATACATATATATATATATACACATATATATATATACATATATATACATATATATACATATATATATATATACACATATATATATATACATATATATACATATATATACATACATATATATACATATATACATACATATACACATATATATACATATATATACATATATATACACATATATATATATATATACATATACATATATATATACATATACATTAGGGGTGGGTATTGCCAAAGAAGTCATGATTCGATTCGAATCACGATTCACAAGCCACGATGCGATTCTATCACGATGCATCACGATACTTGAATTATTGCGATGCATTGTAATATTTTCTCCTCCATGTTTTGTTTTTGAATGACTCGGCGCAGTATCCCACGGCCGGAAATGCTTGTGACACAAGGCAGCGTGCGTCAAAACATTTGCAGCAACATTTACTGGACTGCAAGTTGTATTACACTTGTTTTTGGCTGATGTTCGCCAACCATTCATGCAATTTTATTTATTCATTTTTTAAATTTAATAATCGATACTTGGCGTCAAGAATCGATGCAGTAGATCATGAAAATTAGAATCACGATGCATCGTCATGATGATTATTTTGCACACCCCTAATATACATATACATATATACATATACATATATACATATATATACATATATATATATATATATATATATATACATACATATACATACATATACATATATATATACATACATATATATATATATATATATATATATATATATATATATATATATATATATATATATATATATATATATACACACGTATAGGATCTGATTATGCAGCAAATGCAGATCACTATCATTGTGATGAAATGAGTTCAAATTTTCTTTTTTTCAGACACATAATTAAATATACTAGTTGTACTCTTATATTTTCAAATTTATATTCAACTTTATTATTATCAAACAAGGTATAAAACATTTCTGTGGATACTAATATTTGCTGTTACATTATAATCCATTGTAATCCAAGGCAACTAATAAGGCACATTGTTGTTATGAAATTAGTTAAATATGAAGTTCTGCGATTCATAAATGTGATGAAGCTAAATGTTAAATATAATAAAATGTATTTCTAGTCAAATCTTTTATGCTATAAAAGCAATTTAAGCAACACTTTAACTTTTAGACACCAGTGAACGCTCGACCTGTAACTTCCAGGTTTATTTAACCAGGTTTTGGACTAGCCAATGAAAAGTCATGGAGTTTTAAATTTAACTGCATATTTACGCCTCTAAATTAAATCCTAAATCGTCGAACTAAAGTGTGTGTTTTTTTCCTACTTGCTTTGATTCAGTTTTATTTTCCTATATTTTAATTATGTAAAGCACTTTGTATTGTCTTTGTACTGAATTGTGCTATACAAATAAATTTGCCTTGCCAGGTGAGTAACCGATCCGACTGACTCACTATAGAGTAGTTTTTAGAAGAGAAGCCCTCATGGAGCATAAAGTGTTTATATATAATTTTAATCCTATATAATTAATCCTAAATCCTAAGATTAATCCTGTATAAGTTGGGGTTTCAAGGACCATTGTTACTTCTGCCACCTGTGTTATCAGTTTTACTATACTATACTATCAGCTATGGATCATTTCCTAAAAAAAAATCCCTTCTTTGCAAAGAAACAAACGGTCTGCTTGTCTTTTTAGGAAAATAAAGATGTATTGATAATTGCAAATGTACATCTGTCCCTCCTCCTGTTATTTCCAGCTTAAATAAACTAAGCTAACACAAACCCATGGCAGACTAGTATTATTTATAATTATTTCCTATCAGCAGATACTTTAAATGATCATGAGTATCGATCGAACAAAGAAAAACCTCACATTTTCAGGTTAATTTGAAGATGTTTATTCTCTGTTTTTGCTGTGATGTAATGCCGATAACTTGATGCAAAGAATTCAAATAAAAAAACAATTTCTGCAAAAACAAATTCTCTATCTGATTTCAGGACAACATATTTCGTTTGATATAGGTAAAAACCCAGCTAATCCAAAAAGATGGCTGGGAAATAATGAAGTCAATAAACAATGATGTCATTAATCTCAATTATTTGAATGAGAATGAGGCACTTTTTATCATTTCCGGCCTCTGACTTTGTGATTCCAAGAAAATTAATAGCCGCTCCAAATGGATGAATTATATCCCGGGAATTCTCCAAATGAAGAGGAGATGTTTGCGAAATAAGTGGTTATCTCAGGATGGTACAGATTATCATTATTCTTTATTTTAACCATAAATATCTAAATTAACCTCTGGCCTTCTGTATAGTATCTTGCATTTTGCATGAGGCTTCCAGCAGCAGCTGAACACCACCCCAGCAGATAGAAGTTTCCTTCTCCATGATTAATAAGTGACTGGATGGTTCTGTGAGCTGCTGTGATGAATTCTGAAGACTGACAGAGGAATGGTAATGAGGACTGTGACGCTTCAGGACCGCCATGACAGCCGTCTCCCCGCTGCGTTGTCTGCGTATGTGTGAGGTTTGCCGTTCCCAGCAGAAGTGTGTTTGAGGTGTGAATAATGTGCTTCGCAGTGTTGCGTCCTCTGGATATTTGCCTTAAGTAGCTGTGCAGCAGAGACAGGTGGAATGGCTGATTTCCTTTGGTGTGTCAGGAACACGCCTCTGAAAGCAGCCTTTGTGTGACTGACTGAGGGTTTTTTTTCACTATGGACACTTGTTTTTTACTGATGCCGCTGTGGGCTGTGAGTGTTAAAGTAGCTGCTGATGCATCTGAACATGTGTTCCTCTACATCCATGCTCACAGGGGGCATTTGCTTTACATTCCTTTGTGTCAGTATTTGTGTCTGTGCAGATTTATATACCTGTGCATAGTCTGAGCGCCACCCCTCCCCAATTGACGACTGCCTGTGACAGATTCTGATGGCAAGTGATACCCACAGCCTCCCTTTATCTACACCTTCTCTCTCAGACTCACCACTCTGTCTTAACTTCCCCGCCCCCACCTACTCTTAATCTTCCCATAACTCGCCGTCTATCTCTCAGTCTTCAGCCCTCGCCTCTCTCTCTCTCTCCATCTAAGCAGCCATGGACCATTTTCTCTAAATGGAGTTCAGACATTTGGAACCTATTGGACTGAGTAATGAGGAGGAACGTCTAAATATACCAATATAGCTTTTAAGGGGGGGTTGCAGGAAACATTCAGGGCTCAGCAGAGGGAAATGTGTTGGTCTGTGTGCCTCTTAGTGCAACAACCTGCATAATCGGCATCTTTAAATAGTCATTTGCTTTTCTACTTATTGTGCCTGTGACAGAAATTACCTTTCGAAGGGGCTGAAGTTCTTCCCATTTTCTCACGCTATCGACCAATATAAAGGAGTGTATAACTCTGAACTGGAAGGACATTGAGAAAACCTTTTCAAAACGTTTTAAAACGTTGACAGTCTAAACATTATGGGCTGTTCCATACATCATCTAGGGAAAGAAATACTGAGGCTAAAAAAACCAAACCTTCCTACCCGATTGAGCGAGATAAGCATTAAACTGAAAAAGCAGCCAACAGGATCTTGGTTATTCTGCAAAAGCTGCAAAGATCGTCAACTAAAGTAGAAGAATTTGTTGACTGGATGGTTATTAGTCATGAAGTCTTTATTTTATGCATTTTATGGAAGAGCTATTGTTTACATCTAGAAGGTCCTGTCTGAGTCACAAAAAACTGTATAAGCAGTGAAACGCAGACTGCAAAAAAACCTTAAACAAACCATCACTACAGTGGTGGCTGCATCATGCTGTGGGGATGATGTTTTTCTGCACAGATAGAGTATCTAGGCAAAAGTGATGGGAAGATGGGTATACAGAGACAGGCCGTCAATGTCAATGTCAAATTTATGTATATAGCACTTTAAAAAAAGGTATAAAACTGCACCAAATTGCTTTACAGGAAAGACAAGAACATCAATTAATTGCATCAATTAAAAGCCGAAGAATAAAAATAAGTTTTAAGAAGCGATTTAAAATGATCCAGGCTGTGGGCGGATTTAATTTGAAGAGGTAAATCGTTCCACAGAATTGGAACGATAAGAAAGCAAAAGACTTGTGGTGGAGGTTGACGTTCCAGAAGGAGGAGAGCTACACTGAAATGCTTCTGATCGGAGAATAAAGATGTGAAAACAGGAGGAACTAGAAGAAAAAAAACAATCTGCAGATGTGGAAAGTTATCAGATACCAATATTCCAGCTCTAATCACAGCCAAAGGTAGAACTACTAAGTTAATCGATACAATGCAAGAACTAGAAGCAATGCATGTCAGACTCTTCACATCCTTAAAGAAAAAAAATATTTTTCCATCAAGGAAACAATGTCTCCCTTTTTTCACCTCAAAATTATCTAATAATCTACCTTGTTTCTACCACAGAAAATTCCTACAAACTGCGACGTCTGTGTTTGTTCTCAGGAAACTTAATAATTAGACAATCCAATCAAATCCCCCACAGCATGGAATAATCTTCAGAAAGACTGGAAGTTGAAGGATTTGATTCCAATCGGACATTTTAAACGATTGCTCAAAGGTTTGGAAATGAGATCTATGGTTTGTAACTGTTTTATGAATTTCTAATATAGATAGATGTAACTGTAAACTGTAATGTAAATTGTAATGTAATCTTTTGCCACTGTCTTGGCCAGGACTCCCTTGAAAAAGAGATTGTTAATCTCAATGGGACTTTTCTTGGTTAAATAAAGGAATAAAGAAAAAAAAAATCCAATCAAATCGAACAGAGAATCTAATAGATGCACATTCTTTCCAAACTGATCCTAGTTCTCAAATAGAAGTAAATGTTTTATTAAAACTGCATAAAATCCATTGGGCATATTTGATCAACTGACAGCCATCTGCAACCATTACTCTCTATTTTATTACACTGGATCATGTAATTGGCAGTAATGTGGCACATCAGGAATGCAGTACGCTCTCTAATAAATACAAGCAGAGTCTGTTTCTTTTCTGTCTCCCTGATTCAGAGGCTATGTAACACCAGGGGTGTGAATCCCTATTAAACAAGCAAACCTGTTTAGTAATTGAAGAAGAAATCTTGACAATCAGAATAAAACAAAAACAAAGGAAATTGTGATCTAGAAGAAGCGGAAAAGCAGGAAAAAAAACATCAATAAGAATCGGAGGGAGGGAGGGCAGCTGAAAGGACTCCAGAAGCAGTACTACAGGGCTTGTATTATCTCCCAAGCCTGTAGCTTAGTAAAAGAAGCTTTAATGCAGACTGACTCCAGCGAACTACTGAGAGAGGACCACTAAAAGGTCACGCCTGTGTCTTACTGTGAGCTTGTTAAAACAAAACCCTGCAGGATTCCACTAAAGGGATTCTGGGCAGATTATTTTACTTAAAGCTTCACTGGCATTTAGAAGCAAACTTAACATAGACAGAGAAAAGGTCCTGTCACGAATAATTGGCTGCTAATAAAAATATCAGAGTGAGAAACTGATGAAAGATGACGTTTGTTGGGCTGTATAATAAGATTCTAAGAAAAAACCTCTGGTAGTCATAATGCAAAGAGTTTATGAACCTTTGTGTATGATTCTGAAAACTGCCTTGAGTCATACTTAATAAGTTCTGTGCTTTTTTTTTGTCTCGGCCAAAAACAAGCAGCTTGGGCAGTAAAGCTCTAAACCCGACCTTTTATGTTTGCATTCCTGCTCAATGAGCAGATGATGCCAGAGGCAGAGAAAAACACTTCACTCTCTCTCCTCTGGATGCCTTCATGGACTCCCGACGCTTCAAAAAATTACAAGAACTGAGTGAAAGCAGATGGATGAGGTTATTTGGAGACGTGCTGAGACAACGCTGGCAAATGCTTGGCAGAGAGAGGGGTTTGATGCGATTTCAGAGCAGCACATCATGGCGCAGGTCAGTGGGGACAGCACTGAAAGTATGACAAACTAGGAAAAACTTCAGTGATCATCCTGTGAAGATGAGTTTGCATCAGTTCTTTTAAAATATGACACCACAGGCAGGAAGAAGAGAGAATCCCTGGTAATCCGGCGCCTTCAGTGGAATTTTCACCAGCTTACCTTTTAGTTTCTCAGCTGTGAATGTTCAGGTGAGCCACAGCAGGGAGGGGAAGTGCTGAACGGGTTTGAATATGAGCAGCTTGGATCCATTCCGTCACACTTTGACGATTCAGCCAGCATATGCCCAATATCCCAGAATCTCCTAAAACGCTGGCATACCCTGAACTTTCTATTTTATTTTTATTTTTTTCAATTTTCGGCGTATACATAGCGTACTCATAACGAGTCCAGAACTTATGTCCAACATAATCACAGCATCAGAAATTATGCACAGGCATCCTTTCATGGGGATTACGCAGCATCAGTTAAAGCTGCACCCTTCAGGCGCATCCCTCAGGAGGATACCGCCCACCCCCAAAAAAAGAATAAATAAAAACAAAAAGGTTTGCAGTGATAGCAGATTCAACATGATGTCTGCTAGGAAGCTTGTTGGTCGAGGCCGTGAACGCAGGGAGGATCCATCACACTCACCTTCACACTCACCGTATAATGAGGATGAAGTCTGGAGAAGTTACTCATAGGTTTTGGATAAGCTGGACACTAACTAACCTGTAACTTAAAGCCCATGCATGGCATACACCAAACTTGCCATATGTCTACGTCTGCCGTCTACGTCTTTTCTAACGTATGCTTTTTTGACAGATTTTTCGTCAGCAGGCATACGCTGGTCTAAATCGTCAAGCTTTGACAGTGGTTTGAGATACCTCTTTTAGCATTGATCAGAATATTCATTATTTTGATAACCCTGAGATCACCAGTCATTTGTGTGAAGGGAAGCTAAGAATGGGCTTCAAAAACATCAGATGTGGGTGGAGGTTAAATGGCCTAGTCAAAGCCCAAACCTACAGTAAAAGTAATGGATACTCTGCAAAGACAGATCTAAAAGTAGTACGAAAAAATCTCTAGATAAGTGTATTTAGCCTTACTTTGAGCAGGTTAATTTAATAGAATGATCTTTAAATTTCTAATAATCAGATATTAGACACTTAAAGTAAAATAACATTTTTTTCTTATTTTAAACCTAAATCATCTTATTCCATAGGCTAATTGTGTAACTTATTTTCAGGATTATAGAGCGCACCATACTATAAGCTGCAGCAACTAAAGTTTTTTGAAAAAGCAAGAAATGTACATGGAAATATGCCACACCGGGCTATAAGCATCTGATATCTACTCAACTGTCTCCCACCAAACCTGTAGGGGGAGCTCTAAATTACTCTCTAAATTACAGAAAAGCTTATTATTCTGAAAATAAAGTTGATATTTTTTGCAGTGAAGCCTTTAGCAGGACTTGAACATTCATGTGAACAGAAAACCTCCTTCCGGTCTGTCTAAGATTAAAACATTTTAAAGAAGAGGTAAAAATATTTGGCTTCTGCACTCTAAAGAGACATGCACCAAAAATCATCTAATTTATACTACCAACAAAATGTGGTTCAACAGAGAACTGGCTAATGGTTTGCCCCGTTTGCCCATTCTTATAGACAGTTTATTAAAGAACTGAAAACCATGCATCCGTTTCCTTTTGATTCAGATAAAATCCATTGTAGTTTGTTATTCAATGCAAAGAGTGTTAATACTCCAGGATTTTAAGGAGACTTATCCCCCAAAAAACCCTAAAAGTAGCTTTAAAAATAGAGATAAGAGCATTTTTCAATCAGAGTGGCATTCAAGCAGATAAGAAGGGCTGGATTAGGAACCACACAGCACCTGATGAGGAGGCACACCAACATAAACGCTCCAGAGAAACAGAGCTAAGGAGTTATTAGAACAAGGCAGTAAATACAGTGTTATATATGCCGGTGTCAGAAGAAAACAAAACAAACATGAGTTGCAGTGACAGAAAGCACAGAGACCGGCAATCAGACACCAACACCTGGCTGAGATCAACACCCTCCCTGTGAGACGGAAAAAGGTGTGTGTGTGTGCCAGGTTGATCAGATTAGATCGCTTTCAACAGCAGAATGGAAAGTTTATTCCAGACAAAATTAGATCGCTACATGACACAAGTAAAGGGGGAGAGAGAGGGAGGGAGGGGTGTAAGGCAAAAATATCCACTAGATTATTATCGAATCCTCACCTCAAACGCACATTTTCTACAGGAAACAGTTTCTGTTGTTTGATGCAGGAAATAAAACCACCTCTAGAGAGGAATATGAACCCACCACTACACTGATAAGAAGAGGAAACACTTTGATGGCCAACTTATTTCTACTGTTCTTGAGTTTACCTGCTTCTTATCAGACGAATTTTAAAACAAAAATAGCAAAGCTAAAATAAAACCTGATCTTTAAATTAGTATTTGTTTTGTTAAGAAGAAAAAGCTAATAAACCAGTCCAGCTGTGGGTGAAAAAAACATCAATAAACCTCATTTTTAGGAAAACTGAGTTTATTTTCACTGGTCGTATCCATATCTGATTACTGGGAAACCAGTAAAACCAAGAGAAAAGAACCTGTCTGGCAACATGAAGTAGGCTACCCCATCCCCACCCCATCAAAGAAGAACAAAGTACCTCCTCTCTTCAGCCAGGGGAACAATTCCCCCCTTTAACGACCAACCTTTTTACATTACGCCTTAGGCCCTGTCCACACGAAGACGAACCCTGGCCTAAACGCACAAATTTTTCACCAAACCAGCCTCTCATCCACACGGAGCCGGCGTTTCGGGGGTCTGTAAACGATCTTTTTTTTATTCAGCCTTCAGAGTGGGAAGATTTCGAAACGCCGTTTTCGCGTTTCCATCTTTACGCTCTAACCGCATATTTTTTTTTACACGCATGCGTCATAGCGTCGCCTCTAAACACGCATGCGCGACCAGTATCACAACAACAATGGCGCCGTTGCTGCTAATGCTACTCACCCTGCTGTTGGGCTTACAACAGAATCTTCTTCTTCTGGAATATCTCCAGGAAGAACAGAGCAATATCGACGACATAGTTCAGCACCTGAATTTGACTTAACCACGAAAATGGACCCGCAGGGCAACCATGTATAAATATTAGTGCGCATGCCCAACATTTCGTCGCTTATTTTTGCTTTGGCACCACAGCGCCACTTACAGGCCTGGCATACATTTTGCAGCGTTTTCATGCATTCGTGTGGACGCTCACATTTATTTTACGTCTCCGTCTTTAGGGCAAACGTTTTGGAAAATATCAGCGTTTCGTGTTCGTTTTGACTTCGTGTGGACGGGGCCTTAATCTAGAAAAATCCAGACAAGGTGAGTAATGAAACTATAGACACAATGATTTTCTAAAGCTGCAAGAATAAAATGAATACTCTGAGTTTTTTTTCAGTGTTTTTTTTTTTTTTATCTTTTTCTTGCTTCATATTCTGTGGAGCCATTTTTTCTTGTTTGGTCTCTGAAAAATATAAAGAGGGGAAGGAAAAGAGTCCTTGTAAAGTATGAAATGTCCTGGCCAGAAAGAACTTTGTTCTTGCAGCCTTGAGTAAAAAAAGAAACAAATTTCTCTGTTCATGCAGGCCTTAATGCTGTAGGACTCAGATGAATTATAGTGATAATGCTTATTCAGCTATAATAGAAGAGTGATGAGCCTTCCCAGGAGGGGCCAGCCATCCATTACTACACCAAGAATGAATCAACAACTCTTCAAAAAATGTTATTTGGACTGAAGAATGGAACTTTTACAAAAGCTGTCCTTTAACACCTGCATTTAGAGCAATATTAGATGCTGTTCATGCCTAAAAACCCTACATTGTGTCTGAAAAAACCTTTTTCTGATACTAAATTTGTGTGATTAACTCATTCCCTTAGGTGTGACAAAATAAAATAAAACAGAGGACATCTGTATCCTTTCACAGCACAGTTTCTCCCCATGTTCCCCCAAATGCTGCCATGCTTGACGTTGTTCTGCCTTTGTTCTTCTCCAAAACAGAGTAAAAACACTGGTAATGAGCCTGGCTGCGGGTCCAGATTTCACAGCTTAAATGAGAGACGTTTATTGGGGGTGGGGGGCGACAACTTCCTGCATGGCAGCCCAGCACATGGAAAGAACAATTAAGTTGATGACCTGATAGCAGGAGGGCATGATCGATGCGGACCACTGACTTGGAACCCCATAAAACTGGTAACAGGTCATAGACTATTTTTGCACAAACACCCCCCCACACCCACACACACACCAGGTCTGGGTGGTTACCAAATCACACACGACCGTAATCAAAAGCTGCTGCCTCCTCTGGCCTCATTTATTTCCTTCCCAGCTTTAATAGTGGGTGAGAAGTCAAAGCAAAGTCATCCAACACACACACACTCCCACACAGACCCATCACAGAAACACATAAGAGTGTGTCGACACCACACATGGAGCCCTCGGACATGGCTGGAGAGGTGGAAATATTACCGTTAGCACACGTTTATAGCATCTCCCTCTTATGAAGCCTCCTGTCCTCTCCTGGTTCTGCTGCAGGATAATTACCCGGTTTTTATTAGCAGAACAGAACGAGTCAAATCCTCTTAAACACACTTACAACATGATTGTAATTATTAGACACTGTGGGTACAGCCCTGTTTAATCATTATTGCATATTTGGGGAATATCCAGGGAGCTAAAAGTCTCTGAAGTGTCTCTATTAGCTTGTTGTTTTGTAGCTAGACATGTGATTTATAGCGAATAAAAACAGGTTTTAATTGTTTTAGATGGTCCGATTCAATGTCTGTAAAATCCTCAATTAGCTTTGGCTCCAGAGACTCGAAATGAGTCTTCTTCAATAGATTGCATTACCTTACAGATCAGGGTAATTATGTCTTATTGTTGATTTTTTCCAACAGTGGTACAATTCTCTGTAATATTGCTGAATGGTCTAAAGAATCTTTTTCTTATGGTTCTTATACAGGATTTGTTTTTTATCCTCCTTTTCTTCTCTTGATTTACAGTCATCTCCTCTTCCTCCCATCTCAGACAGGCTCAAATTAGACCCTAAATACTTGGTTCATATTCAGACAGAGGAGTCTGTTGTCAGCTAAATGACTGCAATCTCCTCTAGCTGCAAAAGAAGCCTAGATGATGAACCCTCCACCACTGTGCTTAGGAGTTTGTATTACCTAATATTGGACTCTATTTTAGACTTATTTGAAGTGGACGGTTACAGCCACACATCATCATGGTGAGTTTGCTTTTGCCGTTATTGCCCTTCCAAAGGCCTCTTGTTTTACAGCCTTAACTCTATTCATAGATGGAAAAATGAAACTGATTTTAAAGGTCCCATATTATGCAAAATTCACTGTATAAACATTTTGTAACAGTCACGTGTCCTGGAGCTTTTGTACAAAGCTCACACATAAAAAAAAACTTTTATCTCTATTACTGCCTTTCTCCAGCTCTTAGCTACTGTGTGCTAAAAATGCTCTGTTTGAAAAACATTCCCCTTATGATGTCATCAGGGGAAATCAGCAGTGTGTAGCAGCCCATCAGTCAAGCTACGGCCTTCATCTAATGTATTTCTCCTGCCCCTAGGCTATCTTTACGAACTTGTTGTCATGGTTTCTGGTTGTGGAAGCGCAACCTTCGGGAGGACTGAAGCGTGGAAGGTCAAAAAAACTCATCCACAGGAGGGCCTAATAAGGAGATTATTGGTAAAGGCTGTCTGCTTAGTTTGAGAAAAAAAACTTAATCTGAGGGCATCATTTTTTAATATTTCTTATTTTCAAATGTAGAATAATAAGGGACCTTCAAAATTCTCCAAAAAAAATCACTTCTAAACCTTGAACTGTGCAGTAATCAGTGAAATATTTCCATGTGGTATACTCTTTTTCTATTTCGTTGTGATCATTTTCAGATTGATTCCCATTAAAAGTTGGGATATTGTTTTAGAAACCAACTCTGCTTCCTATTCCTCAGTCTCCAAGTTGCTATATGTTTCCCAATACCTCCAACCTCTGAGGCCTTAACAGGACAGCTGGATTTATACAGTGATTAAGTGACTCACAGATCTAATCTACTTCACAGGCTTCTGCAAATGACTAGTTGCACAGGGGCTGAATATGTATGCAGTGGATCTTTTTCTGATGTTGAATTAGTTTATTTTAACAAAAAAAAAACATCAAAAACCTAATCCATCATACAGATTTGCTCCTTTGTTAAGGTTTTCATATAAAACTCTTATCAAAACACACAGATTGTGATCGCTACGTGAGAAAATGTGAAAAAGCTTGAAGGATATGAATTTGTCTTGCAAGGCCTTGTTAGTAAACACACATTCGAGCCAAATTTCCGGCAATCCTGCGTTTGTGTATCTGTGTTTAAAAGCATCTCTGTGTATTTCCACCTCCAAATGTATGCAGCAGCTCCACTACAGACCCTGCAGGTATCTGCAGGCAGAAGTGACTAGTCCTTGAGCAGCTGGCTTCCTGTACCTTTTCCTCTACTTACTGTCCAGTGTTTTAAAAAAAAGCAGTAAACACACAATTTCCTGTCATTCCTCCAGAGAAAAATCCCTTAAGAGGTTTCAGTGGAAGTCAATCAAAAAAGAAAATTGTTTGCTGATGGTATAGATTGAGGACACGTTTATTTGATTGTCCTTTACAGGCATTGCTATTTATTTGTTGACATCTCTAGTCTCACTCTGGTTGTCAAAAGAGCAAATCGATGCACCAATTTGGATTCCTTTTCAATGCGATTGTAACAAAAGCAATTAACCATGAGTGTACAACATGGGAGCTAATCCAAACATCACTCAAAAAAAAATGGAGACAATGTCCTTCAGCAGTTATTCCAGGCATGCTGATCCATCCTCGGCCCTTTTGTGCCAGGGGTCGGGCTGGAGACATGGACAATTTAAGAGGGAATTCGGTAAGCAGAATTGAAAAGCGAAAACGAATGAAGTCAGGTGTCCTCCTGTGACCTGATCCCATTTTCCATTACTGCCTCCTTTAATCACGGCAAGTGACGGGAAGTGATGAAAGAAGGGCGAGGGGTGACAGGGAGATGAAGGGATTTGGGAAGTAAAGGTTGGAGTCATGGCACGCTGGGTGTGTGTGCGAAATGTAATAAAGCTTCGGAATGAGCCTCAGGGTGTTTCCCTGTTTCTAAGTTATTTCAAGCCAAGTCCCGTCGACTTGGAGCAGAGGGAAACCCATCCAGTTACGCACCAGGCGCCTGTGTTTGTGTGTTTTCGCAAGGTCTGCTGTGAAGTTCTTCAGGTTTTGTTTGGTTCGCTCATATGTATAACACCTGGATGTTTGGTTCTGCACGGCCTCAGAGTGGCTTTGCTGCAAGAAATGCGTCTTGTTTCATTTCCTTTCCAACTAAACTCTCTCTGGTTTTTGTTTTATGTCTGAGATATGAGTCCAGGGGGCTTTTAATAACCTCATGCCCAAACATAATAAGACGAAATGAGATTGTTTTTGATGATGGAGGGATGATCTGAGAATCGGATAGACCTGCAGAGACTCCGCTCTTTTCTGCTGCACTCTCCTCAGCAGCTAATGCTACCCGACTCAGCCGCCTCTCACTAAATTCCAATTTGTGCCTTTGTTAAAGCAGTTCTGTCACTTTGTATCTAATGTATCCCTAATGATAAAGCTACTATGCCGGGTTATTGGGTGATTTGCAACAATGACAGCGCTGATTACATGCATAATTACTGCTCTAAATGCAGACGCACAGACATTAACTTTTACTGTTGGAGGTTGGTGATTTTGTGCCAACTTTTTAATCTTTTGTTTCCTCTTTAGTTTCTGAATCCCCCCTAAAATTAGAGGAAAAGGAGTATAAAACAGTAGTCTTTGGAGCTCAATAGTTCAGATGTTGTTAACCCGAAAATAAAAGTTTGAATATTAGAAATAAATTGATGGGTTTTCATTTCCTTTCAGTTTATGCTGAATTTTAAAAAGTACAATGAAAACAGCCAGATGGATCAAGAAGGTACAGCACAGACGTACAAAACCAACAAATCGAAGAGGTGCAACCTGCATGCTGCCCATGTAACTAAGTCATTACTTGAAAGGAGATGTTAATTCAAGAACAGAAGTAGTAAATATTGCACATCTTAGAATGGATTCCTCTTTTCAGAAGAACAGCAAAGTTTGGTTAAAAGGTTGATTGGAGAGGAATTCAAATGGATGCTGATTAGCAGTCTGGCTAAAATTATCCTAACTGCTTTAAAATGGAGATGGAGAGCAGAACGAAGTGGAGGAAAATGGACAACTAGCCAAGGATAACCTGAAGGGGATCAAAGGTCTGCCAAAAATAAAATAATTCAACATTTTATCCAGTGATTTTGTAAAAAAGAAAAAAAAACTGAGCCTCTCTGCTTGCAAGTCAACTTCCAAACATGTAATTCAAACCACCGAACACTGTGGAGTATCGTGGTGTCAGGATAATTTATTAAATACTAGAAAATACTCTGAATACTTTAACATCTCTTCAAGTATTTTATAGAAGTAATAAGTGCTTCAAGAAGATAATTGGAGCAGAAAAGCCAAATAGTTTGTGCCTCAAATTTCCGTAGATTAACTGTGAATTTGACTTTTTTCACATTTTAAATTGAAACAGAATATTAAATACTTCAAATGCATTCATATTAATCTAAAAAAATTATTATTATATTTTTTTTGTCACGCAGTTAAGATTTAAACATTTCTTTGGAATCAAATCATTTTCATGCTCTCAGTTTCTCCTCCACACATTACGTTTCTACATTTAAATGAGGGAAATTTTGCTACTTCACTCAGTGTGTCAGTCACTGCAGTGAAAATTACAGCATTCATTAAAATAACCCAAATAAATTGGTTCTTAATCTTCTACTAGAGGTGAAATATTTTCTTTAAACTCACATATCTACCAGATAAAATGCTGCAGGCTGAAAACATTCAGATGATGCTGACCGCTCATCGGTTTGGATTTCTTAGTCTGTTAGGAAATTGAATTGAGACATTTTTTGGTGTTTGAGGCCTAAAATAAAGCAGCAAACAGTTATTTAGATTTTTGCATTCCTCAGTGGCTCTGTCGTTTATTTATCATATCAGTCCATCATTATGGTTTTTTTTCTTACTCTTAATAGAAAAATAGAAAAAAGTTGATAATTTCTTCGATTTAAAGGCAGAAATCTTTTAAACTTTCGTTTTTTAAATTTTTTTTGTTCAGAAATGTGATGTTTTTCTTTTATGTCGAAGCTTTTCTGTTTAGCCGCTGGAGATTTCTTCCAGTTGAAACAACAGAAATCAGACCAAATGCATTTGCCTGTTGCTAAACACCAAATTTAAAAGTTCTTCAGATAATTTCCAAAAATGAAAATAATTGCTCATAGCAACTCTTCATATAAACTAAAGGGATGGAAGACATTAAACATGTTTTTTACAGTTTTAGAGGCTACTTGTGTTGACTTTATAATGTAATGTTTAGCTGGTTTCTCAGTATTCACCAGCCTCATTCTGGCTCCTAAAGGTCAGATTACCTTGAACTGTGAGCTGTGCCTGGGCTTCGACGGTGGCGTTGGAGTTCTCGGCCAAGCAGGTGTAAATTCCGGCATCTTCCTCCGTGACGTTGGAAATCTGGAGGCTCCCACCTGCCACCATTTCTACACGACCATCGCTGCAAACAGAGAGACAAGAAATATCAGACCAAAACTTAGACACAACCACAAACCAACTTTATCAAACCATCGGCACCAAATACAAGAAGTCTGTGATGAGCAGTAACACCTTTTATTTCACTCGCTATACCTATAGATGAGATGCATTCCTCATTTTTTTTTTTTTTTTCGAGCAGAAATAAGAATATTCTCTTGAGATCAACCCTCCCCTACTGACCCGAGTTTGACTCCGAATTCTGGCCTCATTTCTTTTGCGCCGTCACAACAGCCATAAATAAATGAAAGATGCTGAAAGCAGAGCCAGCTGAAGGAAAAGCAAATAAATTTGAAACTCCTCTCCAACGTCATTCAGAATATATTTTAGGAAAGCTTCCAGCAGTGCTCTGCAAATAAAAACGGGAACGAATGAGAAAGTAATGCTTTGTCATTTTTAGTATAGGGGTAGTATAGAGCTTTGAAAAAAATAAATGTACTGGAACCGACGTCTACGTGTTTTATTTTTGCATTCATCCCTCAAGATCCCATGTGAAACTCACCATCTGGGATGACTCCAGCACAGGCAAGTTTTACACAGTCTATGTTTGGTTTTGCTTTTTTAACAGTGGACATGTTTGGGCAGTTTCATCATCTTGACATATGTTTGCATCAGTCCATCAATATCTACCGGTGGCACCCATGTGCAAACCAGCCCAGTTAAAACTAGGGAACCTTTTTTATGCTCTACAAGCATAAGATGAAAACCAACATAATCACACATAGTTACATATAGAAGCACGTTTTCCTGTTTTAACAGCGACTCTTTACACTTTTCTTCTCTAATTTCCTGTTTCCTAAATTAGAGTTTCAGTTTTGTTTTTCTAGTGTCTTGATAACATTTATACAAATATATTTATATAAAAATATAGTGTATAAATAAATATTTTAGAGGTTTCTTAGGCACTAAACACTGAAAACTGATGATAGATGAATAAATAAGGGGTTAAGTTTATTTAGATAATGTAAGGAATAAAAAAAAAAAATCCTTCTTAGTATTTTGACATTTTTTCATACATATATCATATAAATCACATGTCAGAACTTTACTAACAGTATAGGACCCATGTTTATGAAGCCATTATATTCACAAATAAATACTCGGGCGTTTATTCTTCTAGACCTAAATAAACCACCCAGCTATTTGTGTATCTTTCCTCCGCACCAGTGAGAGCCCCAGTTTAGACAGTTCTGTTCCCAATTGGCCCAGTGGGATTCAGACTGTGGCTGAGTTCAGGCTCTATTCAACAATCACTGGAGCATTGGAGAAGGAGGAGGCAGCAGAGAGGGAGGAGACCTGCAATCGATAGCCTACAGGGAGAAGTCTGCTTCACACAAGGAGATGAGGAGCAGAGAGGAGTAAAACCAGCAGGTCAGCTGAGCATGCATCCTGAGGGGGCAACAGTAGAAACAAACTGAAGAGCTGGTAGTTAGTTAACTGGTAACTTTGGCAGCACAGACCTTGTTCCAGATGACATCACTGCTCAGTGTTACTGAGGGGGTTTGAATAGATCAACATCTGCCACAGTTTATTACCACTTTAAGCAGCTATGACTTCCCTCAGGTAAAGACAGGTAAAAAGTGAAATCCTTTTTAATCAAAAACCTCAGTCACATATTGAGGAACATATGTTTGCTGTAAAACTCACCAGCGCCGCTCTGAGCTTTAACAATTTTCAAACAAATGCATGCATAGGGCATGATGAGGCATCTAAATAAAAAAAAGAACACGCTCTTATGTCCTAGAGATGCAGTCTGCAAAAGAACAGAGCGGTTCTGTGATGCTGTGGGCCTGTTTCAACACACTGGGAACATTGGTTAGAGAAAATAAAACCATAACATTTCTTTATAAAACGAGAACACATGCCCTGTGGGAGAAGGGAAAAACAAGTTCCTCACTGGACTATAAAATCCTCCTTCTCACATATAAAGCCTTAAATGGCCAGGCTCCATTTGATATCAGAGATCTGATTGTTCCTTATGTTCCTAACAGAGCACTTCGCTCTCAATCTGCAGGTTTGCAGATCTCCTGTGGAACCAACTACCAGTTTTAGTCTGTGAGGCAGACACCCTGTCTACTTTTAAGACTAGGCTTAAAACTTTCCTTTCTGATAAAGCTTATAGTTAGAGTGGCTCAGGTTATCCTGAGCGATTTCTATAGTTATGCTGCTATAGGCTTAGACTGCTGGAGGACATAAGGATCCCTTTGGTTGTTTTCTTTTGTTTACCTGCTTTGAAAAACATCTATTGCTTTGCCTGAGGGGTCGGCCATCCGTAACAGAGAATAAAAACACCGTTGGTGATGGTTCAAGGTGGAGGCACGGCGGTGTGCTATCACAGAGCAATCAGACATGCTGTGACAGTAGTTCCACAGAGGTTGATCTTTCTGAAGCACTACCGTCAGAGTGGTAACAGCGGAAGAATTCCCTACAATTCTGTTAAGTTGATGATTTAGGGTCTGGATCACAAAAATGATCTCTCTCCTTTTCCAAAGTAGGTTTTGCTTAACTGGAGACCAATCATTTTCCAGGTGATGCCCCCCTTAAATAACTAGATCCATGAATGGGAATAATTTTCAGGGTTTGTGGAAAACGATTTCAATTTGGTGAAAATAAATCTATTTTCTGGTCCTGAAAGGTTCAAATACGATTTTTAGCTGTGTTTTGCTAAAATTATTTGGTAATTTTGGATTTTTAGAATATTTGGTTAGGTGTTTGGAAAAAAATATTTTCCAAAAACAGCCAGTGTATAAAATTTTTTATTGGTTTTACTTATCAAGCAAAAGGTGTTTGTGTGGACAGTACTGTAATATAATCACACCTTATGCTGCTTTTTATTGGGCTGTGCGATTAAGCCAAAATCAAAATGAAATTCTTTCTATTTGTTTGTTTCTTCTCTGCTTTTACTACAAACATATACATGTTTGGCTCCTGAGTTATATTGTTTTTATGGACTTATATTCTCTGTTGTCCAGATTCTAATGTTGTGAGACCTCTTATATGAAAGCATGGATGGATCTTTAAACTAGCTGCAAATCTGTCCAGCCATTTGTGAGACAGTAAACCCCCTTTAAGCTCATTATCGCCCCCTAAACAGATGGAGTGGAAAAGTTAGTCTAAAGCGTCTTTCCCATTGAAATAAGCGGGCTAACACAGGTTTTTTCAAATACAGGTCAACCCGCTAACAATCAGAATTTACTCTTACTTACTCTTTGAATTAGCTGAAGGAGTCAAAAGTAAATAAACTTGTGTCTTTTTATTTTTTTTATTGTGAAACATTTGGAAAGAAATGTTTTGAATAATGATTTTGCTAATATTTCAATTCTGATTTATCTTTCTTTTGCTAATGACGTTTACTCTATGAATTGCAATGCATGAGTTACACTTTAGCTTTGTTTTTTTAACTGCTAGAACTATGGAGAACACTTGAAATCTCAGAATTACTTAATTAGTTAAGAAAGATAAAACTGAAGAAGGATACAATGCTGGCCAAACAAATGGTGAGGGAATAGTGAAGATAAGAAGTCTGATCTGCTAAAGACAGGAATTATTGAATTACCAAACAGAATATATATGAGGAAACAATAAAAAAACAACCTGGTGCCAAAAGAACAAGCTGGGACTTCTCAAGTGACTCTGCCAAGGCAACATTTCTTAATCTCCTCGGGATTCTAATAAAGAGCTGCAGGGGCCCTTGAGACGAAAACATTCCCGCATACCTGACTTTATTTGCCATTTTGCTTACCTTACTGGGGATCCTAAGGATAAACTGATGGTTTGATTACTGCAAGTTATAATAAAGCCTGAAGCTCAGAACCCGCATAAAATCCATTTAAATGGCTCTGGTGGATCCTGCAGGACTCTAAAAGCTAAGCAGACCCTATATGCCTAATAGTGTGTTACGTCTAGATAGGCTCCAAAAACAAATAAAAACTTTTAAATAGGCCAGAATCAGACATTTTGTCAACTAAAGATAAGGAAACCTTAGAATACTTTTCCAAAAACTGAGCTCCTCAGGGAGCTCCTTCTGACACTCAGGGATATCTGGCTAAAATGACTTCATAATGTCTGCAGTAACAGCTCAACATGCTTATGCTTGTTTGCCTTGTCTACTTTTAAGACTAGGCTTAAAACGTTCTTTTTTGATAAAGCTTATAGTTAGAGTAGCTCAGGTTATCCTGCGCTATCTCTATAGTTATGCTTCTGTAGGCTTAGACTGCTGGAGGACATAGGGACCCCTATTTCATCATTCTGCTTCATTCTATCTCTATTATCCCACAATGCAGAATCTATTAGTTCAATCTCTAATGTTCAGCTCTCTCTGCTTTTTCTCATAGTAGCTTTGCCTCGTCTGTTCCTGTTTGGCTGTGACATCATCTTAGAGAGAAATATCAGCTGTGCTGCTGCCATCAACACCTTTGTTTATAGATGCTGGAGATCGGCCTGTTTTTTGGACAGAGCCGCCTTTTACAGTTGCCTTTTGTATCTCTGCTTCTGTCTCCTTGAACCCCAGTCGGCCTCAGCAGACGCTGAGCCTGGTTTTGCTGGAGGTTTCTTCTTGTTAAAGGGGAGTTTTCCCTCTCCACTGTCGCTACAAGCATGCCTAGTGTGAGGGATTGCCTTCAAGTCAATTCAATCAACAGGTTTTCCTTAGATAGAAAACTTTGAATCAATTTGACTGGATGCTCTGGTGAACTGTAAAGTGCCTTGAGATGACATGTGTTGTGAATTGGCGCTATAGAAATAAACTGAATTGAATTTTTACCAAAAGTAGTTTTCGTTTAGACCAAACCTCCATCCCAAAGTCTGCTAACTGCACTCTAATAATGTTCTTCTAGTTAAAATAAGAAAAATGCCTTTGAATGCACAGAGCAAAGAAGAGGCTGTATAAAATGTATTATACACCAAGCCAACTATTCTATATACTAAGCAAAACTGACATCAATTTGGAACTAAATGAGTTGCGATTTCATTACAAGCCCACTCCACAGAGCTTCATTTTGTAGATCCATCATGCAAAGCTCTCCTAGAGAAGGAAAAATACAGAGATAATATATAAAAAAGCAGATTTGATTTAAGCTTCTGTAGGAGATATAAAATCAGGAGCCCTATATCAAAAAAACTAAACAAAAACAAAAAAGACGTGCGGCAAAGCTAGATAAATCAGATTCTGTAAGTGGTAATAAATTTACCTACAGTGTTGCTTACAGACAAAATAAAAAAATGATTTATGTTTCCCTCCTCCGATGTGATGTCGGCTGGCGATTTATGTGTTCAGATGGTATTCTAGTGTCAGGAAGCGGAATCTGATATTTCTAAGGACATCTGAAGACCCACTGCAGCTTTATGATGTTTAGATGCGTCAGGATGTAAAAAAGAAGCCCAGCAGAAGGTATCCTCCAACCTCAACGACAATGCCAGGAAAACAGCAAGTGAATTCAGAAAAAAAATAGATAAAACAAACTCAAATAACACAGATCCCACACTGCTTCTCACTAGAAAGGAAGAAAAAATGTGTGGTTTTCAACCACAATAGCCATTTTTCTAAGCAAAGGTTTTTTGAAAAATGTCTTTGGAAACAACCAAAGCATTTAAATACAGAAAACCTCAATGACAACATTGGACAGCGTGGGTGTTAACAATTCACTTGCGGTACAAAGAGCAGAGTCCCTTTATGAGCAAACAATTATGGGTGATTATGGGTAACAGAAAGAAATGTTAGTTACTTTTTCTCAGCCTTTTATTCTTCTAAGAGGCATTTTTTTTTCTGTGTTTGAATCTGTAAACAAAATCTCTAAGAAAATACTGTGGCATTATTTCTACTTTTACAGCAAAATAATTCAATACATGAATTTGAAATGTTTGCCGTTTCTGTAAATCAAATGTTTCTTTTTGAAAGAATAGAAATGCAGAGTCAACAAAGTAAGTAGAGCTGAACAAATGAATCAGACATCAAAATCAGATTTCCTTCAGATGAGCTGTATTTGCATCAAAGACCTCAATCTCATTCACTAAAAGAATAAAACTAGAAAGCCTTATTGGCGCTCTGGGTTCCTGAGTGACACCGTTAACCAAGATTGATCCCTGTGAGCTACTCTGTGTTTCAGCACGCTGCTCACTGAGGGAGGGGTCAAACGCAGTGGACACATTCCCTGACGGTCGGACAATAAAAGGATATGTCGGTAATGATTTCTTTCGCAGTACATCAATAACCATGTAATAAAATAGTAATAACATGACAAGTTACACTATATTACTAGATAACAAGAAACACTTCATGGAGAATTTTGGTACGTGCTGTTCCTCAAATTTTAGGCAGACAAGGTAAAGTCAGACTTTTTAGATGTAAAACCGTTATTACCAAGTAACTCAGTCATTTCACCACCAGCAATAAATTAATGAGTTATTATCTAGTAAAATGCAGTTTATTAGTTGGCATATAACAGAAAAACACACCTAGAATACAGCAAACCACTTTACTTAACTAAACTCTTAATATATGTAACTTGAGTCCAGTTTTATAATACTTTTTTTACCCGATCACAAATTACAATTTACTTTGTAAGCTGTTGGCCGGTGGTGACCAATAATAGAAACTGTTAAGTGGTAAACTGATGGTAATTACCCACCAAAAGTCTCCATTGTTACACAGTAACGCACAATTGTAATAATTACATGCAGGTAATTACCTGCATATATACCTTAATTTTTCCTTTAATTTTTCCTGTTACCAAGTAAGTAATTAAGTAAAATTTATTTGTATAGCAAGTTTCACAGATAAAAATCACAGAGTGCTTCACAGTAAAAATGTAATACAATGAAACAATGTAGAATACAATGCATATCCACATTTTAAAAACACATGGAAACATAAGCCATAAAAAACACACCTCTAATTAAAAGCCTGCTTAAATAGCAGTGTCTTCATTTACTTTTAAAATAATCAGAAGGATCAAGAATGAAATATAGTGCGACTTGCTATGTTATTACTATGTTATTACATGGTTATTGATGTACTGTAAAAGAAAGGGTTACCATTATTTCCTTTCCAATATAAAACGGCTAATATAATTATAAGCAATATAATCGGCTAACCCCATGCACCTTAATGCATGTATGTGTTTATACATTTATTATAACAAATCTTAAAAACCATCTACTATCCTAGATTGTGTGCAAATAATTTTTAAGTTAAGTTTTCTAGTAACCAATTATTGACTTTTGTAGCTGAGGGCTGGTTTGAGTTTAGTGCTTCTAATGTTTTTTTAATGAAACGGGGAACAAAAGGAACACTACCTCCCCTTTAAAGTAGTGCTTTGTAAATGAAGCTAATTCTAATTTTACTCATCACTACCTCTTTGAAACTATTTAAAAACACTTAATAAGCTTTTATGGGCACAGAGATCTGCCTCCACCTTCCTATTCTGCCAAAACACACAAAAAACTAAAACAAAAAACAAACAAACCTTAATTCGATTTCCAGCAGCGAGCAAAGCCAACAAAGTTCTGCTCTCTGCTTTGAGCTGCTGTTGTATTTGTAACCTGAATCCAATCTTTCCAAGAACGCCTGAAAACCCACTGATGCTGATAGAGAAGGTGAGCAAAGAAAAGGCGCTGAGAACGTGTAGCCACTAAGGAAAGTTTTACACCTGATTATTATTTCAAGAAAACATTCTTTACCGAAATTTGTGCCAGCAATAGGTCATAAGAGTTTATATATATATATATATATATATATATTTTTTTTTTTTTTTGGTTTTTATGGCACTAGTGGCTCGCTTTTCTGACAGTAGGCTGACAGGAAAGGGGGTATGAGAGAGAGCAAGAGACATGGACCACCGGTTGGATTCGAAGCTGGTACATGGGTCATGCGCACTAACCACTGCACCACATGCACGCCCACAGAGTATATTTCTAATAGAATTTTTCTTTTAAAAACAAAAAACAAAAGTTAGAACTAGATAGATAGATATTTTTCCTTCTCATGTCGCTCTTCTCTCTGAAGACGCCCCCCTAAAATAAACATAAAGGGCAAAGTCCAACTGGTTACTTGTATACATAGGTTCTTGTATAAAGAAGGAAAGCAAGCAGGGTGGGAGATTTGTGATCGCATGTTAGACATATGAGAGGTTTGCGGTGAAGCCCAATTGCAAACAATTCCTGCCCGCCCAGATCCTCTGCTCTACACACGAGCAAATCTAATACTCGCAATCTTATTCAAATCAGCACCAGGAGAGGAAAAGGAGCAGAGATGGGCGACTCGGAGGCTTCGGATGAGCCTCGATTTGCATGCCCCGCCAATCCCCCCGCCATGCATAATTCATCCATTTTTATTGACTGCATGGGAAATCTGTTAGGTGATGGAGTGATGCTCCCCAGAACAAAAGATGACTGTCCTTTTCATGAGTGTCATCGGAACTGGTGCGTAAGAGACATTCGAAGGCTCTCTTAATCTTTGCATACTGATATCTAGAGGCGCCATCAATGACGTAGAGGACATTTACTTTGAATAAATGTTGACTGAACGGCTTACAGCGTAGTGTAATCAGTCAAAGAGTGGCAGCGCCTAATCTGAATAAATGGCGAGATTTCGTGTCCTTGGTAACGGACTTGCTCAGAGCCTGATGCATCCTTCCTGATGGGAAGGATGGAGCAGAAAGATTTATTATTGTCATGTTTCACGTAACACAACCGTCTCTTGACAGGACAAAGATCATCAGTTGGTGAAATACCTATGTAAGATCTACAAAGACAGTAACTAATGACAGCGTCCAAGAGGAATTAGTATAATTCTAAAAACTAATTAAATGCTTAAATACTCTCCAAGGAATGTCTTTTTTGAAATTATTCTGAACAGAATACTGACAAGAGCCGGTAAGGCTGGTGTATCAAAGACATCCTCTGCAGTGTGGCAGCATTTAATATTAATAAAATTCTTAAATACTACTTTTTCTTGTGGCATTATAAGACTTAATGACAAAATAATATTAAAAAAATTATCATGCAACAGAACATCAGTGCAAAAGAACTTTGGAAGTTGTATCATATAAAGGAAGAGTTAACAATAAATGATTCAGAAATATGTTATTCTAATATATATTTGGACTTTGTGAGAAACTCAAGAAGACTCAGGTGCAGGCATCAACAGCCGCCAAGATCCAATGTTTTCCAGGCCAAGGACGCCCAAACTCATGGTTAGATGGAGCCTCCTAATTATATATATGGTATGAAATTGTGTTATATCAAACTGTTCCTATTTCAGATAGGGTAATGTAACGAAAGTAATTTCTCCCTGGGATTATTAAAGTATTTCTGATTGTGATTCCTGGTTGATGGGACAGGTGTTGTGAATAAAACAATGCCCAGCTTGAAAGAGCTCCTGTGTGTCGCTGAATGTGTGCATTGATGACTGAAAGACATCTTCTGCCTCCATTTATCTGTTTACTACAGTGTGTTGAATTCATGTTAATGTGGATTTAAAGACATTTCAATTAGTGGAAAAATATTGCAGGGGGGAATATAAAAAAAGTCTAATCAACCAAAACCTTTGTGACCACCATGCAGCACCCCCGTGGACCCCCTGTTGAAGACCTCCGGCCTAGATCAAAGACTAACTGACAAACAGATAACAGTTTGTTAGACTGAAGGGTCAGCTGTCTAATCAAGTAGTCAGCAGCGAAGGAGAATCACAGGGGACGGTACTCTCTCCATTCTTTTATACTCTGTACACCGCTGACTTCCAGTCCCAGACAGAGTCCTGTTATCTGCAGAAATACTCAGATGACTCTGCAATAATTTGGTGCATGGAAAATGTACAAGAAGCAGAGTACAGGGAGCTGGTTAACCACTTTGTTAAAATGGTGATGAAATCATTTAATTGCGAATGTTAACAAAACAGGGGAGACGATTGTAGATTTCAGAAGAAACAAGAGCCCATGAGGACCGACTTAGGGGATGCCTGCTCTAGATGATTGATTGACTGACTTTAACTTTAATTCTTCATAAACTAAGAATAATTCTTGATAAAGTGAAGAACATTATGGACAACAGTGAGCATCCTCCAGAAGATTTTTAAACAACAATAATGTCTTCAGTGAGAGGCTTCTAAAGATCCAGTACAAGACAGATCACTACAGAAGATCCTTCCTGCATACAGCTATCAACACCTACAACAACTGGTTGAAAATAATGCCAACGAGGTACTGCAACATTTAATTTCCCTTTGGAATTAATAAAGCATTTTTGAATTGTAATGCATTATGTTGAATAAACTGTCCCTTTATAGGAAACGGGTCGGTTAGTAGAACCAACATATGCCAGAGTGTCAAACCACACTTGTTTCCCAACCATAAGACTTTTAATTTAGGTTGAAGTTTAGCTAGGTTTGAGTTTAACTTTACCTGAAGGTTTAAGTACTTAACAGCATTATAAATAGTATCTCTCTTGTGCTTTCAGGGCGTTATTAAAATAAAATCTTTTATTATTTCTCTCTACTTATAAGACAGATCGTTTTGGCTGTTTGGTCATATATTTACATTCACTTAAAACTTTAACATTCATTGTTTGAAAAGTAGAGGGTGCCACCAAAGACTCATTAGAAGGTGAAATAAAGCAAATCTTACCGTGACATGTTAAAGCTCAACTAAAACGTTTGTTTCTCAGAGAGTATTAGCTAAACAATGCAGTAATATGTAAGTTTCCTTATTGTTAGTTCATAAAAGGCTTATTTTCAATAGAGAAAATGCCTTATTTGTAATGCTTGTAGACATAAACCCAACTGTAGGCTAAACAGCTAAACTGGTGTCTTAAATCTACCTCCATTCATTTTCTTGGGCTGTGAACCAGTGGGTTGGTCTGTATGTCAATTTCAGGGTGTGACAAAAGTACAGGCCAGAACCAAATAAGGCAACATCCCCGAGTTTACGTCAACTCGGGGCTTTGTTTGGATTCGCCCATTTTATGGTGGAAGCTTAGAATTGTGAGATTTGCATAGAAAGAAGGTGTCGATGGGGTTTGAACTTCTCTGTACGTCCATTTCACCCACTGAACTATCGTTATTTATCCATGACAATGTGAACTTGGTTTTGAATTCTATGTCCCCCTTAAAAGAAAAACAGACAAAGCATTACTCCAAAGGAAACCCTCTAAATGGTAGAACCCAGCAAGGTAATCAATGACATCATCTAGCCAATTTTGCAGGAAATACTGGGACAAACAATGGTGAGTAAATAGAAAAAACAAATACCATGGATATGCTTTGAAAACAAAAAATGCAATTTCAACCAATAATCCAGAAGTAATAGCTTTAACCTAAACATATAAATAGATGGAAACTGCAACATAATGCTAACACAAACAAATCCAGGATAGCAAGTGAAGCAAAGCTGCAAACTAATGTTTAAATTTAAGCATTACGAATCAGAAAAAAGAATAGATGGTGAACACAAACTGAACCACTTTGTCACCACCCCCATCTAGCTCCACCCCTGTTCAAGAGCTCTCAACTTTGTGGCTGCCTTAGGTTCCTCTATTAGTCAGTTAAACCTATTTTTCTTTTATCTCCATTTATCACATGGCTACATCTCAACTACTTCAAGGTTGGTGCAGCAAATACCAATAAATCCACTGAAGCCCCCCCTCCTGTGCCTCCAGTTCCCTCTACAACCCAGCAATGTTTCAAGTGATTGCATCTTCTCCCTCAGAAGAAAAGGGAAATGCAAAGAGAACAAAAAGTAAATCCTGTGATATTCTTCTTAATAGTCATTACTGCATTAAAAAAACAAAGAAAACTCTTGGATATCTGTTTCCCCTTCCACTATCTCTTTGAAAGCAGGAGGCTTTTTGTCCCCTTCAATATCACCAAGGCTTCCCAGAGAGTTCAGTGTGCTTGCTAATTACTTCTACAGACACCCAAGAGTGGAGATGTATTCACACCGGATGTTATTTTCTAATTAATACAAGATAGATTAATAAGGGCCATTTTAGCCAGCTCCCTTTGGAGGTCAGAACACTTGCAGACAATCAGAGTCATTAAAGACGTTTAACTTACGAGGCGCTGTGCTTTGAACCATCAGCTCGTCGGGCTAATGACATTCTCCCTCACAACACACAGGAGCGTTGTGGTTAACAACATGGCAACCTTACATTTAATTTCACTTATGGTGGAAATCCCATACAAAGCTGCATTTAGATAAATGGGCCTCATTTCAACACTTTCTTTTATTTATTTTATTGATCCCGCCGAGTTGCAGAGTTATTATGCAGCAGAACTGGCACAATGGGGGGTTAGGTAAACAGAGTGCCTTTTTTTAATTGGTGAGAATCAAATTTCCCACGTTCGGTCCTGTTCTCTCTGCAGATGTTGAGTCACAATGCCTGAGCTAATGAGAGCCAAAGGAGTGAGAGCACAGGCGCTCTGAAACTTCCCCTCTGCAGGCGACCCCGGCAGCCCTCTTCTCCCAGATGAAGTGGCTCTGTTTACAAATCTGACTCTCCCCCATGAAGCTCTTGGGGCAGCAGTGGCAGAAAAGCATTAACACCTCAGATGCAGGCGGCAGGATAAACAGTTTAGCTTTTTGGAGGCCAGAAGCAATGGGAGCAATTTGTTACAGCTGTAGATGCTTCTCAAAAAGTAGATTGAATAAAAGAAGGGGAAATGACAGATTCAGGTTTAGGACTAAATATCGGCTAGTCCTTGTATTGGGGACGATACACAGTAATCCCATTTACACTACCTTCTGAGAACAGATCCGTGCCGAGCTTCGGTCAGTTAACCGAATCAAGACACACCACACTAGTGATGATCTACGGCACTACTGCTTTCTAGAGGTAAATAAGCAAACCAACATGGCAGCATCCGTAACATTCAGAAGTTTGCAGAGAATCAGGCGAAGACGGCAGCCTATGGTGAATTTACTTGACAGAGTCTGCTTTTGGGGAGTGGGTATGACAAATGCTAGTCTAATCAGGGCTTAGAGATGCAGGAAACAACGACAGGAGTTGAGATTCATCACACTGTTAAGCAGAATCATCACTGGAAATCATGTTGCAAACTTCATGATTACGGTAGCTGACTGTAAGGAGATGACACGGTCTGCTCATGCGCTCTTTGTTATCCTAGAACAGAGCCAGAACTGAACGGTGCCAAGCCCTCCTAATGAACTAGTACCATGTTAGCGCGGTTCCATTGTGTCTGGCACAATCTGGTTCAGTTCTGCACACCATTTACACTCAACAGTTATCTCGGTTACCATACTCAGAACGATCTCGGCACGGTTTTAAAAGGGTGGTACAAATGTGGCTATACTACTGCAGATATACAGTAGCAGCCATTCAAAATGGCCCTTTCAAGTCAAACGTCAGCCGAATGGCAGCCCACTTCCCTGCAACCCCCAGCGAAATCCCGTCCAACTTCCAGCCTTTACTCTGAATTACAGAGTCTGACCAGGAGATGAGGCTTCTCTATAGATCTTAATGTCTACAAATCATGACAGAAAGATTATTTTAGTACAAAGATTGATGTTTAAAAAGGAATTGTAGGGGACCAGCAAAGGACCAGCCAAGTAGCTTAGATAAATTATTAGATAAATGAAACAAAATATCTTTACCAGGCTGGATTAGAAGCTACAGCAAAACTCAGCGCTGGTTTCTGTAACCCTTATTCTACTTGGCTTAGAATAAAACAAGTTAAAGTTTAGTTTCATCTGAGAGTTGTCCGTTTAAGAGACATTTTTTTATTACTGTGGATTGAAAAGTCCAGTCTTTAAATAAACATCACTCTCCTTGAACTTTAGGAGCTCAGTTAATAAATATATCTAATTTTAAATGTTTACTTTAGGGCAGTGTAAGACTAAAAAAACCAGAGACATTACCACCATTTGTGGTACTTGAAATATTACTTCGTGTCTGCTGAGGTAGTGCTTGGTAACTGTGTTGTTGCTTACATGAATATGTGACGATGAATTATTAATATTAATATTCTAGTCTTTGGGGGAAGAGTAGCAAAATCAGACAACGTCTAGAGAAGGAACTTCTAATTAAACCCACTGAAGAAATCTGAGCTCTTAATAATATCATGTAAATAAAAAAGTTATTTAAAACCGTTTTGATAATAAAATGCTGTTATTAATGCAGGCTCATACCTTTCCTCCAGCACTTTGTCTCCAAGCATCCAGCGGATGTGAGGTACAGGATAACCTGAGACCACACATGGCAGCAGCACATTGGCACCCAGCAGCTTGGTCACAGAGGCAGGCTGTACCAGAAACTCCAGCTTCCTCTCTCCTCCGGTTTCTTGAAAAACAATTAAAAAGAGTCAGGGTTAACAGGAAACCAAAACTAAAGATCAAGTGACTATTATGAGTGTAACATTTGATAAAAGTAGGGAAAGCAAAACCAAAAGCATCAGCTAAAATCTAGGCAATATAAACATTCACAATACAGACTCATCAATCCTAAACAGGAAATGTGGCTTCCTTCAATATGGATTTTATTCCAAAATCTATTTTTGTAGCCCCATACCTTTTAATGCATTAAATTCTCATTTATTGCCTCTCATCGGAAGCCTCTCAGCTACCCCAATGGGAGGCTGCTTTGTCTGCATCTTTAGCCGCTCTGATAAACGAACTATTGAGAAAATGTAACGAGAGTTCATCTTCCAGGCTCTAAAATATCTGCCAAGTCAGCAAGCATCCTCAGAGCAGGTTAACTGAGGACAAAGAAGCCCATAGAGGTCTTATTGAAGTCTGAATTACTGTCTCCAATATCGTCTGTGAGCCAGCAGAAGTTTGGTATTTACCAATCAGTACAGGTGCTGGTCATAAAATTAGAATATCATGAAAAAGTAGATTGATTTCAGTAATTCCATTTAAAAAGTGAAACTTGTATATTATATTCATACATTACATACAAACTCATATATTTCAGATGTTTATTTTGTTTAATTTTGATGATTACAAATGACAACAAATGAAAATCTCAAATTCATCATATCAGAAAATTAGAATATTACTGAAGACCAATAAAAACAAAGGATTTATAGAAATGTTGGCCAACTGAAAAGTATGAACATGAAAAGTATGAGCATGTACAGCACTCAGTATTTAGTTGGGCCTCCTTTGGCCTGTATTACTGCAGCAATGCGGCGTGGCATGGAGTCGATCAGTCTGTGGCACTGCTCAGGTGTTATGATAGCCCAGGTTGCTCTAATAGTGGCTTTTAGCTCTTCTGAATTGTTGGGTCTGGTGTATTGCATCTTCTTCTTCACAATACCCCATAGATTTTCTATGGGGTTAAGGTCAGGAGAGTTTGCTGGCCAATTAAGAACAGGGATACCATGGTCCTTCAACCAGGTACTGGTAGCTTTGGCACTGTGTGCAGGTGCCAAGTCCTGTTGGAAAATGAAATCTGCATCTCCAAAAAGTTGGTCAGCTGCAGGAAGCATGAAGTGCTCTAAAACTTCCTGGTATGTGGCTGCGTTGACCCTGGACCTCAGAAAACACAATGGACCAACACCAGCAGATGACATGGCACCCCAAACCATCACTGACTGTGGAAACTTTACACTGGACTTCAAGCAACGTGGATGAAGTGCCTCTCTTCTTTTCCTCCAGACTCTGGGACCTTGATTTCCAAAGGAAATGCAAAATTTACTTTCATCAGAGAACATGACTTTGGACCACTCACCAGCAGTCCAGTCCTGTTTCTCTTTAGCCCAGGCAAGACGCTTCTGACGCTGTCTGTGGTTCAAGAGTGGCTTGACACAAGGAATGCGACAGCAGAAACCCATGTCTTTCATACGTCTGTGTGTGGTGGTTCTTGAAGCACTCACTCCAGCTGCAGTCCACTCTTTGTGAATCTCCCCCACATTTTTGAATGGGTTTTGTTTCACAATCCTCTCCAGGGTGCGGTTATCTCTCTTGCTTGTACACTTTTTTCGACCACATCTTTTCCTTCCCTTCGCCTCTCTATTAATGTGCTTGGACACTGAGCTCTGTGAACAGCCAGCCTCTTTAGCGATGACCTTTTGTGTCTTGCCCTCCTTGTGCAAGGTGTCGATGGTCGTCTTTTGGACAACTGTCAAGTCAGCAGTCTTCCCCATGATTGTGTAGCCTATAGAACTAGACTGAAAGACCATTTAAAGGCTTTTGCAGGTGGTTTGAGTTAATTAGCTGATTAGAGTGTGGCACCAGGGGCCATCAATTTTGAACCTTTTCACAATATTCTAATTTTCTGATATGATGAATTTGAGATTTTCATTTGTTGTCATTTGTAATCATCAAAATTAAACAAAATAAACATCTGAAATATATGAGTTTGTATGTAATGTATGAATATAATATACAAGTTTCACTTTTTAAATGGAATTACTGAAATCAATCTACTTTTTCATGATATTCTAATTTTATGACCAGCACCTGTATATCAAATGTCCATAGGGGCAGAGTGAGACCCTTCTAGGCTGGACTTCCACCCCGCTTTCTGCTATAGGTGAGTTACTATAATATCACTTAACAAGCAATCGCAAAGAGAAAACAACAAACTAATGTCATTAAATGCAATAGAAAGTGAAGTCAATTCCCTTGGCTACTTAAATAACTAAATAAATAACAGAACAACATCCTAGACAATGTAATTAGATAAAGGACAGGGAAGAATATCAGCATCACCCTAACTTGGATAGCAACCTAGATCCATCAGCCTGCATTACCTGGTATCGTCTGGAGCAGGGCCTCCTCACTGGACTTGGAGGAACCCACGTTTTCCACAACACAGCGATACAGGCCGGCATCGGCCTCCGAGGCGTTGCTGATAACGAGAGCCCCGCTGGGCAGCTGGATCAATCTGTCGCTCATTTCCAACGCTTCCTTGTCCTTCTCCCAGCGGGTGAAAGGCACCAGGTCTGAGTTTACCTCACACGCCACCACTTGGCTGTCCCCGATATGCACGGAGGCTGGAGACGGCTGACTGGCGAACCTTGGAATCCCTGAAAGGCAAGGGGAAAAAAAGACAAACAGAGCGGAAATAAATTAGTGAATGACAGTTACTGTGCACCAAGGAGATCCCAACAGATGTCATTTATCAATGTTATACTGGAAAAATTATCTAGAAATAAGTAAAATTTTCTTAAATTAAGTCTAATTACCCTCAATTTGAGAAGGTAAATGAGATAGTTTGCCAATGGGATGAGTGTTTTCAGTCTTAAAGTAGGATAATTAGATGATATGCACTTGAAATAAGACAATTCTTTAGTTTTTTCTTATTTCAAATGTAAATTGTCTCATTCCATTGGCAAAATGTGTGACTTTCCTCCTCAATTCAAGAAAAAATGCACTTATTTAAAGAAAAAAATGACTTGATTTAAATTATTTTGCAGTTTGCTCCAGCACTACTGGGTCTGCTGGTCGGACGGACATCAAGAAACTGATGGTTCGGCAGATGGCCAGATTGAAGGATGGATAAAGAGATAACTTTGTTAAAGATGGAATCATGGAGTTATTTTTATAATCTTTTTTTTAAAATTGCAGTTGAGTAAACAGATGGATCCTTGAACCCGACAGCTTTCCACTCGGGTGGAAATTACTTTTAATTAAAAACATAAACATGCTTAAAAACTAAAACTAAATCCTCACATTAATATTCCGGACTCCTTCCCCAAAATCCAAAGGTCGAGAAGTCCATGCTGACCCACAGCAGCCTCGTTTAAACACACAGACCCTCAATAAAAACCAGCAGCAATGCTGGATGTTAATTAGCAGTGCAGAGAGATAGATATACAGCTGTAATTAATAAAAAACTCCATTCACAGGCTTTAAATGGTGCCTTATGCCAACTTTTATTGCAACACAACATCATTACTTAGTGAGGGCAGCAGCCTATAACCAACACTTAAGGGGCCACCTCTCGAACAATCTCTCTAACAGCGTCTTATATCGAAGACACCAGTTTTCTTAGACCGAAAACTGCCGTCTTCGCTTTATTAGTGAAGCAGGAAAACAAAGAAAAAGAGTTGTTTCAACAAGTAAGCAGGCCTCTCAATCAAGCATGAAAAGAAAATCATGCTGCTTTATTACGAAGGAGAGGCTCTCCAGCATTTCAGCCAACTGTGCTCGTCTCCTTGGTAACGTGCGTGTGAGAAATGGCGGGACTGAGCCGTGTGTGTGCAGATGAAAGAAGCACGCTGCTTTCGGAGAATGCTCATCTGTTTGCAAATGCAACTTTGTCTCCTGAAACATTGTTTTTTCTGCAGGAAGTGATGCGGAGCACGTGCTGAGTGATGATTCGGTGTCTGCACCCCTCTGGAACAGACATCACCCTAAATCCCTGCCAAGTGTGGCTCCAGGGTAAATTATACTTTTAGATAACGCCCCAACAGCTCGTCGGTCTCCTCTGGCTCTGCAGGAAGTGCACAGCTTCTCTGGGTATATCTCAGCACAGCAGCTCAGCTAATATGGGCTTTGCTGATGCTAGGGCCGATTATTTGGTGTCAGAGCTGCCAATCACCTGCTCCATAATCAAGCCAGCGGAGGATGATCTGAATTATTTAGATTGGAGACATTCACGTTCGTCACTGGATCAAGTAATTGTTTTTAATAAATGGGTGCTGTGAGATCTGTTTATACAAGGATTTATTAGCAAAGAGATTAACCCTGAAATGATAATCTTATCTGGTAGGTCTGTATCTGATTAAATAAACAAACTGACAGAGTGCCAGGGAAAAGTTTTTTTATTTATTTATAATATCCTGTGTTTTTTTATTTGAAGCTATTATGGGATAGACCAACAGGTTTATTAGACGGGTAGTATTGTAAAACACAGTGAAGACAAAGGAAAACCAAAAGGTTTTCTAGAATCTGAAAAGTGTGGCGTGCAAGCCAAAATAGAAATGTTTAAATCTGAACTCAGTTTCTAACACTTCTCAAGTCTAGCAACAAACTCTCGATTGGATTCAAGTCTGGACTTTGACTAGACCATTTTAATGGTTCAAGTAAAAACTCACAATTTTAGATCCAGCTTAAAAGTCTTTTTGATCTTGTTTTGATGTTAATATTCTAAGCAAGAGCTAATCCTGTTAGATTATTAAGATACTTGTGAAAATAGTCAAAGTAAGTACGGTAGATTGTTAGTTCACTGCCACGTATAATGCTTTGGTTGTAAACCGAGAAGATTTCATATGCCTCTCTTTCAATCACGGATTTCTTTTTGAAGCTCTTTAGTAGAAGAGAGACTTGTTTTTAAAAGTGCATAGCTAATAGTTATCCTGTCAATAGTTCTTCCACCTGAGCCGAGGATCTCGCAGCTCCTCCAGAGTTAATGCAGACCTCATGGCTACCGCATTAATATCCTCTTGCGGGGGCATCAGCATGTCTAAGCATCTTTCCATTTGCACTTTAAACTTTCTATATTTTTTCAGGTTTAATTGAACTACTTCCAGTTGCATGTAAGTTGGGAAATCTATTCATAAACTAACCCTACTTTGATGTCCTCATATCATTCTCCCTGACCTGTTTGTACCTTGGTCTCAATTTTTATATTTTTTCTCTAGACTCTAAACTTTTGTTGTATACAAAACAAAGTTTCGTTTAGTAAAGCTTTTCAGACAGTAAATGAAAAAATTTTATTCCCTACAGTGAAGCAGACTAACTCATTCTTCCTCAGAGGCCTTCAAAGAATATCTGCAGATAACTTTATTTATCTATTTGGTTTGTCTTGAAGGCAACAGCTGGAACTGGATTCTACTCTTAAGGTCAGCTTAAAAAGGTTTAAGATTCTACTATGAATCCAATGCCTTTCAGGTTTCCATGAACCTTTCTTCTACTTCTTCATGGTTATGAGGCACTATGTTAGTCTGACAAAAATAAAAATAAAAAATCAACCTGTGGTCTTAAAGCTGCAGTCTGTAACATTGAGGAGAGAGCAGACTTCGACTGAAAATTTGAAGAAAAACAGGTTTCACGCCACTCCCCCACCCTCTCTGCTTCACTCATGCCCCACCTCCAAGCTCCACCCCTCTCACAGCATCTGCGCGGCTACCGCATGCGACCAGAAGGGGGGGGGCGGGATTCAGCGTGTGTGAGCTGTGATTGACACTCCATCAGACGCTCCTCTGGCTGTGATTGGTTGTTTTGACTCGTCCCGAATTATTCTTTCCAGATTGAAATACAGGCAGTAGGCGGGACCAATTGAAGCAGTTTTTTTCACAGGTTACATATCACATGTACTGCTGTCTGGGCATAGGGACAGTTTTAGCCAATATGACAAAAAAGTGATTTTTAAAAACTTACAGACTTCAGCTTTAATGAAAAAATATGGTAGTACAAAGTATTAATGGTATTAAATTTAAGTCATTTAGACATGTTCAGACACTAGTATAACAAATAGGATGTTTCAAATTATTTTTTGAATTATTCAGTCACTTATTCATACTTTGGCACACATGCAAAATGTTTTTAGCTCTTATTACTGGATATACAGATAAAGCTCTTTTTAGCTCATCAGAATGGGACTGTTGGTGTGTGGATGTGTGCTAAACTTGGCTTTTACCATTCAGCAACAATCAGGGTTTGCTAAAGCGGATGGTTACCAAGTTATAAATGAGCGTGTATCAGTATGCCTCTGTGCTAAACTGTACATTAGCACTTTGAGCTGAGGTCAAGACAGAGAAGAAGAAGAGAGGTAGTGGAGAGCGTTCGAAGCCAAAGCCATCGATTCCAATTAATCACAATTCTCCATTTGAATCGACTGGATGGGAGCTTCATTTTCCACGTCCTTGCTCAGCACATCTATTGAGAAAAAGTGCTGTGCTGCTAATCTCAACTCCTAATACCAGAGTGTGAAGAAGGCAGGCAACTCTAGGAGAGCAGGGATGTCTCTGTGGTCAGGAAGGCAAGGAGAAGAAGGTTTATCCACATAGACAGCTGGGTCCTTTGTTAATCTAAAAGCGATGAGATAAAAGCATCATTAGACGCCACTGATGTCCATGTGGCTGAGGACGGTCATTTCTATAGGATAGAAGGCGATTAGTCCAGTAAGGATGGAAACAGATTATTTGAAATCAGTTGTTAGTTTGACATCTTCCGCTTAGCTTTGTGTGTAAAGCTGATAATCATAATCATATGCTAATGAACCTGTGCATCCATCAATGGGAGATTTACAGAAAGGAACTACGCTAAAAAGAGCAACCAACCAACCAGCGTAACTCCTTTAAACCGTGCCTCAGCGCAAGCAGGGATACACTAACACACACAGACAGAAGCACACAGTTGGGCTCCCACTGTTCTTAATTAAAATCAGGTATAGAATAAAAATGAGCAGATTAAAAGAATGAGCAAGAGGCTTTAGGGATTTCCCCTGAGATCCTTCTACACTAGTAACGGAGTGTGTAACGGCTTCCTTTCACCTTGGATCAAAAACACAACGGTGCTCTATGTTTGCTATATTACTGCCACAGTCAGAGAGGAGGAATAAAAAAAAAAAAATCAAGCCTCCTTTTCATTCTGGTCCAAAAATACATATAGACAGATACATAATCCTGCAGAGCCAAGAAATATCTTCTGAACCATCCAGGCGACAGAGAGATAATCCAGAGATACAAACTGAAAGGTGTCGCCTGAAAGGAGCACTCAGTCTGTTTTACCAATTTATTCAACATTTTCCATTAACATATATATTACCCTCTGGGACTAATTAGGAGGAAATTAGCCATGCATATTTTTTCCCTCCTTTTAAAAATTAATTTGTGGATAGATTGTATGGAAATATTTACTGTCACATGTGCTGCCGATATCTATAGCTGGATTAAGATTTAAAAGCATTAAAAGTCGGCAACAAATCACTTTGAATTTATTCATTTGTTGAACAAATTTTAGTTTCTACACCCAACCTAATGGAGCACTGTTGGGGGACACATGGGTGGCTAAAAGCTGCTAATATAAGTAGGGATGCACGATATTGGGATTTTGGCCGATATCCGATATGCCGATATTTTAAAACTCATGTAGCCGATAACCGATATCGATGTTAAAGCTGGACAAAAATAAGTAGTCATTGAAAATAGCAGTTTTGTTATCCATTTCTGACACTTTGAAAAATAATATACTCAAATATATTTTCATATGCTGATATCAAATTGATTTTTAAAAACGCGGTATTGATCTATTTTACTTTCAAAATCTCGTGAAATTTCATCTTTCTGTTACAAACTCTCGTGATATTTTGCAAATTCTTGTGAGATTTTGTTAGTAAAATAGATCGATACCGCGTCAATATATCAACATATAAAAATATGGCAAAATTTCGTGCATTTTCGGGGGATTTCGTAGCATAACGATGACATATAGCAATATTTCATTAGTAGAGATTGATATGGTGTTTTTAAATGGCAATATATCAGCATATGAAGATATTGTGATATTTTAATGTATCAATATTTTTTCCCTCGTCTTTAGAAGTTTTTAAGTCTGTAAAAAAGAAGTTTTTGAGGAAGAATAAGAAGTAGTATATATTTTTTTTTTAGACTTTAGAAACTCAGAAGCTGATCAAATATCGGGTTAAATATCGGTGGGGTGGCCGATGTCCGATATTCAGTTTTAAGGCCGATACAGGTCGATATCAATAGGGGGCCGATTATATCGTGCATCCCTAAATATAAGCCTTTTAAGAGTTACTTAATTTGGGAAAAAGTCAAAAAATTCATATTAAATCTGACAGAGGACTTGAGATATGATTAAAAAAAAAGAAAGTAAATGCTTGGACATTAGAGAATAGGGGTGTAAATAATAATCCTTTTGTATCGATGCATCGATCCAACAGCCGGCGATCCGGTGCATCGACATGTCTGCAAGAGTATTGATTTTTTTCATCCATTTGCTTCTGAACATGATTCTGACTCCTATGCTGCGGTGGCGCTAAACCTATTTTGCCCTCCTACCTTGGTTCCTTTAGCCATTACGCTCCTTCCACTTGCAGTATTTTATGATGCAAGGCCTTTCAGACTGTATGACACAGAGGCATTATTATTTTTCAGTGATAGGGTTTTCATAGGCCTAGGTGGAGTACAACTTTACTACTTCTGGTATATCGTGTTGTTTCTCAAATAAAATGCATAACAATATTACAGCTTTCATTGATTTATTTCAAATTTGAAACATTGTCTAGCCTGTAAGAAAAAAAAATTACCTATTAATCGAATGAAGTATCTAGAATAATCAAATCGTTGGGTCAGGAAATTGATACTGAATTGTATCGCCATTATGGGTGTGATTTACACCCCTATTAGGGAATAAACTAGCCACTAGACCGTTCATTTCCTAATATTGCTTAAAAAAAAAAAAAAAAAAGAGGACATTTTTACCTACCTAAAAACAATGAGGAAAAATATCTTATGTCTGTACCGCTACTCTGCAGCGCAGCACCACATCTATAGTTAAGGCAGTCACAGTGGAAGATGTGGACTGACTAAAACCCCAAAGAACATTGATACCAAAATAACTGAATGTTTAATATCTTCTGATGAATTTATATAGAACCTGCTTCTTCTTCATCTAATAATATCTAATAAATATGTAAAAAAGGATGATAGTATCACTGTCCCCGTTTGTTGTCTGTCCTAATTTCATCACTGTCGTAATTTAATTTTGATGATGAAATCTGGTCACCTTATTTTAAAGCAACATGTTAAAGCAGGGAAGCCAACATTAAATAGCTAGCAGAGTTAGTGACACTCTGATCTATATTCCCTTTAAGACAGAAAAACTTGCCACCTAAAAATGATTTCCAATAATAAACGATAACTTGATGATACAGAGACATTTCTCAGTCCTTTTCTATTAATAAAAAAGGTCTCGTCTCTAGATTTGACATTTACCGCTCCTGAACTGATGAAGAAACAAAATCCCAGAGGAGACGGGCCTACCAGAAAGGCCCTTCTGTCACACTTCCATTTATTTCTCCCTTTCTCAAGCCTTCTCAATCCAACAAATTCACGCTCATTCTCTGGGGACTATTGAAAGTCGTTCAGAGAAATGTGGGAAATCAATACCTGAAATTGAAGTACACAAGCCAGGCTTAAAAATAAAAAGTGGCTACTCTTGGACAAGTAAATTAAAACCCTTCTTGTCAGAATAATTCCTGGAAGCACTGACTGTTACAAATGTGTTGAGAGTGTTTACGCGTTCTACAGGCAAGCAAAGGTGATGATAATAACACTCTGTTTGTCCTCCATTATCAACACATCTCTCGGAGTTTGGCGACATGTCCGACCAAAGATGGATAATGGGAGTCGTGTTGAGGGAGAATTTATGACACTCCCAATGGACCAATCTAAATGCAAGCTGCTCAGCCAAAACAAACACCCAACTCAGCCAAGGATTAGATAAATGTGAAGCTGAGAGAAGGAGAAGCAAAGTTAAAACATAAAAACAAACCAAAAAAGAAATGTTGTTTTTGGGTCTTATGCTATCCACTGTTCTCTTCAGCCTTTAAGTTTTCTATTCATTTACTTCAGGCTGAAATAAAGTGGGAAGATGTTGACCTCTGTGCCGATTTGTTCAGGTCTTTTGTTTTATTACACCACTGTCTCTTTTTCAGCCTTTAAGTAGAGGCCATTAGACGCTTAACAAAAAAAAAACAAAAAAAAAATGTTGTATTTTAAGGATCGACACCATTCACTTTAGCTAGGATAAAAAGGCCCACAGCATCACGGATCCTCCACTGTTCTAAACATCAGGCATGCGGTGCTATTCAACGTTTTCGTGCTTTAATGTTTGTTGCCAAAAAGCTCAGCCTTATCAACCCAAAGCACATAATTCCAATCAATGTCTTTAACTATTCACATTCATACTTGTGATGTGAGAAAAGATGAAACATCCCAAACAACCACTTATCATGTAGAAAGCATCTCATGGTTGCTATGGATATTTGGTGACCCCTGATAGCCGCTCCGTGGTACAGTTCAGAGACGGAGAGCTTTGGAGAGTCTCCTTTACCTTCAATCATCCTCCTGCTCACTGTGTGTGTTGATGAGATTAAAGCTGGTTCTCCTCCAGCCAAGCAGCCGATGGCCCACAGTAACGAGACTGTGTGTCACATCCAATCTATGCCCTTCAAAATAAAGGTTGCGGTATAAATCTGAAATTGTTTAGTTATTTTAAGCCTTTTGTCTTTAAGAGAAAATGAATTTATTCAGCCAACACGCCCATGGACATTGATCGATTAAAAGAACCTCAGGGCAAAGAGCTGCATCAGTTGCAAAGCTGCAATGTGAATTACTATTCCTTTCTCCCAAATAAAAACAAAAAAGCAGCTGCAGGTAAAACAACTTTTTTTGGGGGGGGGGTCTGTCTGTGAATCTTCATCAGAACGGCTGACTCAGCCGCCCACATCTGTGATTGAATGTCGTGGTACTGACATCAGCAGTAGGTGAGGTTCTATTGCATTCAGGATAGCGTCGACAGCAATGAGGTTTCATTTTTTAGATCCATATTTATGAGGGTAAACTCTACAACAGTCTCATCTTTGGCCTTTATGCTACTTTTCACAGTCATTGAAGATGAGTTTAGCAATATAACTATTTGACTTAATGTATCTAATGACTCACTGTAAAGTTCCTAACATACTAGACTTTTTTTTTAAATTTGTTTCATATCTAATCTTCATGCAACAAATTACAAACAAACCAAAAAAACATTAACATGCTTTGTTCCAACGTGGACTCATTTAATGATGTCTAAATGTTCCCTAGATATCCATGTAAGTCTGTATCAAAAGAAATGGATATCAGTAGGGAGTTAAATAAATATGCAGAAAAAAGTCCTGTTTTTCCTTAAATTCCCTCCTCTGCTACGTCTGCTATCAAAACTATAATTAAACTGTATTTGAAAAAAACCCTCTGATATCCAAACAATCATTTCCTCCAAACAAGCCCCAATAGTCTTGTTCCCTTAATCAGTAGCAATGGTTGCCTTTCTTACAGACTTTTTTTCTGTAATGCAGCCTTTTCGGCTCCGATTGTTGGTGTTTAGGTGACGTTCCTGGTGGCTAAAATGACTCTGCAGCATCAGATCATCTGTGCAAGAAGCAAGTCTGCCGTTTCTGCTGTTCTTGTGGATGAGCTCCTAAATAGGTGGACTCGGCCCTTTTTAGAAAGAAAAAACCTCAATGTTTACCTGCCAAGTCTGAATGCCATAAACAGCAAGAACGACAAGATGTTAAGATCGTCTCTTAAGAAACACTGTGGCTGTTTCCTATAAATACACACGCAAATGGGACTTCGCTGCTTTCTTGTTTCAAGTCATAATAAATGTTTGCAGATGTTGTAAAAAGCACCAGCAGCCTTCATCCTGTCAGGAGGCGTTAGGTGGGAGGTCTCCCAAGAATGACGCAAAGCAAAACAGGATTAATTAATGAATGCTGGGTTGGCATCCATTAATGGAGTTACAGAGGTGCTCATCATGTGTGACGCCTGACAGGCCTGACATCCTGACGAAATAAAGTCATGCATAGGCCTGATTGTGTCATCTCAAGCAGCAGGACGGGTGAAGAAGAGTGACTGCAAGAAGTGGCTAAAGCAATTTGAGGGTACCGAATTTTCATAATGCTCTAGTTTCAAGCACAAACTCATGTATTCTGTTGTTTTTTGTGTGAAAGCATTCCAATGCACACTGTAAGTTAATCTTCTAGATCCAAACATCGAAGCATGTAGACTCTCTTAATGTAGACCAGCTTGTGATCTCTGCACACATCAAAGAAACAAACACTAGATGGATAAACAGTGCTCCAAAGCAGTCACACAGGGAAGCAAGTTTTAACCACTGGGCTGTATAAATGGCTCTTGGGTGCAGGAGATGACAGGGGGAAAAAAAGCATGCCCTGACCTCAAACCGTGTCTGTAAAGGGAAAAAGTAAAAAGCATCAGAGGCCAGCTGGTGTCCAAGAATGACACACCATGTTGGGGTGTATGAAACAAACATTCCCTGTTGAATACAAAGCTCCAAACAGAAGCTTACTGAAGTAGCAGTGGCGTGATCAAAGGATTGATCCGCAGCCAGCTGACTCCTTTAAGAGTGCTTGGCTAACTCTGCTGGCCTGAACCTCTGTGCAGGCTTGTGGGAATGGGGAGGGAGGTTTGGAAGTGCTGAACCGCGCTGTGTGCAGGCCAGATGTTGAACAAAGAGCAACCTTCAAAACATTTATGACAATCAGGGGATTTGCTGTGGGGCACAGCTGCAGTTTCGAGAACAGCTGAGGTTTGTTTTCTTTACAACTCAAATCAGGCCGACTGACAGGCAGAGAGCGTAAAAAGAAATGTCACCAAACAGCCCCTTTGTTGCACTTTGACAAGAGTAGAATTCAATGAATTGAATTTTTGACTTGATTTCAGAAGCTGGAGAGAGACAAAGAGAGAAACAATAATCCAAAGAAAACAATGGAAAACAACACTTCAGGACGAAGATTGGTAGCAGCTGCCGATCATCTGTTTCCAGAGCAGGCACAGGTGCTAAATTTCTATAAAGGCTGATCGACACATACAGCCATAAAACAGGTAATGACCACACACCTTTTCATCTTGTTTCAATTCAATAACTTGTTTTCATTAGCAGATCAGGAAAAGCACATTGGAGCACTGCTCTCTATATCTCTATAGTTATGCTGCTATAGGCTTAGGCTTCTGGAGGACATAGGGCCCCCTTTTTTATCATTCTGTTTCATTCTATCTTGATTCTCCGATTCTGCAGAATCTGTTAGCTCAATCTCTAACATTATGCTCTTTCTGGTTTTTCTCATAGCTTCATCTGGTCGCATACTGGCACTACTGGTTTGGTCCAGGGCTCAGTTTTTCCTCCTCTACTCAAAAACGCTGCGTATGGATAAACAACGTGAAAACTAGCTGTTGTAGCTCTGCGACGGTACAGTTCCTGAGTTCTAGGATTGGTAAAAGCGTTTCAACGTCAATCAGATTAGGCTGATTGTTATTCCCTTTAGTTTAAAAATCTAAAGTCCTTAGACAGGTCCTACTGAAACAGATCAAGCTACGCTTTATGTATCAGATCACACTTGGAGAAAAAGACAAAAATTTATCCTTTTAATGATTTTACATATATATGCATTCAAAGCTTCATTTTCTGACCAGTTAAACCTACTGTTGAGGGAAATTGTCAGCAATAATTTAAACTTCTTTAAAAGTAATTATGATTTTGGTACCTTCACTCAATCTGCATTTTGAGTTCTCAGTTAAACATTGCTATAATAAAGGTTTTTGCATAATTCTACTAGAGGTTACAGTATATCATCTATGTTTTTGTCTTAGGAGACATAGAGTAGATATTCTCAGAAGTAATCATTCATGGATGATCCAGTTATATTTTCCCCAAGCAGCAATGTTGGAAGTGTTTCAAAAGGTTCCTGACATGGTGGATCACAGACATCGGACATGTCAGCCATTGAACAAGGAGAGCGGGAGGGATGTTTGCAAGTTCTCCACTGCGGCCTCTGGAAGTAAACTCTTTAACACCCCACAGTATCAAACGGAGGAGCCCCTTTCATTAAAGCTAACTGAGCTGTAGCTGAAACACCACTGATTGCATTAGGACCTTTATTCGTGTTAAAGTGTCTTATTTTATCAAAGGGACTTTGGCTCAATCTTGGCCCATTTTCAAGCCAATCTTCATCAAAGGTCGTTGCCAGGAGATACCGAGTGAGCGGGTGTGTCCATTCACCCTCTCACAGATAAACAAGTGTAACCCTTCAGGCTTTCCGTCTTTCCTCCTCTCTATTCCTTATCAGCTGGAGGAGGAAGGGGAAGAATGATCAACTGAGCATGCTCCAACATCAGATGACTCGCTAATGGGATTACAAACCTGCAGTCAATCATCCCAATATTTTAAATCTCGTTTCCTACAGGTTAAAATAGACGTCCTAAACTCCAACAAAGAAGCTCACCAGGTCAACCAGATAAACAAAACAAACGCACCCTGTCCTGTTTTTGATGTGACGGAGAGAAATACCTCATGGTAACTTTCCCTCAGTCTCCTGTCCCTTTCTAATTCCCAGCATGAAGGACTCACTTTCGTCCTGCTCTATCACTCTAGCCTTCTGCTTTCCATCTTGCACATTTTCAGGGAGCTCAGGTGGCTAAAGAGGGAGATGAGGCTGCTGGGTCCTATCTGGCCATGTTGCTGGAGCATTCTGATGATGCTATCAGAGTCGGCCCCATTGCTCTGTTTATGCTCAAGCCCAGGCAAGTGCAGCTTGACAGGAAATGAGATGGATGGAGAACGGCGGGAGGAGAAATGGGAACATCTTCCTCAGCAGAAATGATGGAGTGAGGAGCAGACAGGAGAGACAGGCCTGATAAACATGTAAAGGCAAGGCTTGTCCAAAGCTAAAAAAGAAGGGCACTTATTTAGGGTGACCAAACGTCCGTATTTCCCGGGACATATCCGTATTTCACGTCCTGTCCCGGGCGTCCCGGGTTTTTTTTAGAAAGTGAGGAAATGTCCTGATTTCACTGCGCACGACGCTCCGTGTGATGTAATCCCTGAGCCGCGTCAGTGCGGGCAGCCCTGTTCTTAATCAGAGGCTCTGTTCGAAATCCTGGGCTGCATCCTCCAAGGACGCAGTCTACCTAGACTGGATCCTTCGAAGTCCTTGAAAATAAGGAGGCCGGAAGAGTTTTGGCTGTAAATTCGAACAGGTCTACCCTTCGGCGGGTTTTACCGCCGTATGCTCTGTTGCTTAGCAACCGTGAAAGTTGCCACACAAAGCAGGAAAAGAATGAATACCGAGGTTTTCAAAACTGTTTGTTTATTTATTTATTTTTTTTAAAGTTAAAGTGAACAAAGACTACACTCACAAGAATCCAGAGTGGAATAAAGATTCCAACCACCGGGAGCAGGAACAAATAAAATCAAATGTAATGATAGAAAAATTTTAGTCATTTAAATAACCTGCTGCTGCCATTCTGCACATCTCTGATGTTGCTGCTATTTTCAAATATCCATTACTGTAAAAATGTCCATAGCTGCATATTGGTTATTTATTCTCCAGTTTTATATTGTTAAAACACTTTACAGAATTTTATTTTTTATATTTTAACTCTTCCCTATCATGTTATTCTTATACATTTTTCTAAGGTCCTCATTTGTGTGACCATTTTCAATAATCTTTCTGCTGCTGTAAATTTGGGGGATTTTCTATTCTATTCTATAAAAGGGGTAGAAATATATAAGTAAATCTAAACAATGTATGTATAAAAAAATATCTGCAAAATCTCTAATATTCAACAACAAAAAATACTTAGTTAAGCATATTGTGCAAAACAACAATAAAAAAATTAAACTCCTATCAGATTTATAGTTCCCACTCTGCAGATCTATTAGAATCTGTCCTTAAATTACAGCCAAACTCAACATTACCGCCAAATATCTGTCTCAATAACCATTAAAACAACTATTTTCATTCATTTCAGACGGAACTATTCACAGAGTTGTATTATATTAAACTGAACCTCCAATTTTCACCACTGTTCTGCGCCAAGCAACATTTCCTTTGATGTATCCTTTGAAATATGGTCACCCTAACTTATTTACTTTGCGGTAATCTGTTAAGTCATAGCAGCCAGTTTTAGTGTGTGTTTTTTAAGGGATTGCAAGTTTCAGACAAAACAAAAAATCTACGGGATACCTATGAAATTTTGTATCTGGACGTGAACGCCCTGCAAAGTTTTACGGTGTTATATCCCTCGCAAATGGGCCAAAAGTTGGCTTAGTCCTCATGGTTATACATATATAAAATATCTACAACTCGGCAGAATTTAAGAGATTCAATCTCTAACTCTATGCTGTGTCTGCTTTTTCCTCATAGTAGCTTCATCTGATGAGAGAAACATCATCTGTGCTGCTGCCGTCAACACCTTTGTTTATAGATGTTCAATATCTGCCTGTTTTTCAGTGTAGTCCTGTTTCTCTGACTGTGACTGTCTGGATGTGCTCTCTTCTCATCTGATGTGGGAGATGTCTCGGAGCTCATCTGCCTGGCTGTGTGTTGCCTGGATGGGGCCACCTGTGGAGCTTAATGCCTTTAGTATCTCTGCTCCTTTTTGTATCTCTGTATCTGTTTCCTTAAATCCCCAGTCGGCCTCAGCAGATGGCCGCTCACACTGAGCCTGGTTCTGCTGGAGGTTACTTTCTGTTAAAAGAGAGTTTTTCCTCTCCACTGTCGCTACAAGCGACAGTGGAGGGATCGCCTTCAAGTCAATGAGTCGATGCAATCAACTGGTTTGTCGTCAGATAGAAAACTTTGAATCAATTTGACTGGATGATCTGGTGAACTGTAAAGTGCCTTGAGGTGATATGTGTTGTGATTTGGCGCTATATAAACTGAAGTGAACTGAATTAATATCACAGAGTTAATAACTTGGTTATAAGTCCTTTTTTCGATAGAAAACCCAGTGTTTGGTGTGTTTGAAGCATTTCTTCCACTCTTACTAGTTTTAAACAGGTTATGTGTCGCCTGCTCCCTATGGTAAACAATCCTGTACCAGAGTCAGCATCAGGTGTAAACTCCTGCAGTGCTTGTTTAGGCTTGCATCTGAAGGGATAAGGAAGCTACTTAGAGTTGATGGGAAGATATATTGAACCATCAGCGCTGAAAGAGTCTAACCTGGTAAGGATTTTCACCTTCTAGCAGAACAGCCACCCTAAACACAGCAGAGTTAGAAAGGGAAGGAAACGGCGTATTTTGGTGCTAAGATTGTCTAGTCCAGATCCAGGAAAACAGGCCAATATGCCATCTACTAGATGGGGAAATAAGTTAAGAGCATGTGTCCTTTCTTTAACTAACAATTACTCTTCTCCCTCTGGTGGTTTATCATATAGAATTCCAAATATATTTCTTAAAGTTTGTGAGTGTAATGCATAAAATGTTAAAGCTTATGGAGCTTTATTACCTTTTTAGAGACTCTAAAAACAATTGGGTTCCAAACTAAATAGATACATCAGGCTTGTTGCAAGTTCTCTATAACAAACTCTTTTTTAATCAGCAGATGAGCTACCCTGTGTCTGTGGGTGTTCTCTCCTGTCTGCACCGTGGAGCGGCAGCTTGAGAGCAGCAGATGTTTCTGAAGACCCAGCTGCAGACTGAGGCAGCGGAGGAGGCGGACGCAGCCAGGAGCATTCGTCATCGTTTACCTCTTCGAAAGGTGTGATGATGTGACACATCAACGTCAGTTAACAACCCCTCCGCCTCCTACTCCACAAACATCTATGATCCGTTTCAAATTACAGATCAAACCTCCATCATTAGTATAAATAAGACAAATAGGTGTGACTGATGCCGAAACATGCCGGTTTATTTTGTTGTACCAGTTTCAGTCAGTACAGATATAAAGTGTAACAGTATTCTGAAATGTTGAATTATACTGTATCCTAGGTGTTGTTTAAGAACTAGGATGACAGATTGTCACTTCTCAAACAGAACAGGAAACCAGTGCAGATTCAGATTTTTTTTAGCCTTCATATTTGCCACAAGTTATAAACCTTAAAGTTCCATTATTTTCCTTAAAAATCAGTAAACTGGCATTTCTACATTTAGATAAATCCACTTTCTAGATGCTCCAGTGAACCTCTGTAGCAGACGAACCACCAGCTTTCACACTCTGATGTGGTGAAGAGTATGGTGCAATGAATGTGACAAATTTGCCTGCTTAGGCGTGAAACGCAACACGCCTTAAAAGTTCATTAGATCCGTCTGGAGCAGAGACAGATGCCGTGGATAACACAGACTAAACACTCTGCAGCAAACAAAGACATCAACAGAGAGTGCAGGCCAGGCTGAATGAGCTGCAGGAGGGCAGGGTTTGCATCTGATTCTTCATCACAGGCTAGGAAGAGACGACACACTTCTGTAACTTCACCTCCCTCTGCAGACTTTCAAGTTTTTTTCATTTAATGTTGATCTATTTCTGAAATACATGTTTTTTTGTGTGTAAAACTACAAAAAAGGTGTAGGTCTTCTGAAACGACCTCCTCAAGGGTAGAGAAGAGGAACACTGACGCTGAAGGCGTCCTTTTCAAAACGTTCATCTCTAATGGATAAGAACAACATGGATCTCCAGAACACCTGGATGGCCTGAAAGAATGGCATCACCAATTACCTTGTTCCATCTGCGACCCAGAGCCTTCACTCAGAGCAGGTGCTATAGTGAACATCACTGAACAGAGTCTGATTTGCTCTAAACAGCCAAAACAGATCAGCTGCAACACTAGAAAACACAGAGACAGAAAGATGAATACTTATCTTCCTACTGTGCATCAGTGAACTGGGAAACCTGCTGCTTCATGGAGATGCTGGGGGCTGATATATCTTATCATCAGTGAGGCACAGACAGGTAAACAAAGAGCTTTGCTTTAATGCTCAGCTCTTTCTATGCCATGATGGACCAAAAGAATACCTGCTTCAGAGAAAATGAATCCCCAAACAATCTATACGTCACCTGTATCTATACTACTATTACTCGGGGGGAAAAAAAGCTTAAACCCTTCTGACTCCCAGCCTGCAATAAGTGGTCTTTATCCCTCAGTTTAGAACCATGGCCTCAAACGTAAAGGAACAGTCTGTTCTTTCAGTATGGCCTGAAGATGCACAATCATCTGCAAGAGCAAACTTTTAAGAATCGTGTACAAAGCATGAATTACCTGAAACTGGGATGGGAAGAGAAGAGAAGAGAAGAGAAGAGAAGAGAAGAGAAGAGAAGAGAAGAGAAGAGAAGAGAAGAGAAGAGAAGAGAAGAGAAGAGATCTCACTGCCCAGGCTCTTTCAATGTCCGCCTCTATGCTACAAGAGCTCCATCATCTTGCTTTAAAAATGAACTTCCCTTAAACTCTGTCTTGCTGCTAATATGTCCAATCAGCTGCACCATGTCTTACACAGATGTGAACCTTCATTGATAAAGCTGCCATCAAGAGCATGAGAGGAAAACAAGAAAATGAATATCTATTTTTATGACTGTTATTCTTAGGAATGTCTCTTCAGATATTGGGGAGATCGAGAATTGGTGCAATATCATCCAAAGAACGAGTGGCCTAATAAAAGCATTAGGGGAATGGTGGGAGCTAATCAATTCTTCCAAGCATGCCTCACAGCGATAATAATGGATGATTTTGATAGACATCAGTATGACTCGTTCAATGTGTGTTAGTGGTGAAACCTGATTACCAGTAACTGAAGCCTCATACCATCCTCTTGACGGGTTTATGATGTTATTGCCCCAATAACTCACAGCTCATTGGTTTGTTGTATCAGAGATTAGAAATTCAAATTAAGCTTAACTTGGGTTGCCTTCGATGGTACTGTTACCTCCCAGCTCACCTGAAAACTTAATCTGTGCAGTCAGTTCATCAAGATTACAATCCTGCCTTCAAATATTATTTTGCTGTCAAAGCCGCTCAGACCCCCATACACTGGTGGTGCTCTGTCACTGGGAATCCAGTGCAACAGCAGCCTCTGGCTGTTCACGACAGCTGGAAGCAGTTTATCACGTACGTAATCCAAACTGCAGGCACCAGAACTATAGAATCAAACATATTTTGCTGAAAGGTTTCTACATTTTAAGTTAATTTAGGTGTTAAACTGTTTCAGAGGAGTGATCATAGTGATCTGCATCAGCAGTGCTGTGTCCGTCTCCCTGCCAGCTCCCAGATTAGATCCTCTGATTGGTTGATGTGGCACGTCGAGTAGCAAAACTAAAATTTTTCCAACGCTGCTACAGCTGCTCAGACGTGCTGCTCAAAACGCAATGCGGCACCTTTTTCTTCACCTTGATGCATGTCAACCATTGACTTTGCTTCTGCTTCTGCAGTCTCTGCTGCTTGTGTAGCATTACACCTCAGGTACCACCTATATGACCACAACTTTGCATCTAATATTCAATCTAAAGAAGATCTGGATAATTTTACTAAGGTGACTAGTAAAAGATCAAAAATGATGCAAACTCTCCAAAACTAAAATAAATAAATCAAATTTGTTGAAGCTCCAACATTCTGCTGCCTAGATAGACCACAGTTGGCACTTTTACCATTTCATTGTCTTTATCATTGGTAGATTCAAGTAATTTCTTGGGTATGCACATTGATGTTTACCGTCATCATTTGTCTTCTAATGGTAATCCCACTAAGGCTGATCCAAATCTGAGCTGCCAAAGAAGAAATAACAAATACCAAAGATCTTTAAAAGCTGCTCTTTGAATTTGAAGAGCGGAATGCTTGGATTAAGAGACTGATGCCCAAAACTTCAAATGAAAACTCAACAAACAAGGAAATGTTATTTCCCCCATAATGTTTAGGTGTTGGACAACACCACAGCTCAAAGGAATATGTGAAGGCTTTTAATTATAGCTAAACATTTGTCATGTGTTCATAATTACAGCAATTAGGCAAGAAATTGTGAATAATTCCTTTTAAATAACGAGCAACTTGATTTTCATCAGTAATGACTTCAAAGACTTGTGTTCATGCAGCTAATTACTAAGTGCTAATTAATATTTGATGGCAGAGCAGAAGTTGATTTGCTCACGTCGGTTCTGCTCATTAATGATCTTTTAATTCTTTTGTTGTCGTTGGGCCAAACAGTGTAAAGTCGAGAGGCCCAGGCCTGGAGCACTGTAATATATTCAGTAGGTGACTTAATAAACGCAGAAGCAAAAAGGTGTGTTTTTTTTTTTTAACCAAAACTAAGTGTAATCATCCAGATCCCTGACTGGGATCCAAACTCTGACAGTCATTGTTTATCTCAGTGATACAAAACATCAGGAATCATTTCAGGTATTAAAAAGCTCAGAGTCTAATATCAGCATGATTGTTCCAGTGGTGTTGTAGTACTTGAGATCGATCTTGGTCTTGAGGCAATATTCTTAGGTTATGGTCGAGGTCTTGGTACTGACAGCATGTTTTACTCATTCTTGTCTTGGTCTCAGATAGAGCAGTGTCGGTTTTTGGAACGAGACGGGTTGTGACTATTGCTGATAGGCTTTTTGTTTACATGAAGTTTTTCAAGAAATGAAACACTGTGATTCTTTTCAATGATTTGAAATTTGTTGCTTTGAGAAAAAGTTGCAAAGATTGTTTTGTGTATTTTAAGGTTGTCGGATGGATGGATGGATGGAAGGATGGATGGAAGGAAGGAAGGAAGGAAGGAAGGAAGGAAGGAGGAAGGAAGGAAGGAAGGAAGGAAGGAAGGAAGGAAGGAAGGAAGGAAGGAAGGAAACAAAACCCTGAGGTGGAAGTTGAACGGAAAAAGGAAAGAGGCACTGGATTACAGGGAAGACAGGAACTATTTGAAAAGAAGAGGCGTTTTCAGTCTCACTGTGTGAGAAAAGGAAAGATGCAGATCGTTGACCTCTGAACAGCTTCAGAGTGAAATCTACTGTAAGAAAAGCTATTCCCATAATACTACAAATCAATATGATCAGCAGGGGGGCTTCCACTTCACCACCACAAGCTTTTATTCTCTATTAATCATCCATCAACCCCCATCAGGCTCAGCTCAGTGGGTCGAAAACCTCGGGAATCCTACGTCAGCATCCACACAATAAAAACCCCTGAATTTAATACCACAACAGCTTTCAGCCGCCAATCAACAAGCCCATGAAGACGGTGGAAGAAGAAGCAGTCTGCAACCCGTTCCCTGAGGCCATCACATGCAGAGTTCAGGGCCAGGGAAAGGAAGAAGCACACACACAAGCACACACTGCTTAAGTCTGAACTGCTCATGCAAACAACCTATCACTTCCTTGCTTTCACACTCCTTTTTTTTTTCTTCACACATCGTCTACCTTCCTACAACTCCTGTCTGCACCACACACGTCATGCCTGTATGCATTAAGACAGAGTTTGTGTAGGAGCAAGCCTGAACAGGAACCGACAGCTTCCAAAACAACCTTTATTCCAGAAGAAGGGCGCGTTGGGGCGGCTTTTGGTCTCACCTGTTCCATAGCCCTCTTTCTCTGCACACTATGCACAGTAATACCTAACGGCTATGCATCTCTCAATTCATTCTTTCCTCTTTTATATCAGTGAAACGCGATGTCGGGGAATAATGAACATGGAATCAAATGAGTTTTTATAAATCATGCAAATCCTTAAACTAACTTCAGTCATTTTAAAGGTTGAAAAACAATCTTTTAAATGAAGTGAAATCCAGTAAAGCCGAGGACACGTAGAGAAGCAAAACACCCTTTAAGGTGTTGCCTCAGACGAAAGCCGGACCTCTCCTCAGCGATTGCAGGAAAGCTGCAGAATAAGTCAATCCAAAAATAATGTTGGCCTCCGAAGCATAAGAATCCAAGATGCTCACCAGCTGAGCACTTCACACTTTGCTTTCTCCGGAGCTCTCCATCTGCGAGGAAGCGAGGAGTTTTCTGTGGCTGCAGAGCACGCACTGAAACGCACCATATTTCTGCCCCCTCAGCACAGGCCAAGGGAAGGCAAATAGGCACTTCAAACATGTTTTATTTACACGGAGAAGCTAAAAGAATCTACCCACAGACAGACGCTTTCTGCACATATTACAGTTCACACTCTGTGGAAGCAGTATTCATCGACTTTTCCACATTTTTTGTGACAAACAGCAGTGAAGTAGAAGGAAAACGAAACGAGAATTTTAGTTTTTTCTTCTACAAAGCTTGGTGTCCTCCTGCATTCATCCCTCAGTTAAACCACCTTAACCTCGAGTTACAGCTGCAGCTTTTAGGGGATATGTCTTGCAGCAGATAAAACTGAAAATTTTTCCCATTTTTCTTGATAGAACAGGTCAAAAGGTCACATAAGAGTGTAAAGTGTCTCTTAAAGGTAATTTTGAAGCCAGGATTTGTGTTGCAGAAGGCTAATAGCTATCCTGTCAAACTGATTCTGGAACCTGAGATATGGATTCCTGCACCGTCTCCAAAGCTATGGTGAGCTTTTTGGCTGCATCTGTGACTAATACTCCTCCATCTTTTATTGTGGACGATGTCTTTGTAGGTCCACAGTTCTGCTGTATTCTCCTCACTTTGAAAAGCACTAAGTGAGCTGTCTAAAACTTGAGATATTGTTTTACAACCCAACTCTAGTTTAAACCTCTCACACCCTTTATATTGCGGCCGATTAACTTCACCAGGCTAGTTGTTCTCTACGGTTCGCTCTGACAAACATTTAAGGCTTTAACAGAACAGCAGGATTAAATCACACAGTGTTGGGTTCAATAAAGGAGGCAGATGGTTGCCCTTTATTTTAATTTAGGCTAATAGAATAAAAGGGGGGCTGAAATTAAAAAATGTCCATTGGAGTTGTAGCTGTGCATACTCCCACAGGAGTGTGTCGCAGTGATGCAGATATTTTTGATTTATGCCTAGTTTTGAAGCGTGATCTGCGCTGTTATTCCATGCCACAACACAAGAGGGACAATGAGGAACTAGCTTTGGGTCAAGATATGGCAGAGGCGGGGAGGAAGTGGAAAAACGCAAGGGGCAAGTTTGTGCGACAACGGAGGGACATGAGGGCGAAAAAGAGCAGGGATCTGGGTGGAAAAAGATTCCAAGCGTTCTCCCGCACCTCGCTCTTCTAGCTGGTCCAACTTCACGAGTCGTTTTCCACAATGGCGGTCATACAAACAAAACAAGCCGGTAAGGTACCAAACAGGAGATACGGATGAGTAGAGTGGATGTAGATTTGACCAATCAGAGGCCTCCTGTCTGCGGCACTGTCTGCGCTCACCTACAATTTTGGGGAGGTGCAGCAGAGTGTCTGGAGAAGGGGTGGGTGGCATATCTGCGTTAACTGCAACACACACGTAGACCACCAGGTTTCTGAGTATAAATCAGCCTAAAATCCCTTTAAATTACCCTGCAGCGAGTGCTTGTAAAGCTATTTAAATGTAAATTGTGCATGCTTTTCGAATGGTCCTTTAGTGAGAGAAAGTAAGGTATGAGTGAAAAAATAGATCTAAACTGGATCCATGACAAAAAAAAGATTAAGTACTTTCAAGGACAGGTCACAAGAGGAGTGACCTTGAATGTGAAACCTCAGTGAGCGCCAGCAGCACTGTGTCAGTCTGGGATAAAAAAGAAACTTTTCTCACTGGGTCTCACTTTTTCGGCCGACTCTGTGTCTGATGAATTAAGGTGTGTTTCAAAGGTTTCCCTGGAGGCGGCAAGTGGAAGAAGAGAGAGAAAAAAAAGGAGGATCTGTGAAAGTCAACTCTCTTCTGGGGTTGAAAGCGCTGTGAAGCTCAATTTAAACTTTGAGAGATGGGGGTGTTTTATTATGAAAACCTGGAACTAGCTCCAGACCTGGATGAGCGCTCGTGGATGAGGGTGGTTGTCGCTTCTTGTACGGAGGGATCATATTCTTGTTTTGGTTTAAAAAGTTACACCATTTTACCTCCTATTAAATATCACGTCATCTTGTCATCGGTTACAGCATTTTCCTGCCTTAAAAATCTAGCTTTTTATAAATAGAAAACACACAAAAAGAACTCAACAGGCTTATAAAAAACAGATATATAGTGTCAAGTATGATGAAAATAACATGATGGATTTTAGATTTGGTCGTATTGCAATAATTTGGTGAATCTATGTCTGATTTAAAAGCAATGTATTTTCTCCTGGAAAGGCATCATATATCCAACCTGATGGGTGTCTAAAGTGTATCTTTAAGTATGCATTCCTGGATTTACCCCATCCCATTAAATCTGAGAAATATGTCAGAGACGCTCAGCGTGGCTGACACATGATCCTAGGTTTCCCTCTGGTGTAAAAGGCTTGACATCCCCATATGATGCTAATCACGTACAGACAGACATCTTCAGAGCAGATGGTTGCAAAACAAAAAATTTCCAGTCTGATTAGTACGTCATGCCAGCAGCCAAACACTTAGCGACAGGGAAAACTCAGTCTTTAAGGTCAAGAATAATAATGTGACTATTTAATGTAAATTCCCAATGATGTGTATGAAGAATGCGCAGTGAGCTCCAGAGTAGGTTGGGGACAGGCGGTGCACTGCGTGCAGCTGGGAGATGATGTTCAGCTCCGCAAACGGAGTGTTGGGAAGTCATTAGGAAAGTTTATCTTCATTTGCTGACTGCAGCAGTCAATAATAACTCTCATTAGCACACAGTGACTGCAGAAGCGCGCCACAGAAAGGGCTGGAAACGCTCGGAGCTTGATTGCATTTTCCTCTGAAATTCGAGATTCTGCTCCTCTGTGTTGAGGATCTTTGACTGTGGATCCTGGTAGGCATTTCAGGAAACTCTACTAACACTGAAAACCTCTCTGAAGACATGTTTTGTTCTTTTGGGATGTAAAACAAGCAAATATCTGATCACAGTCAGAAGCTGGCTGGATGGGATGAAGTTGGATCCGGATGGAATGAATGGATTGTGTTTTCAGTCAAAGTAACATCCATCTATTGTCTACACCAGGGGTGTGAAACTGGTTCCACAAAGGGCCGTGTGGCTGCAGGTTTTCTTTCCAACCAATCAATAGCACACCAGACTCCATTCATCTCATCAAGTGAGTCCAATCTGAACATGATGACTTGATGAGATGACTGGGGTCTGGTGTGCCATTGCTTGGTTGGAAAGAAAACCTGCAGCCACACGGCCCTTTCTGGAACCAGTTTGACACCCCTGGTCTACACCCTCTGGTTCTAGAGGGACGCATAGAAGCTGGTGCTTTTTCTCCAACCAGTCACTGGGAGAGATGCGTAGAACAGGAAGACACATGACGGACTTAATGATGGCAAGTGTTCCGGTTTCTTTGGCTGCCATGCAAGCAGGCCATCGTCTTTCCACCATTGTGCTTGAGGTGTATCAAAACACTGCATTCAGATTCCTCCAAACATGGTCCTGTGCTTTTTGTCCAAACATCTCCAAGTAGATCACATCTGTCTTTGGTATACTCCAGCCTATTTTATTATCATTACACTGTCACAAGTACAGAGCAACGAAATGAATGAAATTAACTAAATAAGTTCAACCCCATGGAGAGGCATCCCCCTGGGGTTGGGTGGCCTGCCATTGTTCGGCCCCCGGGGAGCACTGAGGAGTTAATGGTCTTTGCTCAGGGTGCCAGGGTAGCAGTCTGTGGGAGTGGGGCTTCAACTTGGAACCTCAGGATTCCAAGCCAATGCCCTAAACCAGTGGTCTCCATCTCTGGTCCTCAAGATTCACTGTCCTACAGATTTTAGATGCATCCCTGCTTCAACACAGCTGAATCAAATTATTGATTACCTTTTCAAGCCATTCATTTGATTCAGCTGTGTTGAAGCAGGGATGCATCTAAAATCTGTAGGACAGTAGATCTTGAGGACCAGGGTTGGAGACCACTGCCCTAAACACTAGGCCACCATACTTCTGGAGTATACCATTCCAGAAGTATTGGCCTATTTAGTTAGCCTCGTGAGACCATCCTGATCTCGCGAGCTTTCAAGGTTTCACTCGCAGATCAGTCTGGCTACTTTCCGTTAAAGAAAATTCTGAGCCGTTCACCAAACGAACGTCCAATCAGCGTTGGCTTTGAGGCGGGTTGAGGTGTGACGCAACGAGAAGCGCAACAGTTCAGTCTAAAGAACATGGCGGCTTCAGCCGATGAAACTAGCGTTAGCATGGCTATCGAGCAAGTTTTATCGGAATTACAGAGTATTTCTTCACTGAAAGAAGAGCAAAACACTGCTCTGGAGGCTTTTCTCAGAGGAAAAGATGTTTTTGCTCTTCTCCCGACTAGTTTCGCCAAGAGTTTGATCTATCAATTGGCTCCTCTTCGTCGTCGCTCTGTTAGTACGTCATATGCTTCGTTGATCTGATTGGTTTATTCGGCCCGTCTATCACCAACATAGGCCAATCAGCTAACCAGTATTTTCGCAGCTTCCCAAAATTACTGCAACGGAAGGTTTCCAGATGGATATGCGGCGCAAATCCATCTGGCGGAGTCAGGTTACTATTTAGCAACAATACCAAAGAATAAAGCTACTTCCTTTAGTTATAATTCCTTTTAGACACTTTAATGTGGAAACCCTTCCTAACAAACCATACCTGTCTAATGAAGGCAAGTCGATTTAATATTGTTTTTGCAAACTCTCTGAAAATCCAAACTTGGATTGTAGCATTATCCAAAAGAAAAACCTCTACATGTTTATAAAATGTTTCAGCAAATGCTTCAAGGAAGTCATTACTGATCCGTTTCACTAATGGATTAAAAGCAAACACATACTTGTACGCAGTTATAGATGTCACGCTCAGATGATCAGTTAATATAGGGGATGGTATCAGCAGCAGTGAATCCATCTTCCTTTTTAGTGGGAAAGAAGCAGTAATGATGAACAAAGGACTAAATGTTTAGGAGAACAATAAGTAGCGTTATCTGTTGAAATGCATGTCCTTTCTGCATAGTGGCTGTCCAAAAAAGGAAATAAAGATCTGCATTGACCAACAAATAAGGTTTACTTGCAGTGGGAACAGAACCATGGGATATATCTGACGGGAAAAACAAAACAAAAACAAGAGGTGCAGAGCACAATTCAAACATGCAACCATATATCTACAGCTAGGGTAAGATAAAGAAATATTCATTTGCACAGGACCATCCATCACAATGAATATTGATCATATAAAACATTTTATAGAGTAAAATCACAATTTACCAGAGACTGATTGTGTTTTAAGAACAACATCCGTTGTCACTGCGAAGATAAAACCACCTCTGCTTCTGGCAAAGCTTGAAACTTTGCAGTTATCTTAACAGCTCAGATATTGACAGACAACAAGCAACAAACACGATTAAAAATCTATTAAAACAAAGGCAATTAATTTGCATGGGAGTAAACCCCCCTTGCACAAAGAAACACTCATCAGGGATTGAGGCGTCTGGGGAGAAGAGATAGGGCCGTCTCCACCAGCCTCTCCACCTACCTGGAGGACCTAATCAGTCGGTGAATACTCGGAAAATGGAAGCTGTCATCTACCTCCACCCTGATGGGCTCCCTGACGACACCCTCTTCCTACTGCCATCCACCGGGAGAAGAAAATAGGATGGATTTTTACATAAAGTCTCACTTTAGACCTGCTATTCCTCCATCATACTTCAACAACGGATGCATTTCTTTCAATCTCTCTCACCGTGCCCTCTGCAGACACGTCTATACAGCTGAATACGCAGCTTTTGATGCTTGGTGTACTCCTAAAGCCTGTGCTGCAGTGTCATATCAGAATAGCTAAGATTTATTTCAGGTCTAGACTCCAAGTATTCTGGAAAAACAGTCAGCATGGGAAACCAGGTCCATGGTTTCCAATCATGTCTACCAGCTGATTATTTCCATCCCTAAGGCATGAGGCAACACCTAATTGGTCATCAGAGGTTAGTTTTTTCACCTGAAAGTTGTGCAGAGGAGCAAGATTCACTGCTCTGCAAAAACAGTCTTGAAATACTTCTTAAAGTTACTGTATTTACCCTTAATTTGAGTAAGTAAATAAGATGATTTGCCAATTGAATTAGCATTTTTACACCTCAAAGAAAATAATTAGATAATATGCACTTGAAATAAGAGACTGCAATTGTTTTTTTTCTTATTTTAAATGTAAATTGTTTTGTCCCATTGGCAGTGTCTCAATTGAAGAAAAAATGCATTTATTTGAAGAAAGATGGACTTACTTAGATAAAAAGTTTTTGCAATGTGAAGCAATGTTTGCATCAAGGCACCTACATGTAGTTAAGAAGCCACCATAGATTATCACAGCATGTTAAGATCCTATGATCGATTCAAAGGACACCATCTACAGTGAGACACAGAACACTCCATGGCCACTTTATTACAGTAGGTATTCTGAAAGTACACCTTGCTGCAGAACAGTTTGAACAGAACAGTTCCTGTTTGGGACTAATATGTATACAAAAAATGCAATAAATTGTGGGGTTTTTATGCATTTAAATGTTTGTAATTAATTAAAAAAATTTACATGTTAAAGCACCGGTTGTAATCCTGATTTTTACATTTTTTATGGCAGATTTTTAGATGATTTTCTGATAACAGCATCAGACGTCCTAGTGATTAAGCCAATGAAAATACATCCTTACCTGAATGGGGAAAGAAGATTTGCCAAAACTTCAAACCAAGCATCAGAATGGATAAAAATAGGAAAGATTTACACAATTTATATGATGCAATGATCACCACAACCTGATGGGCTGTTCATAATATTTCAGATCATTCTGATCTACTGAGGTTTTCGAATGCATCTCTTGGGGTTACAGAGAACAATAATTTCAGGGGAGAATGAGTAGACTGCTTGGAGATGGTAGAAAGTAATCGGCAGCAAAAAAAATAATCATCCTTTACAGCAGAATTCCTGTGCCTCTTCTGTCAAAAAGGGAACGGGAAGCAGAAATCTCCATGGCTCAATGATAAACTCCTTCCTGAATAACATGAAGCTATTGATCCAGTATTTGCTTTGTTGATGCTTCAGGCTGCTGCTGGTGTAATGGTGACAAGATTATTTGATTCCATACTAGCACCATCTACCTCTTTACGCAGGACTGGGTCAGTCACAGAGGCGGGAGTCACAGTAGAGAGTGTCAGACTTAGCTCTCCACAGACACCTCCTCCAGTTCCTCTAGAGGACACCCGAGGCATTCTAAGGCCAACTGAGACTAAGTCCCATTAGACAACCCTGTGCTTTCCCTTGAGCAGCCTTCAGGTGGGACCTACCTTAAAACACACCCAGGGGAGATGTGGAAAAGATGTCTGACTCATCTCACTGAGCCATCTCTATAATGGTTTGCAGGTTTACTGTGAACCACTGGTCAAAACTCTGAGAAAAAACATCCAATCAAAACCCTTTTTTTTTTAGGTTTTTTCAGCACTAGTGGCTCATTTATTGCACAGTAGTCTGACAGGAGAAGGAGTGCAAGAAAGATGGAGAGACATGCAGCAAAAGACCACAGGGTGGATTCAAACCTGGGTCGGCAACGACGAGGACCACCGCTCCACCGAAGCATGCCCCATCCAACCAACACCCTTTAGGATGTGGCAAAATGGGACATTCGAGTCATGGTTATGTAACAACGCCATGAAGCAATATGGACCTAAATGTTTCGACTTTTTCTTTAAATTATACCAAAAAATACATAAATAAACAGCATAATTAATGTCGGCCAGTGAGAATATGTGCATGTAGGGACAACAGCAGTGAGAAAAGCTACAGCGGAAACTCTTTATGAAGTTCAGCTACTTTACACAGGCTCTGATCCTCTTTTCCATAATCACTCAAATTGAGCATGATTATGGCAGCCTATTATGGGAGTTATTTCTGTTTCCACACATCTTAACAAGTATAATGCATTGATTTGTGCACAGCTGAGCAATGGGATTGTATATTTCACTCAAGTAATAGTTCCAGTAATGCAGTAACTCAGCAAGTATGTGCTTCTAATGATAGTTGTTTCCAAATAGATCAATGCCACTAAGTGAGTAAAGCAATATCCTCTCCGCACTTTTTAGAGAAATATCTTTACCCCACAAAACAACAATAACTTGATTTGTAATCTATGGTAGTAAGAGTTATTGGATATTTGCCTTTCCTTTTAGTTTATGCCCACTTACTTAATGATTGCTGTGGGTGGGGTGGAGTCCCCAGCAGAGAGGTGGAGGGTGGAAAGCATGACACAGGGGTAATGGAGGCCTGGGGAGGTTTTAAGGCCGAGGCATCCAAACTATAACAGCTTTCACCTCTGGTTGTGGATTTTTTTTATGAGGACTTCTAGATATTTTTAGTGAAGTCCCAAAAAAAGAAAATAACACGCCACATTGTAATTAGAACCATCTTAAATCACATGTTGGGGGGTGGTGGCCTAGTGTTTATAGCATTGCGCTTGGAACCTAGAGGTTCTGCGTTCGAGCCCCACTCCCACGGACTGACACTCTGGGTCCCTGAGCAAGACCCTTAACCCCACACTGCTGCCCAGGTGCTGCACAATGGCAGCCCACTGCTCCCCAAAGGGATGGGTTAAATGCAGAGAGTTCATTTTGCTGCTTTGTACTTGTGACAATGTAATGAAAATAAAGTTAAATTCTATTTTATGGTAAAAGTGAAGGGACCAGTTCATATCAGTGGAATAAAACAACAATGTTTAATAGATAAATGTTATGCTATTATTTAAGAGATGTAATTCACCAGAAAAACAATACAACTTTAAAGAATATACTTAATATTCAATGGATGCTGCAACACAATAGAAATAACATAAAAAAAAATACTTGGCATAGTTGGTGGAGTCCATGACAGCAGAATTTATTACCCTGAGATAATACAGTGTTTGCTGTAGTTTTTCAGATAAGGGATGCAGTTCTCATTGGTCTCCTTTATAAAAGCCAGTGTCTGCTTCAGCTTGAGAAAAAACACAGGCTCCTCAGCTGCTTAAAATGCTGCTCTACTCAAGCCATATTTTAATAACACCTTCCCAGTACTTCTAGGTGTTGCATATTAAACTAAACTCTCTTTGTATAAACGATGTTGGAGAGATTGGCAGAAAAACAATATGGATGCAAAATTACTCTTGCTGATGCGCTACTCTGATGCTTCCTTACCTATATTTAGCTCAACATTCAGCAGCAGCCTTATTGTGGGGATGAACTGACTGACAGAGGTTTAGCCCATACAGGAACTTTAATTTTTCAAATACAAAAATAACCAATCTGTTTTCTATCAGGGTGTAAACAAGTTAATATCTTCCCTCAACATATTTCTAACTTATTAAGTGGCTTAACTCCTTGGCTACCTTCATTAGCATTTCAGTGGGTGGCCGACTTTAGTCTTTTACCGGGCATACACTGTACGATTTTTTGCCCTTTTCGGCCTGATTCTCCAGTCGTGCGAGAATTTTCTGATCGGGATGAGTTTCAGCCTCATTGCATGCTGTGCGTCATGTAGTGTACAGGGCTAACGATGGGCGATAGGCCTCTCACGACCACCTCCTGATGAGGAATCGTAAGGTTTGAAATTCAGTCGGCCGTCGTAAGGTCACATCAGAGCATCTGGCCGCAAAGGACAGTCTCTTCATGTCACATGAGGGCTTTCATAAATGAAGCTTGGATTGTGGAACCAGTGACAGCATGGAGCATAGAAGGGTTTATGTGGGTGGTTAAATCAAACCTTCCATTTAGTTCTCTAGGTAGTTTTATTGTGGTCATAAAACCATCCAGAAATTTGATGGTGAAGCTTCTCAGTCATCCAGGTCACAGTTATTCCAAAAAAGTAAAAAAAAAAACAATCCACTGGACTTTGTTTTCAAGTTTGAAGACGTTTTGTTTTCCATCAAGGAAGCTTTTTTAATTCAAAATGTCAGGAATAGGGTTGAGTTCAAGGTTTTATAGAGTGGACCACAAAACAAAGCCTTGTTTTGGCTTAGAAACATGCAAATTTAACCTGGCGAGCGGGTCCCTTCCTTTGGAATGGGGGTCGTTTTGTTTCTTTGTTAGCCTGTAATACCTGAAACCCATCTATATCTCTGAAAAGGGGGTCGTTAAAGGGAATTGTTGGTCCGGCTGAAGAGGCAAGATGCTCTGGTCGCCTGTAATGGGGTGGGGGTTGCGATGATAGCAGGAGGGAAACAAACTCAAAGCTATTTCTGACATTTGAATTGAAAAAGCTTCCTGGATGGGAAGCAAAACGCCTTCAAACTTGGAAACAAAGTCCAATGGAATGTTTTTTTTTTTTTACTATTTTGGAACATCCAGAAATTTGTTTTTAGAACCACCATGTTGATTTTATTTGAATTATCTCATTCATTGTATCATTTTTAGATTTTTTAAAATCTTATTTCTACCCGTCTTAAATTTTATTGTATTTAGGTTTTTCCCTTGTAAAGCACCGTCTAATTTGCTTTTCTTTTTTTGGTCATTATATAGTTCTCTTAAATGTTGTATAATATTTTAATGGAAACCAGGCTAATGATGCTCCTCTTTTACAAATCATGAATCCACCACGTTCTATACTTTAGAATGGGAGATATGGAATGCACATTTTATGCATAATACTTTAAATTAGCCCTGCTGGGTTCCACTTCATGTGTCCTTGATTGACAAGACTACCTTAAACTATGATCTAGGGCTGTAACTAACGATCATTTTGCAAGTCACTTAATCTGTTGATTATTTATTCCATTAATAAAGTTCCTTAAAGAAGACTTTTAACAAAATTAAACCAGGTGAAATTCAAACTTTTACACTTGAGGAGTTCTGGATAGAGCATAGTGACATTAGAAAAATATTGTTTTATCTGAAATGCAAAATGTTTACATATTTTGTTTACAATTTTGGTATAATTTCTGCTCAAGGTGGGTTCCTCTGTCAACTAAAGGCAAATTTTAAAGTCTCTATACTCAAGGTAACGACTCATTGATGACTAAATTAGATGTCGATTATTTTCAATCAATTAATCAAGATTAATCCAATTGTTTCAGCTCTACTATGACCAGTTATAGCTCAAAAAAACATTTCTTCTTTGCAAGACAGCTGAGGATGCTAATAAGTTAAATAGGCATAAAATATCTGCCTTTAAATCCACCTATAAACTGACTAAAATGATATTAGAACTCAACGTTCAGCTGATAATAAGGCCTCAAGACTGGATACCACCCAAACCTACGATATGGTACTGAATTAAAAGTGTTTAAATACTGTGCAAATTCATGAGCACAAACATGAAAACGGCATCCTTTGTCTGACATCAAACACCAAACTGAGAACGCACCTGATTCCATTTCTACACAAAAATGCCGACTGAGTAAATCCGTAGGACAACAACAACAACAACAACAACAAAAAAACCTAAATAGAACAATGTACAAAAATCCTACAGCATGTTTTTGTTTATTACCTTCTACAACAAGCCTGACGTCTTATTATTTAGAAAATGTCCACTCTGGGTTTAATATATCTCCTCTTGTTCGAACAGAGTGTTTGGAACAACACCACAAAAGGGCTTTCATACAACAGCAATGCAATCACTATTTCAAACCAGCATGTCTGTGGAGTGATAATGTCCCCCCCCACATTCAAAGGCGGATTAAAATACATCAAAAAAGGGATTAATGAATCTGCCGACACCCCTAAATCCCCCAAAGAGCATCCTACTGCTCAAAGGATGAGCATCCTTAAATATAAGGTGACATATATGACACATGAAGAGTATGGTGACCAGTTTACTACTCTATATCTACAACCGCGGAGAGGGAGAAATTAGATCTCAGTCAACATTATATTACAGAGAAATGACCTGTGGCTTTTGTTGTCTTTTTATGCCTCAGCGCTTTTGGAGGACAGAGGGAAGGGGAAGGGAAGCGACAATAAAACAGGCTGATTTATTGGAGAGAATACTGAAAGGTCAGAAGGAAATCAAAATGAAGACTTAGAGATAAGTGGAAGAAAAAATTCATCCTCCATTTTTTTTTTTTTTGTCACTTAGGTCGGGTTTCCCAGTTAAGCGGCGGCGAGATGGGGCTGACCTCGAGCGATTCTCAAAGCACGTCGTTGGCAGGACGTAACGGCGAACGGCAGGCCGTTAGGACGGGGATTCTCATTACTCCCGTCTCGCTCCGTGTCCCTGTGAACCGGTCGCACACAACTCTTCATCCTCTGCCCTGTAATTTCCCTTTTCCCTCGCACGGGGACACAAACTGAATACATAAGACTGTGCACCAATAGGCCACACTCCCTTTCTCTTTCATCTTAACCTCCCTGTGTTTCCACGGTATCTGACTGTGCACACGGCCTAAAAGACGTAGGCTGGACACCCAGAGCACAAAGCAAAGACGTTTAGTACGCACACGAGACTGACTTCAAAGCAATTTGGAGAAAAAGAAATGTCCCAATTATCAATATTTACCTTGTTTCTACTAAAAAGCAGATTGAAAATGCAAAAGCATTAATAATGCCAATAATTTTAAAATAACAGGTCATTGTCTGAATTTTATCATTGATAATCATCATTAGACAAGTGAAGAAAGGTAATTTAGCAGATGCATCCCACTGGCTGAATGTGAGCATAGTGACAACTACATATTTTTCTAACATTTTTTTACTGGTGCAGGTTTCTACAGCCAGATGAGCTGATTGGAGCCAAAATATTAAAATCATAATAAAACTTTCCGTTCATATTATTATCTATAGGAAGAAATTTGATAATATTGGGTAGCTGAACATCAGGGTTCACGGACAACTTTGTACGTTGATTACCTGTAACTCTTATCTCTGATCTGCATTTACACACAGCACTGCAGACCAATGACACACAAGCAAGACATGCAAATATCAGTTGGGAATTTTGAGTAACGGATTGTGGAATTCTTATGGAAGCAGATGTGGAAGCAGCAGAGGGAGCGTTCCTGCTGCATGGATTTCAGCCATTTAGTGTCATGACTCTGATGATCCATGACGCATGATGGATGTAGGAGCTGGAACAAGTAGTCATGACGATGATAATGATCATATCCATAACTCCAACATAGAGGAATTACTTTTTTTCATATATATTCCTTTGAAGATTTCCATTTGATTGGTTGCGGTGTGCGTTCACCCCTCATAAAGGTCTTTTTATGCTGCCGCCGCCTCAATTCAATGACTGCACAGCAGTCATACAGCAAACACGCAAATCCAATCTTTTAGACATCAAACGTTCTTCGAAAAAAGAGCATAAACAGCAGAGGACTTCATTCTGAGATTAGAGCGGAACCCAACTCGGGCGCGTGTGCTTTATTGTTCGCTTTGCACGCTGTAATTAACGACATTCCAGGGATTATTCTGATTCATGCAGTCACGGTGGAGCTACCAGGTTCCTTTGGACCCTTCTTGATCATTCTTGGTAGATGATGTGATTGTTTTGCAGATCCCAGCAGGATATGGAGTCCATATTTTAAATAAAGCTATCTGCATCCCTTTCTGCCTCGGTACTCCTACATGATTGGCTTCTATTGGTTTTTATTGTGATTTTATCAAGAGATCTATGCAGGGTATCCAACATAAAGTACAAGTGGGTTTCTGAGGCCTTAAAGCAAATAATGATAACTCATCTGAAGGGCAGATGTGAATTAAAAAGAATAAAAAGTAGTTATAATAAGCAAAACCGGCAGATTTTTTTAAATTCTTTACTTATTTTTTCATTGTTATTGTAAGCTATCACCTACTGGCTCCTCATGGGGAGAACTTGATCCCATTAGATCTAAATGCAGAATGACATGAAAGTACTATTTTTAAAAATGCCAGACATTATGTTTTATAAAGGGCTAACAATATATGACCCAAGTTGGATCTTCTCTCATTCTTAGCCTGGTTAGTATGGCTTTTTTACAAATAAAAGGACACAAAGTCAGAATTAACAGGTAAGAGCTACAAGCTAAAGATTTCAAAGTGTCCCAGTGCTCCATCGGGGCTCATGTGTGGAAGTAGAAGTGGAAAAAGCAGCACGTCTACCAGCAATCAATCCCAGGTATTTGTCAGATTTGCTCCATGCCACGCCAACCATCCGTGACTCCCTCTGTCATTACATCCCATAGGTCACGCCCACTCTTCCCCAGCCTCTGCCATCAGCCCAGGCTCTGATGGTGGCCTAATGGCCTGCTTTCTCTACACTGCAATTAACCTTTTTTATTGGTGACATGCCAGCACACTGGAGATACATCGGTGTCTGAGCGCATATGTGGGTAAGAACCATGAAGAGAACAGCCTTGAGTGTGCTCCAACACCTGATGTGCTTGTGCATAGAGGCTGACGGCTTTAGGTTTATGAAATGTTATGGTAAATGAAAGCCAGCGTAAATATAAGCATGCCTATAATAGCTTACAGACTTCACCTGCTGCGCAGTTTAACAGAAATTGCTTTAAATCCAACCAGCCATCATCTCCAACCCAGACAGAACCCAAATGGCTGGAAGGTTGTGTGATAGCAGAGCGCGTCTCAGAATAGGAACAGAACAAATCTCCTTTTCACGGCATGTCAGCTTAAAAAAAACAGGTAGACCAAACAAATGCATCCTGCTGCTGTAAGAATAAGCAAAGGCAGACTTCATCTGAAGTCTCTCATGAATGTTAAAGGCATCTAACCTTCAAATTAGGCCCTTAAATTCTACATTTAAGTCTAGTAGTTGCTGGCGAAGTCTAGGAAATAAGGAATTTCAGGATTTTGTTTGTGCACAAGGTCATGCAAGCACAACCCTGTGGATAAGTGTCATTAAGATCTAAGAAAGGACAAACATTGGTTAAAACGGGGTTGCAGTTTTAGTCAATGTTTTCTGAGACTCAAATGTCCAGGCTCTATATTTATCTTTACTTTTATCTTCTTTCTTTTAGTTTTAGTCAAAATTTTCACAGCAGTTTAAATGCATTGGCTTGAATAAATGCTGCTGCGTGAGCAGACAGGTGTTTATAGAGATGGATAGATGGATCATATAGAGGGGTGACTAATTAAAAACCAGCAGGGTCCGTAGAAAGAAAATCAACAACGAGTAAAAGTCCGGAGACATATTACATTATAATCTGTTACTTTAAACAGAATTTGACACTGAGTTAAAATGAGGTATTTATGTATCCATGTTATATATTGACTTTCTAAATAAAAAAATAGAAAAAATATACATATAAAGTGTTTCCATTTTAAAAGGGAAAGTGTTTTTTGAAGTAGTGTTTTTTCTTTCTTTTTTCTGGCATAATGAGAGCAGTGGGCTTTAGGCTGCCCTGCAAGGTTTAAACCTGGGTTTAAATGGAAACAAAGCCATTCTCAATTAAATATGAAGGTGCTCATTTTGAGCCTGGATCTATATTTATTTTTGATTCTGTTAATGGTGGAGAATCCTGCTTCACAGCAGAAGGTTGAGCCAAACATACTCTAAATGTTCAGGGTCATCTTTGAGCACCATTTCACTTTTCTGTCACCAGTTCACCGCAGTTCTTCCAGCAGTCCACACTTTCTCCGCTCTCTTTTGCTCATCATCTTCTCCTTCTTTCCCATCGCCTGGCTTGCTACAGGTTTGCCTGCTGTGTCTAAAAGTAGAAGCAGCAGCAACCCAGACTGACAGCAGCTCATTGGCTAATTTGTATCACGTATATCCTGGTGCCGGACGCTCCGGAGGGCTTTACCGTATTAACAGGAGAAGCTGCACAAGTGAAGTTAGACACTGTCGTCAGACAACATGCGGTAATTTATAAATGTTTTAAATCAGGTTGGGTCTGGATTATCCAGCAGGTGGAACCAGACCGCGGCTCACTAATCTGTGACCTCTGATATATTGGGTGAATAGTTAATGACAGGCTGAAAAAAGGAGTGACTGATAGATGGAAGTCTGATCGGTTGGGTTTCTCAAACTTCTAGCCACCAACGTACTCCTCCAGAAACACAAATTAACTTACAACACACACCAACACCGTGACAGCAGCTTCTGCAGCGATCGATGATGTAATTCAAGATTCCTCTTGATGTAAAATTTGTCAACTTTATGCATAGCAAATGAAAAAAAAGGAGTGGGATTTGTTTTCAAGCGAGACACGAATGTGGGTATTCACGGTTCTAATTCATTATTTATACAGACAACAACACACAGATGGAGTGAAACTCGGAGTGATAAAATCGTTGAAATGCTGCTGCATCCACCCTCTGTGCTTGGCGAGGGAAAACTGGAAATAGATTATTCAGTGGAACCTGGCATACCTAGGAAACTAATCACTACAGTCACCATGCAAAAGCATCACCTGCAACAAACTGCTGCACTTCTCTACTAAGCCTCAACTATAGGAAAAAAACTCAGTTTGTCTGGGCTAATGTCTATATCTACTTGTTTTCGTATTTACAGTAGGGGCTTTTAAAAATCTGCTAAGGAATCTAGTTTTATTTTTCCCAGCTATATAATTCACATGAACCATCCCTGTCTATCACAGTGGTGCAATAAACCAGCTAAATTAGCAGACGCAGAGCTGAAAAACCAAACATTCACATTTAAGGAAAACACAGCAAATAGTGAAAACTTGAACCTTTGAAATTAGTGGAATATCAACATAGTTTTGTGCACATTTATAATGGAAACTCAACTAGTTGGTCTAGATTAAACTGAAAAGATAATGACCACAGAACTCCTAAGTTTGGCTTTGAGATGGATGGAGAGGAGCTTACATCAAACCTACAAAGCTAATATGGAGTTATAGTGGCTCATACTAGATCAAGTTAAAATAAAGTTAGATTAACACTACATAGGTGTAATTAAACACTTATCAGGTTTGAATGTATCTAACACTAAAGTATAATGTCAAGTAGGGCTGCAACTAACAATTATTTTGCAAATCGATTAATCTGTTGATTATTTTTTTGATTAATTGATTAATATTCAGATAGCCAAAGGTTCCTTAAAGAAGAATTTTATGAAATTAAACCAGGTAACTAAAACTTTTTCACTTGAGGAGTTCTGGATAGAGCAGATTGACAGATGAAAATGTTTTTTTGAACCAAAATGCAAAATGTTTATATAATTTTTTTTACAGTTTTGATATAATTACTGCTCTAAGTGGGACGCTCTGTCTGCAAAAGGCATGTTTTAGAGTCTCAATACTCCAGTTAAAGATTAATCAGATTGTAGATTAGTTGACAATTATTTCAACAATCGATTAATCATGACTAATCGGAATACTTTTTTCACCCCTATTGTCCAGTACTAACACCTAACACCTGCTCACGCATTCATTCTGGTGAGCAACCTTGTAACAACAGCTGCCGTGGGGCACACTGAGAAGCTGCCGTACAGAGACGCCACTCTGACCACCATCAGTAAGTGGGCACAATGACGGAGCTGGGACTCAGAATATATATATATATATATATATATATATATATATATATATATATATATATATATATATATATATATATATATATATATATATATATATATATATAGTTGTCATTAACACATGCATTTTAAAAGATAAGAGCTCACAGATAGGTTGGAAATCTAATATCAAAATCAACTCATTGTAAGAACTAATTGACCCATAGTTAAACGTACACTAAACAAGTGCTGAATTAAAGGTATAGTGGAGGGTTTTCGTGAATTTATGAAAAGACCCGCCCTCTTCTCTTTAAAAAATAAGTACATGCACAACCTTGTACTCACTCCCTTGAGGGAACGCCTATTAAACACGTGCGATAGCGTGCATGAGCCCATTTCTCCACGTGCACACTGTTTAAAATTTGCTGTTTGTATCGCTAATACAAGCTTACTTTCCAAAAGAAGATTTGCAATTTTTCCACTATGTTAGACTCACCGCCGGTAAGTGAAAATAGAGACGAGCATGTAGGACGGCCTTATGTAAACATATCACCAGAATGATTGACAATTAGGAGGACCACTTATTTGGATGATCCACCTCGAAATAGATTTAACGCTGTACTTTCAACATAAAACACCGACACCAGAAATTTAACACGTTAAATATCAAAACAGTTTTTTAAAAAGCTTATTGAAGGCCAATGAGCGCAACTTGCAAACAGACATAGCACCAAATATAAGTGGGTATTTATGAACCTTTTAGAGCCTGTGTTTAATGTTGACTCTGACTGAATGAGGGGAAATTCACCATTCATTTAGGATTAAGCATCCTCTATAACCTGGTTTCTAAAAATCCAGCAGTTTTATGCTTCTAGTAGAAAATTGATAGCATTTATACCCAGGACAACTAGCAGTGCTCTAGCAGTAAAAAGAACTGTAGTGTAACGAAATGAAGAAAACCTGAAATAAGATTTAAACAACTGAAGTAATAAAAGAAACCCCCTTTGTTTCAATGTTTGCAGTTCTAACATAGAGTCTTATTGAGTTACAATTCAAACAGCCGTAAAAAGACGATGAATCAGAGTCGATACAAAAACTTCTCACAGGGATTCGGTGTCTGAGAAGCCTATAATATACAACCTCACTGTCAACAAGAGGCCTCTCTCGGGTGTCTTAAACCTGCTGGAGCAGGAAGCTCACAGTAAACGCATTCTGGGCCTTCTCCAGCTCCAAATTGAATTTCAGGGCATGAGTTGACTCGAAACACCTAATAATCCCAACGTCACCGGCTGGCTGTCTCCAAGCTGAGCGAGGTCACAGTGTGGGAGAAGCAATGAGAAAAACAGAGCCTTTGACAAGCTTTTATCCAGTGAGGAAATACATTCCAGCTCCGGCAAGGTGAGGGAATTTATTAAAGATAAAATAAATGGTTTGAAGGAAGAAAAAAAAAAAAGAAAACACAAGAAAAGCCCCAGTTTTCTATTTAGAGCTGCTATGTGAGGCTGCATTCATCCCCTAGATGTGCAGTAGTAAACACTTTAGAGATTATTTCAGAATGTTTGTAAAGCTGCAGCATGACTATGATTTTTCTTTACAAAGTTCTCTTCTAACTTAAAAGTTTACTTTATTCCTATTCTCTTTAACATCCATCTATGAAGAAAAAATAATATGAAAAGCATTTAAATTACACATATTCTACAATTGTTACACTTACTATATATAAAACAGCTTAAAGATATGGTTCCTGTTTTTTTTATTCCAATAAAGAAGCCAGAAAAACCCAAATTGTAAAAACTGCAGCTTAAAAATTGTCTTTACATGCAGACAACAGAGTCATTATCCAGCAGATTATTTAGCCTGGGTGCCATTCCGAACTTAGTCCCGCCCACTAAGTTTGAGTTCGGGGAAGTTCGGTCTGGCTCTGCTCCATAGTAGCGCGAGTATTATCGCCCACTGTCAGGCGATCCAATCAAATTGTCAGGGCGGGCTTTATACGATGATGGACAGATGACAAACAGTCACGTAATCAACCACGTGACCAATGCGCGCTTGGGTGACAACAATAATGGCTGCCGCTGGAGAGTTTAGGTGTGTAGATTCCGCTATTAGGTCTGTTCTAGAAGATATCGACAGCAAATTAATTTTAAAAGAGGAACAGAGAAACGCGATCAAGTCTCATATTCTTATTATAGGCGTGCAACTGCACGCTTTGATTTTTGTGGACAACAACTATGCCTCGCTTAACATACGTCACGCACTCCGTTGCTCTTATTGGTTGTAGATTTATCCAATTGAGTGCAGAGGCATTTTTTTTCCTGGTTCGTTCGAAACACGCCCCATAATCACAGCTCTATGGAGCAGACTCATATTCTGCCTAGAATTGAGTCGGACTACGTCAGGCTACAGATTATTATGAATGAAGTGCAAATCAGTTAAGTGTTAGCAGAGATAGACTGATATTCGCCATTACTGGCCAATATTTGCGTTTTTTCCTTCTATCAGTATCAGCCGATGCACGCATGGATGCATTGGCCGATTCATTAGTGCATTCAGCAGTTCCCTGCTTTAGGTATCCATCTTTAACGTTTTGTTTGATTTTAAATGAATCTTTCACTTTTGCTTAATCTGAGACTTGTGTGACACTTATCATTTTGTTATTTTTTATCGTGTCTATAGAGGAATAAAGGCCCAGAAATATTGGCAGCATTAGGTAAAGTGCTGTCAAAATAATCTGTATCGGGCTGAAAATATCCTGAGGGATCAGTCTTTAGTCGCTATGCCTCATAGTCGCAAGGGTTCATGCATTAATGTTCCCTTTATTTGCTGTCCATTGTTATTGTTTTGTTTGATTTGTTAATGAATGTTTATTTTGATTTGTGTAGATTTAGATTCATTTTGGCATTTTTATTGTAGAAATTGAGGAAGTAGAACCAAAAATCAGCCTCCCTCAAATAAGCATGTCGGGGATCGGCTAAACGGATGGAAAAATAATCAGAATAAGCTTTAAAAATCCTATATGAGTTCATTTCTAGATGTTAGGGACTGATGCTTTGATGCATTTATGGAGACAATTCTTATTAACTTGCCTCTACCATCACTATAACCTCAAAGAATGTAAGGTTGATTTTTTTCCTCCTAAATGTGTTTGTGTAAGTCAGAAACTTCCCATGAGAACAGCATTATATGAACCCTTTACAGAATAGGACTGAATAGGATTTGAATGTTTTACCACTGGGCCACTTTGTAGCTACAAAGCTGCATAAAGTTGTTTTCTGCAATAGCATTAGGACTTTTTCCTCCTCAGTGATCTATAATGCTCAGTCAGTATTAGCATGAAACCATCTGATGGTCTGTTTCTGCTCTGATTCACCTCTAATATAAATATAGTGAATTGATAGATGGAGAAAAAGTTTGAGAATTTGATCAGAATTCACGCTGATGAGTTTATATTAGCAAACCTTCCTAAGGCAACCGGATTTCATCACCCCCTTACCTGCTACTTCGAGGCGTGACGTGCGGCTGGAAATGGATCCCAGGTTCTCGATGGTTGCCACGCACTGGTAGGTGCCCTCATCGGGCTTGTTGTGCTTCGAGTGGACGACGTGCGTGAAGAACAGCGAGCCGTCCGGGAGGATGCGCCGCCTCTCGTCTGAAACCAGGCTCATGAAGGTGCCGTCCTTCTTCCACTCGATGCGCGCCGGCGTGTCCTCGTCGCTGTGTGCCGAGCAGTTGAGCAGCGCCGAGTTCCCCCGGATGGCCAGCGTGTCCTGGGGCTCCACCGTGAACCTGAAGGGGACGAAGGGCTGGGCTGCTGAGCCTGGAGGAGAAGAGAGGAAGAGGAGTTTTTAAAAGGACAAAACAGGAAGTAAACATTTCATGAAATAGTGGCTGGATAAAAGGTTGTTCTGATTATTCGCTGGTTGATACCGATTTCTGATTTACTGCAATATCTGACTTCAGAGAAGAGGAAATAGACTAATTATGTTTTTTTTTTTGTTTTACCTCCAAGAACTATCACATAAACACTTTTTAAAAACAAAAGGTTATTTTCTAGAAGTTTTAAAAGGACTCTAAACATAAGAGGTTTTAATTTTTTTTTTTTTTACATTCATTGGATAAAGAAAAACATATACTGAAGTATTTAACTATATTTGACTAATGATCCCAGATCTGAGGTAAATGAGGGAAAGTTGTCTGATCGACTGCTGTATCTCTGCTTAAAATCTTATAATAGCCAATTTAAATTTCCCCAACCTTCCTGCCACTGAATAAGATGTTTAAAAAGCTCCAACATGTCCACTTTATGACAGAACCCCCAAAAAGTAAAGAGCTCCAACTCTAAAAAACTCTTATTTCCAGTCTGAACCAAAACACATTAAAACCCAAAACGTCATCGACTCCAACCGGATATTTTGGAGCGCACTCTGGAAATAAATCAGTATTTCTGGACTCTAAATGATCCGAGCACTCAACCAAATGTTCCCGAAGCAAAACATCATTTTGTTCATTGCATCTTTTAGGCAGTGAAGTCTGTTCCATCCCAGAGCCTCCATGAGGCTTTTTATTATGGAAACCACAAGCCCCAGTGGAATCTGGTAAAAGGAGCTGACAAATTTAACCCAGGCGAGCCTTCCTGGCAAGTTAATGTCACGTCTTGCTTTATTATAAGTACAGAGTAGAGCGACGGGGTAAACACTCTCAAACGTGCTCAAAATTCCCCCCCCCCCCCAGCATAAATGAAAACACCGCACCAAAGCGGATCGCACCAAAGACACAGGAAGTGCAATTCCTTTGCATTTGTCCTCATCCATTATTCAAGTTCTCCCACCCTAAAAGTCCCCCTAAAGTGGTATTGTTTAGATAAATAACACCAATTATCAGTTCTGCAGAGACTGGGTGGAGCTGGGAAAAAAAAAAAAACATTACAAGGTTTATGAAGATATTTTAATAATGCAAAGCATGGAGCGTAATAGGTGGCTCAGTGTTTAAGGCAGTTAAAAATATGCCTTCACTTCTCTAAGAAAATGTCACGTCTCTGAGGGGGAAGAGAAACCAGGAGGAGTGTGAAAGCGATGAGCAATACTAAGGCAATTGTTCGCCTTTCAAACGACTCGTGATCATTTCCCTACATTGAGTCCCCTGGTGTGGGTTCTAGAGAGAGGGGGGGGGGGGGGGGGGGGGGGGATAATGCACAGACCGTTACCGTGACGATATGGTATGAAAGTGGACGGAAAATTATTTTCTTTTTATCACCCACACTTGATCTACAGTTGAATTTCTATTAGAAAAAAGTAAAAAAGGACTTCTATTTTAGCAGCTTAATCTCAGGCTCATATAGATTCTTAAACAGAGATTTCAGGAAGATATTCGGGTTAATTTTGAAGATATAAAAGCCGATAAAAAGCGCTATATATTTTATTTATTTCCCTAAACTTTTGACACCCCCACAACCCTCTACTGTCTCACTGTTACATGCCCCAAATCTGTTCATATTGCTCCATTATATTTATCCAAAGTTAACATGGCTGTCTAACGGAGCATTTTACAGCTGCTGATTCCATTTTCTAGTAGAACATGCTGAATTCCACTTAATTACCAAAAAAAGGTTTAATAACCAAGGATATTACTGTGCCTGATAGGGCTGAGTAAAAAAATCGATTTAATCGATTTTAAATCGATTCCTTTACATTTTTGCAAAATGGATGTGTAGGGTATGAGATCGATTAGTTTTATAGTGACGTGCATGACGTTCACATTCAAATGAGCAGGCGTGTGCAAATGCTGACCCACGACCCAACTGAAGTCTGGAACCATTTTGGATTTAAAACAGCTAAAGATAATGTGTTGGATATGTGAAATTATGCTGACTTCCCACTACATTGATAACGAGTGGCGCCTCGCATCTCGTGCTATGAGATGCGAGGATTATTCAAGCCAGACAGCTGCAAATATAGCCAATAGGTTGAGTGAAGACATTAACAAATGGGGGCTGACCAGCAAACAAAAATAAAATACATAAGCATTTTGAAACACAGTTGAAAAACTTTCATTATTGTAAAAACAGATTGAATCGAAATTAATCAATTTAGAACTCTATGAATCAAAATCGAATGGATTCAGGACTTTGGTGAAATTACCCTGCCCTATTGCCTGATTGGTCATCAAACCCTCCTGAGCTACAGTGTGTTGTTCTGCTTTTCTGCCTCAACAAATCTGACCTTAATAAATAGGTGATTGACAGAACTGTGGAGCTCTTGGTGGTTGCTACAATCATTTGATTCAGGCCTGGTGGAACGGTCACACATTTAAAACGCAGGAAAATGGAACCTGAGGGCCTGAATTTAAGACCTTTTTGTCACTACCCAGTCTGTTCAATCAGCTAATTTGAGCATATGCAAACAGAGATTCATCCAGGTCATCATAAATAATGTAATTATGGTACCAAAAGTACTAATTTCTATCCTTAATTCACTAAAGAATACTAATACAAATATAAAAAAAAAAAATTATGACTTTTTTTGAGACAATTTTGATGCTTGACAGCTTCTCTGACATCATCATTGGTCCGGCAAGATATGATTAAACCATGTTTATCTGCATTTGACTTGTTTCTTTCTTTAGATTACGCACTATATACCACAATGTTAACACAAAAGGAAATCATCAAACTAAAAAAGACTCGATTTATGTTTAAATCCAAAGCCAAAAAAATTAGCTCCTGGAAATAGCGTAGGATCTATTTGCATCTATTTTCTCATGAAATACATTATTGACCTTTAACATATATTTTAGCACGTTTTTCAAGGAGGGAAAAACACTATTTAGGTCTTTTTAACAAGGCGATCTGGATGTATATCTGGTTGCACATGTGGAAATGAGCCGATGGTACGGATCGTGCTACCGGTTTGTATCTGGTATTAAAACCTCTGCTTCACCACATTATCAAGTGGAAGATGAGAGACATCAGAGCCAATGAGCCGAGCTTTTGTAATGAATCTACAGGATAAACAGGTTTACTGGATTAAATGATCATTTCCAACCCTTTTCTGATTTACTGAGAAGCTCCTGCATTAACATTTTACTTTTGCAGGAGAAGCGAAATTTCAGCCAGGGTTACTTTATTAAATCTGTTCATGCAATAAATGTGGATGCAGAGCAGCAAAGATTGTAGTTCAGCACGCCCAGGAGTAGCTCAACATATATTTAGCTGCAGCTCCCTGCAGTAATTGAGCAGTTTTAAATTATAATGAGGCAAGCAGCTGATTCCAGGAGATCAATAGACCCGGAGCAGGCGCTCCTCTGTACACACAGAGCTGGGAATCTATTATAGTGATGGCGAGCCTAGCAGATGGAGATAGACTCTAGCAACAGCGAGAGGGGTTCTTCACTTGTGCAAACCAGAGGGAGGGTGGCATCCTTCATCATCTCTGCTTCATGCTGCGGAGGCTGTGGGTGTGTTAGATGGGAAGAGCCTCTCCGCCCACGCTTGGCTCTTTTTCAGTCTGGAAGGAAACTTAAAGGCCTCCAAGTTTCCTGCAGTACCCCAGTTTCTTACACACTGATCATGTCAAAGTTATATACTTTACCGCACTCTGGTTTACAGAGTTTGTTGTTGAATTATTTTAAATTTTAAAATATTTGCAACATATTTTCAAATGAATTTCACCCCAAATTTCACTGACAGATTAAAGGACGAGTGGCTAAATTAGTTTGAAACTTTCCCAGACTGCATTAAACTGGTGCAACCCGGACCATCCAACCAGAGGGGAAATAACCACCTTTAACTCCCTTTTATACTCATCATAAAACCACCGACTGAGCTTTACCTCGACTTTTGGACGGAAACAGAAAACACTGGACTCCAATTTGCAGACAAAACATCCACTGTCATGAGATCAGGGCAGTAAAACGCAGGAGTGAGGAAAGGATAATGGCAGGCTACCTGCCTTCGCACAACATCCCCATTATCTCCCTCTTAGATCTATTTCCCACAAAAATGTTATCAATTTCACAAACCAGAGACAGAAGGCAAACACGCCGACACACAGGAACCCCAAACTGTGAATGTTGTCAGGAGTGATCGAAGTCCAGATGTCTAAACATGGGAAGTTTAATCAATGATGGACCCACAACTCAAAGACTGAACAAATATTTTGTTGAAATGTTTCATCAGCTGGGAGAAAAAAAAAAAAAAAAAAACACTAAACAGAACCTCCCCAAATATCTCCAGCAGGAAACCAAAGGAAACCTACTCAATAAAATTATGTCTTCTTTTACGCTGCTTCAAATTATTTAGAGAAAAAAAATGTCAAGTTTAGATTTCCCCTCTCTCTTCAACTTTAACCGAACGCAGTTTCATTAAGGCCAGGGGAAGCCTGAGCCTTTGGCTAATATCAAAAGGTTAACTAGCCTGAACTGTCACTAAATGAGCCAGAACGGGCCAACATCACAATGGGAGAGCGGCTCGTCTTTGACTGACAGCATTATTGTGATAGACTTAAGTTAGAGTTCAACTTTTATCTCAATGTGAGGAAAAAAGTTAGGCTTCTGCTACTAACGACGTTCGGAATTGTGGGTCTTGAAAATGTATTTCTAATGAACACCTAGAGAAGAAATGAGTGACAGCTCAAACGGGGCGGAGGCTCACGTACATCTAAAAGCAGAAGGAAAATCAACATCTGCAGCAGAAGACGGAAGAAAACATAAAACCAGTTTAAACTTACAGATATGTGCCGTTCTGGGTGGTAGGAATAAAAACGTACCATCATAATAGATCAACGATACACAAGGGATATACTTTGCACTGGAGAATGAAAACCAAACCCCACATCATTAGTTTCCCTTTTCGTTTAGTCAGTTTTCTTCATAGTAAAGATACATCCATCAGCATGTTAGGTTTTAAAAGTGGTAGAGAGGCACCAGTTAGGGTCACATTGGCAGACGCAAGATTTTCAGTTCAAATATAACCTGCTAAGTCCAGTTTTTTTTCTATCTAAATATAATTTGAGCAGAAGAGGGACAGACCTCTCTCTATACAGCTGCTTAGTCCAACTTATTTTGGAAGTTCTCAAGGTGTGCCCAAGTAAGAAGGTTTATAAAACTCCCTGAGCAGTTATTGGCTCCCCTACCCAGAGGGATATGACCATAACGAAGGAAGGCATTCCACCATCCTTATCCGTCTCCTTTTTATCCTTACAAGTGTTTCCTTCCTAATGGACTGGTCATTCTCCCACAGCAGCGTGTCGCAGTGACCTTGTCGCAGGTATGACGCAGATATTTTTTTATTTATGCCCAATTTTGAAGCGTAGTCTGTGCTGTGTTATTCCATGCCACAACGCAAGACAGACAATCACAAACTAGCTAGGATTGTGGGTGTCAGTGTGTCGGTTGGACGAGCTTCTTCCCCATCTACAACCCCTCATCCAATGCCAGACGACACAGTTTTACTTGTGAGTGTTCCCTAAAGACTGGCCGTGGCGCAGCATGTTTTGGCTTTGGGTGCAAAACAACAGACCGTCGCACAGAGCTAAAAACTTGCATCCTGCACGGTTACGGGGATAGAGTCCGAGGTGTGCCAGGCGTTGTGGACGGCACTACAGCCAGAGTTTCTGCCGTTAGGTACCAAACAGGAAATAAGCATAGTGAAGAGTGGGTGTAGAATTGACCAATCGGAAGCCTCCTTTCTGTCCTCCTGCAACGCCATCTGCAGCACTGTCTGCCGTCTCTACAGCCTTTGAATTGGAGGAGACGCCTCACATCCCAGCTGACTGATGCTACACAAAGACATATGGGATATGATTATAAGCCTTCTTTAGATCCAAAAAAACTCACCTAAACTGGACAAGCTAATTCATAATGACTCCTAAATAAGAGTAAAGATCTAGTTTGCTGCTCCTGGACCTCAATGGAAACAAAACCAGTCTTAATCCGAGGGTTACCAGCCAGTAAGAAGAACAACCTTCTATCCCAGATAGGCAGATTTTTTCAATAATTTACGCTAAAATTAGGCTGCTAAGGATTATTTAATCAATTATGTTTACCTTTTTCTGAATAATATGAAAGGTCACTAATTGGAGATTTATTTATTTAGTTACAGAATCAGATATAGGTAAAAAAAAATACCTACATGAGGAGGTCTGGATGGAGAATATTTATTTATTTTACAGTTTTTGCTTATCTACTTCTTCATAAAAAGGCTTCCTGCAGCAAAACGAATAAATCAGTTGATAGATCTTTTCAAAAATCTATTAATAATCACTTATCCATTTTATTTAAAATGATCTCTGTTAAAAAGGTAGACACTACACTTTTGAACTTCCGTGATATTGTGTAGTCATTTATCAATTTATGTTTTTTTGTTTTTGTTTTTTTTTCTAGGGGGGGACATTGAGCACAGAACAAAAACCTAAACATTATAGAAAAAATGACACCCACCCCCACAAAAAAGATAAAGAGGAGACCAAGAAGTTACACCTGAACCAAAACACAAACATTATCTGATATTCAAAATGAAATAAAAGGAGCATGTTTATATCAAAAGCATACCGGGTTATCTCAAGTTGTGTATATATATATATATATATTTATGTGATGAAATTAGCCCATATATTATAACGTTTGTGTTTTTGGATGCTTATGGAGTACAGTTAATCCGACTAATTGTTTCAGCCGACTATAACACGCAGAATAATGAAGTGCAGCAAATAACCTGATAGAAATGGTAGATCTGAATTAAAAATAAGGAATTTATTATGCATCATAGCCTGTGTACCTAACCTTTATCTACTTTCTCCTGAAGGCTAATCGAAGCGAATCAAAGAGAAAAGATCAGATTTTTCATTTTGACCATATAATCATCCCGTCAATGCCGATTAGAGGGAAAACTTTCCATTTCCAAAGAACAGCGATTCTATGATTAGAGAAAATGGGAGAAAAAAAATGAAATCAGCTCAGTAAATTGCAATAGGTACATCTCTGGCTAACAACAGTACTTTGTTTTACTGCATGGTTGCAGGCTTTATGAGGAGTATTATTAAAGGAGGAAGTAAGGAGTCTGAAACCACATAACAGTGTGAGAGGTCTAATCTATTCAGGCGTGCCGGTGTTGCAGCCGCCCAGTTGTGCTTGAAAAATAGGAACCCCCACACCGAGGCACCAGCGAGAAAATGAGGTTGTCGGTTTGATAAGTATGGGCCGTTACCTGTGTCCCAAATCCACATCTCCCAGCAGCCATGAAAGGTTTGGGAGTACAGAGCATAATGGCTCCAGATATGCTGCCTTGCACTCTCTTTTTCTTTCTCTCGCTTTCTCCTTTCACCACGAGTCGAGCGAGACAGATTGGAAAACTGGGAGCTGTTGGTGGATTTCCCATCTTTAGCCATTTCTTGGTTTGAAAAAAAAGCACCTTTCCCAACACTACATTGCCTTCCATCATTTATTGTGAATTTCTGCAACATGGGACCAGGGAATACCGATCTACTGGAATGGCTGGAATGCTGGGAAAAAAGGAGGTTTCCTCAATCCTTAACAGCCAGGAGCCAAAAAGTCGATCGTTTTTTCTGACATGTAATCTACAAAAAGGATCGATTTCTTCTCCGTTCAGGCCAAGTCTGGATACAGTTTATGATTTCTGCATATTACAAAGCACCCCTCTCAGCTTTGAGTATAATTTCAGAGTAGTGGGTGAGGTTTCCCTCTCCACACAAAGACCCCCTGTTCTCTCCTGTTCTGAGCCTGGCTCAGCAGGAAGCTTCCTCCCTCATCGAGGCGCTGGTTGAGAGCAGCCGTATTGACAGCCCTCCTTAACTCAGCCGCTCTTGACACAGACCAGGCCTCTCTCAGATCCAGCAACAGAGGCCCTTCTGTGGATAGGGAATCCTGGATCTAAAAAAGCAAAACACACAGCAAAAAATTGTTCTCCAAGCTGAAGAAGTGACGCATAATTATATAGGAAGACTTCTTTGCACTCAGTGCTCTATATTACCGATTTATAGCATTGAGGAGATTCCCAAGGCAGCAGACCTGAGCAATGACTCAAAGGGAAAAAAGTCATTAATAGCACATCAAAGATGAATAGAGATAAAAAGAGAGGAGGCTTGCAGGCACTTTGTAATAAAGCTCAGCACTTCATTCGCACAGCTCCTGCCTCTCCTATTTCTATCGCTCCACCATTCGTCCTTCTACCCTCAGCATCAAGGGCTGCTTTAATGACAATAATGAGAATGGCCGTCTGCATCCATCCCCCCCCCCACAATATCCCTCATCTTTCTACCTCTATTCTGTGTCACGTTTTCTGCCAATTATTTCATCCATCTCTCCAAACTCTTTCAAACAGCCAATCAGTCTCTGAAAAAAATAATAGCCCTCTTCCATGGGTCCTATACAGCAGAGACCATGGATTAGCAGACCGGGGTCTGCATCCGGACCCACCTGCTGGCTAATCCGGACCCAACCTGATTTAAAACATTTATAAATTACAGCAACAGTGTCTAAACGTCACTTGCGCAGCTTCTCCTGTTAATATGGTAAAGCCCTCCGGAGCGGCTCCACGTGATACAAATGAGCCAATGAGCTGCTGTCAGTCTGGGTTGCTGCTGCTGCTGCTACTTTCAGACACAGCAGGCAAACCTGGCGATGGGAAAGAAGGAGAAGATGATGAGAAATGGCGTGCTCAAAGATGACCCTGCACTGTTTGAGTATGTTTGCTGTGAAGCAGGATTCCCCACCATGACCATAATATCGATGCACACTCACAAATGAGCACCTTGAAATGTGCTTGAGAAGGTTTAAACCCTTGCAGGGCAGCGTACAGCCCCCTTCTCTCATTAAGCCATAACAAAAACAAACGGTCAGTTCAGGTGTTTCAGAAAAACAAGTGAGTCATGAAATTGTCTATATACTAAACTGAAAGATTGTTGTTCTCTACTTCAAAAACTATTTAGTTTTTAAAATGGAAAAAACTTTTTTTTGTTTAGTATTTTTTTATTTAAAAATTCAATGTATAACATGGATGCATAAGCACCTGCCTTTTTTCAGTGTTAAATTCTGTTTAAAGTAAAGGATTATAATTAAAAATGTCTCTGGACCTTTACTGGTTGATGATTTTCTTTATTTGGACCCTGCTGATTTTTCATTGGTTACCACTGCTGCATGTCTAAAGACAGAATATGTGGTTGGTGTTGATTCATTAAAAATAATTTTTGGTAGGTATTAAAAGAAAAAGGGGACAATATAGAAAGAACATACAAGCATATCTGGGAAATAAGTTTCTTTTCACAATCAGACTAAAAATTCTTGAACAAATTTTAAGTCGGATCTCCAGCAAAAAGCTCTCAGCTGTAGTGTCAATAAACACCCGTCAAGCCTGTAGCTCCTGACTGCGATCAGAAACACAACCCATTCCTTCTGGTTCTGCTCAGCATTTCCCACAGCAGGAGATGAGACATGGAGTAGAAGCCAAGTCATAAAGGAGGAGACAAAGTGACTCGGGAATCAGCTGCAGGCTGCCTGTCCTGAACTGGCACCCAGTCAATTGGCAACATTAGAACAGCAGACTATGCTGTTTTCTTCTTCCGCCTTACTGACAGTGAATGTTTCTAGGTTGTGTTCTCTGCCACCGTGAGACTCTGGAGGTCGACTGACAGGATGACAGGGAGAGCTGGGTCACTGCAAAAATATCAGAGCTGCTTTCACAGAAATGTCAATCCTGTGAATGTGATAAAGAATAGAGAAATAATCCAGCACAGTTTGGTATGAAGCTGCACCATCTTTAGTATCAATGATTATCTCGACCTGTTAGACGCTCCATGAATAAAACGCATCTAAATCATTGATTTTTTGACAATCACTGTTAATAAAATTGTGTCAGCATTGTCAGCGTCAAATAAGCTAGAAATGCTGACCCCGCTATCGCTGTTTTTAAGGGCAGATATCTTATTTTCTGTCAAAAAACAAAGCCCATTTGTGACGTAGAGTACGAACGCCATGAAAGAAACCTTCCAGCTATTTTGATGTATAAAATTTACAATCTAGCTGTTAACCTGTAGGGGTTTATGTTTGTAATAAAGCTACCAGGGAACAGAATATACTGGCCATGCTGAGCATCAGACGCATGTTTGTAAGCAGCTCCAGCTGGGTTTGATAGCAGGGCTGCAACTAATGCTTATTTTAAAACTTGATTAATCTGTCAATTATGTTTTTGATTAATAAATGGAAAGCCAAAGGTTCCTTGAAGAAATTTTACTAAATTAAACCAGGTGAAACTCAAACTTTTCCACTTAAGATGAAAAAGATTTTCATCTTAAATGCAAAATGTTTTTTTATATATATATATATATATATATATATATATATACTATTTATTTATTTTTTTACAATTTTGGTATAAGTGCTGCTCAAGGGTGTGTTGCTCTGTCAGCTTAAGACAAGTTTTAGAGTTTCTACACTCCGGTTAAGAATGAATCTAGTAATAAATTAGTTGACGATTATTTCAATTATTAAATTAATTCTATAAATTTTTTTAGCCCTATTTGATAATGACTAAACTCCGCCCAGCTGTTATCGATGAGAAGCTGCAAGCTAAGAGAAAAGCATCCAATGGATGTTTGAAACTTTCTTGTAATTGAAAATTGAAGCATTTTCACTTCTAGTCCACTGTAGAATACTGCAGCGTTAACTATTAACCTTCATTATATAACTTTATAATACTGTTCCATGGGATGTAGGATATTAAATAAGGAGGTTTATCTAAACTCAGTGCGGGTAGGGGGGAAGTTGGGTGTTCCAGTTGCACAACCAGACATAGAACCACTGATTCTGCCAGAGTGTTGAAACTTTACAACTTATCCCAAGTCACTTTCATCAAAGCGAAAATCTTGCGAAAGATCTTGCTGATGCAGACTTTTATGTTTATTGCAGTAATCCTGACGGGACAAAAGGTTCTTATAGATTTACGGGGCAGTTTTCTAAAGTCTGCGGTTATTTCCCAGTGATAACGCTCTGAGACAGAACAGGGTAAACCCAATAATGTTTATAACAGTCTATGATATGTATATTTATTTATAATCTAAGCCCTTCTTTTCAAATATAGAGATTATGATAATAAAAAAACATGAGCTGTAAAGGGGCTTAAACTAAGATGGTTCAAAATATGAGGAAAATGTTAAACAAATCTTAATTGTTTTGCACTTTCCTTCGAAAAACGTAATCAAACAGACAAGGATAAAAAATTTTTTTCCTAAATGAACATTTATAAACTAGTAATCTGGATTGACTCCAGTAAATGCAGTGGAAATAGAGGCAAATAATGGCACTGATCAACTCCACTTGATCCAGAAAAGGCTAAAAGAGTTAAAGATGGGATTCATGCTGAGGAGACATAGTGCAGACAGGGAACGCTCTCTAACCTCATCTGGTTTTGATAATTAACCCCCCAATCTTATCTTGCTCCCCCATGTGTTGAAGACAAAGGATCGGCCCACTGAGACCACAGCAACAGAGACTGTGAGATCTGCTGCAGTTATGGTGTGAGACTACGGAGCAAAAGTAAAAAAAGAAACCCTCACAGTGGATAATTGGAAAAAAGTCATAAGACTCTGTATGTTTCTCCAGTTAGACAGCGACCGAAAGGAGAATTGGGTTTAAAGGTTAAAACCAATGCCTGCTGTCACGGTGTGAGAATGGGGTTAACCTTTTGTAAGCGTGGGCTATAATCCCCACCGTAGCTGCAGGTGACAGCCTGCGCTGTTTTTATGCTAAATTCTCTTTAAAAAGCTTCTCTTTGGAAATGAAAAAAGGGAGATGTTTCAACCTACAACATATAAATCCCAACATCATGTGCATAAAATGGAAAATGATGTAAAAGAGCACAGCTGAGTAGTTTTTAAGTAAAAAGTAAAAGCTAAAGTTTGCTCTAAATCGTGGCGTTTTGGAAGTTTTTCACCTTCCATTTGCGGAGCTATCTGATCAGGCCCTAAACTCAGCAGGCGGCAGGTACACATGAAAATAGTAGAGTTTCTCCTTTCCTCCGTGAACAACTACAGCATGAGATGGTTATCTGAGACAGGAAAGAACATTCATCATACCACCCAGCAGCTTCGCTTCTGCTCCACTAACCCCGATGCCAAAGAAAATCATAAGACTGTAACGAGATATCATATAGATTTTTAAACGAAACACAATATTGCTTTCTCTCCCTCCCTCTCTCGTTTCTTTTTTGACCATCATACTCGTTCACGTAAACATATATACACACGGAGGAAAGGAAATCAATACAATCCTCTATGCCTGGCACAGTCAAACACCCAGCAATTTATCAGCATTGGATTTCAAAGCCTTCTCCTTCGCCCATTTCGACCTTCACTGCTCTGACTGTTCTTTATTCAAATCGGGGTTCCCACATATTTTCAGGTCTAAATTCCAGACTGAAATTAGAAGAGTTGTAAGTCTACTTCTGAACGAAAATAGGTCAAATGCAGTATTATCACAAACATGCTGAATATTTAGTTTAAATGTTGAGAGTCTGTTGTAAATAAAATAATCATAAACTCCTCCATCAGTGAGCAGGTTGATGGGTGAACAAACAAACTAATATATGACAGAGAGACGCATGGATGGATAGGAGAATGGCAGAATGATTGGACTAATGAACAGCTGAATGAATGATGGGCATAAAGGATGGAAAGTCGAGCAAACAGAGAGAAAAAATGTGAGTGGAGAGACGGACATATGTGATACCTACTCAACCACACAGTTTCATCTGTGAATACTAACATTTCTCCTCCTCTTTTCTTTTTCTTGCATTATCCAGCCCTCAAAACTTTTCCAGAAAGCATAGAGAGAAAAGTCAAAAGAAGAAAGGCATTGCTTGAAGCACAGCTACCCGCAGAGGTTTAACTGTTTGTTCGGTCGGATGAGTCCGAGATAAAAGTGCAGTTCGCGTCAGACGAGTCTGCTAGAGGTCGCATCAAGCTGCAGCTTTTCTTCATCAGCAGTCTTTGGTTACCGACTCCTTTGAGCGGTCAAGTGTGACCAATCGGAGCCTGATAAGCTTCGTGCCAATTACCGGTCCAAAAAACAAACAAGCTCAAAACAATTACAAAGAATCTTAACCTTCTATCCACGTTTAGATAGGAATCATCATGTGACTATAAACTAATTACACTAAAGCTGAGTCACAGTCTTTGCTTTCAAACTCTTAGTAAACAAGTAAAGTGAACAACTGGCCAATTAGTGGCACAACAAAGGATGAAGGGGTTTAAAGGACGCAAAGGATTTAAAGGGATTTCTTGGTGACCACTTTGTGTTTTTAAAAAGAGAACCTTTTCATCTTCAAATAAAATTCACTAAATTTAAAAAAAAAAAAAAACATGCACAAATAGGCAGAATGTTTATGGCACCCATGCTGGATTTTTTTTACATTTTGCTCCTCTTCTCAGGGTTAGTTTCTTGTGGCATGAAAGCGCCGTTAGTGGGCTGTGGATAAAAGAAAAGCCGGTCGCTATGTGTTCACTGCAAACCAGAGGAAACCGTTTAAAAGCGCAGGATGAGAAAGACTTCAAGTCTGCTCAGGGAGGGAGAGTAAATTACTGATTTATCTTTTTAACCGGATAGCACTCTCCAAAGTTTTATATATATATATATATATAGGCCTAAAATAACTCCATAAAAAAGCGAGTGCAGCCTGGAGAAGACAGGTCAACTGGGCAGCCAGCACAGTAATGATGCTGCTGTTAGGTGTGGTCACAGAGGTTAAGTGTCGGCACCAGGGGCATTGTTAAATCACAAAATGAAGAGGCTAAGTGGAAGCTAAAGTCTTAGAGTAGTCATCGTGGTCAAACAGAAGACACTTTAAACTCCAGAAGCCATATTTCTTCAGAGGTGAACCACAGGAACATTCAACACCGAAGATGAGAACTTTCATGCCTGCAGACCTGCACAGGGAGAATTCCTATTTTCAACATGACCACGAATGTAACTATTAAGTTAGTGAATACTATAGCAATGGAATCCATGAGAAAAAGATCCAGTCTTAGTTTGGATAAACAGTTCAGCTCAAAATGATTCATACTAGGGGAAGATTAAGCCATGAATAAAAAAACGAGTTAGTTTATGATGAGGAAATATGCACAATAACGATCAAAGCTGGAAGACTTGTTCACTTAAAAGGCAACGGGTAGGAATGTTCCTCAATAATTAATACAAAGATATCTGACGTCATTAAAAGCAATATAACCCAGTTTTTAATTGGTTCTCAGCGTTCTGCATGCTTCCTCTGTCATTTCTGTGAATTATTTTGTGAATTATTTCTGATGTTACGTTGGAAGGCCTCTTTACCATCACCCTAATATTTCCTCTCTTTTAGAGATTGTCCATCAGATTTAACTGAGTAAACCAAGCATTATATTACTTCAATGAAGAAAAAAAGTATGATTGGAATTAGGGGTGGGTATTGCCAAAGAAGTCACGATTCGATTCGAATCACGATTCACAGGCCACGATGCGATTCTATCACGATGCATCACGATACTTGAATTATTGCGATGCATTGCAATATTTTTTCCTCCATGTTTTGTTTTTGAATGACTCGGCACAGTATCCCACAGCCGGAAATGCTTGTGACACAAGGCAGCGTGCGTCAACACATTTGCAGCGACATCGACTGGACTGGAAGTTGTATTACACTTGTTTTTGGCTGATGTTCGCCAACCATTCATGCAATTTTATTTATTCATTTTTTAAAATTAATAATCGATTCTTGGCATCAAGAATCGATGCAGTAGATCACGAAAATTAGAATCACGATGCATCATCATCACGATTATTTTGCACACCCCTAATTGGAATCCAAACCTGTCAGGAATATGTATAATATTTTTTATATATGTGTTTGCTAACAAATGGTCTGCATGGTGCACCACTAAGTTAAGTTGGCCCTAAATTAATCAAACTATTAGATTTAGGATCAGAGGAACAGTTACTCTGGACAAATCAAAATCCCCTCATTAATAGGGCTGGGTAAAAAAAACGATTTAATCGATTTTGAATCGATTCCTTTACATTTTTGCCAAATCAATGTCTAGGGAATGAGATCGATTAGATTTATAGCGACGCGCGTGACGTTCACATTCAACTGAGCAGGAAAGATCGCTTAAAATACTTCACGACAGACAGCTGCAAATATAGCCAATAGGTTGACTGAAGACATTAACAAATGGGGGCTGAACAGCAAACACCCTGTAGTTGTTACAGACAACGCTGCAAATATGGTTTGTGCAGTGAAGATAATGCAGCTCATGCATGTCTGCTGTGTCCCCACTGTGTCACGTCTTCTTGCTGGAGTGAGGCTTCACTTTTTCACTTTTCACAAACAAGTTTGCACTTTTGAGACAGTTTTGTTCACATCTCAAGTTTAAACTGTCTGTATTTTTGAAACACAGTTGAACCACTTTCATGATTGTAAAAACAGATCAAATCGAAATAATTCGATTTAGAACTGTATTAATCAAACTCAAATCAATTCAGGACCGTAAATACCCAGCCTTACTCATTAATACTGAAAAATCACACATTTTTCAAGTGCATTCTCACAATTTATAAAGGTTTATATATTTTGTTAATCTGTTCATGTGATCCTTAAAGTTGGATCAGATAGTAACATATATTTTCTGTTGAGCTAATCATTATTAACTCTTTTTAGCAAAGCCTTTTTTTCCCTAAATATTATTTAAACTGGTTATAAGTAAATAAATTACTGTCATGGCTACAACGAGATCCTTTTGAATTTAACACGTGAGTAAGGTCAAAGTTACTTCCACCCACTGAAATAGTGTAGGCGTTTTTTTCTCCCATCACCTATAGATTAAAACATACATTTATAGATGCCGGGGAATATTCGTGATTTAAAACATAAAAGGACAAAAACTCTAAATCTCTTCTTTATAAAAAATAACAATATCTGTAGATGGGTTGTTACAGAATGGAGGATTAAAAGCAGAAGGCAAAAAATATATATATTTCAGAGCTGTGTGGTATGTATGCTGTTGCCATATCTTCTGGTGAAGGTATAGCAACAGCAATAGAGTTTAGAAGAAGCAGAAAAACGACAGAAGGCATATAGGTTATAGCTGAATAGGGTTTATTGCTTAGAAAGGTTTCTCATTGAGTGAAACGACCTGGTAGTATCTCAATCGCTAAGATAAGAGCGGGTCCAATTCTCTTAAAGGCAGGTGCTTCAGGAGCTTCTTTTTATCTCTCTTGGAAAAAGATACTCTCCATTAAGTCATTCACAGAGCGAGATTATTGTCCCACAATTCATTTAGGCAGAAATATTCAAGAGGATTGTTGTTAATTTCCACCTGTGAACTCAAAATGGTGCCAACATGTTTAAATATGACCGCAAACAACAGCAGGTCAGGTGTTTTTTAGTGCAAATTTGTTTTTCATGTATTCAAAATGAAGTCTGGCAAAATGTCCCTAAGGTGATAAAAAAAAGGCAACTCCTCAATCTAAAATCAGAAACCCGTTATGTTCCTTGAATTTATGCTCTGCAGTGTTGATCCTGGGGGTGCAGCCTTCTGTGTGCTGATATCAGCATGTTATCCTATTGGCTGACTCTAACCCTGATATAAAAGGCATCGTCGTAGCGACAAAGCGGGGGTTACAACAACACCAGCAGGTCACAGGCGCCCAAAGCATGCATGAGTCTGCAGCAGGAGATGCTGAAGTGAAAATATTGGTGTCTTTTAAAGTTTCAGAAACAGATAAACTAACATCAGTAATGAGAGAACATTTGGAAGTAGGTGTATGTGGAAAAAAAATATCTGCAAATACAGTTACAAATTATCGTCCAAAATTCCAGTATCATTTATCCCTACTTTAGATGTTAAAGAGCTTTTTGAGCCTTATAACTCTTACAAATCTTATTTTGAAGTAAAAAAGGAAGTAGCTCCTGAGTTGTTCTGCTATGTGGATGGAGCAAACTAAAGGTCCTATCATCTCAATCTTCATCGCCATGCAGCGGATCAAAATATCTCGCCTCTTTAGCCCGTCCAACAACGATCTCGACGACTCCCCATTATTAAGACATGGACCTGTTTTTTCGGTTCAATTTGCATGTTTTCTAAGGCATAACAAGGCTTTTGTTTGGGCCACTCTATAAAAGACATTTTGAATTGAGAAAACTTCCTGGATGGGAAGCGAAATGTTTTCAGCCTTGGAAAACAAAGTCCAGTGTTTTTTTTTCTTTTTCCTTTTTTTTGAATTTTCCAGCTCAGCTAACTTTTAGAGTATTCCATTAAAATTTGCTGCTTGTAAATGGCCCTTTTTAATACCTTCTTCTATAAGGCTCCAAACGGACCAGAACATGCTCCATCACTATTTGGGTAAGGGGTGTGTCCCTGAAAACACACCCACCGGCACTGAAATAGGAAAAACTTCCCAAAGTGACTGAGCATGTTCTGGTATACTAAGAAAATGGAAGCAACTTGGTAAAACGGTAAGGAGCAGACATTATTTTTTCTTGGTGGATGATGAGGAAAAACATCGAACTGGAAGGATCAATCAATAAGGCTTCTAAACTGAAATGCTGAAACCAAATGCTTGGGTTTATTGGAGCTCCCAACACCTTCAAATGTCTTGGGGAGCTTTTCAGCTACATTACATGGTTTAAAAAAAATGTAAACCACATTTGGTGATCTTCAGGAAATCTTATTAAACCAAAAAGCTTTTAGGTTGTCTTCTTTCAATATAATATATTGAATTTGATTGCTATTTATATTAGGGACCTGATTCAATATCAAGCAAAAAAACTAGTTTTGAAATAAATTTGCATGCATCTAAAATCACTGATCTAAACATGCCGATAGTTCATGCAGCCGATCGGTACATAAACGGGTCAGTTGATCTCATACATTAATGTTGTTACCCATCGATCACTGTTTGAGTAACATGACTTCATCGAGCCTTTTCTATTATGTCACACTACAAAATATGGTATTAGTCAATAATCAAAGCTGTAATATTGGTATTGTATCGGAAATAGAAAATATATTGAGACTCTGCTGATTTATTATTTTCACATCTAAAATAATTCAGTTGTTCTGAGATTTAGGATTATTTGACACTAAACATTGTTTCTCCAGAATGCAGTGTGTGATTAAATAAAGCTTTTACTCTGACTGGAAAAAAAGATTTAACCAATTTCACAAATTAATTTAAAAAATGATGATTGCTAGTTTGCTCAGAAATATTTTCAAACCTCGTCTCTTTTTGGGAAACCAAATTCTTGCTGAAGGTATCTTTGCATAGCAGTAAAACGGTTGTTAACACCATGTGCAGTTTCATTTTAATTTCCATTTCTGAAGAAAAAACCCCAATTACCAATAGAATATCATTATTATTCTAAAGACCTTAAGGGGATCATTTAGGAACTATTTTTGGAACCTTCATTGTATTGTAAATATATACCTACGTTTCTTTGTTTGCACCTTTATTCCTCTGCAGCCAGAACTTTTCTTTCACACTCCACCCTAAAAGCCAGTGCCAGTCTCTGAGGGTGGACTACAACATAAAGGGCTTGGAGGAGGCTGTGGCAGTAGGGGCACAATGTGAGGTGAAGTGTAGCATAAATATTAGCCATCAGGAAGCCATCACATCGCTACAACAGTGCTGGTCACAGCGGCTGAGTTTCTGAATAATACATGCTTATGACCTGTTTTGCTACCAATTTCACACTGCAGCCCTGAAGGGCCTTTCTCTCCTTTTTTCCTGCCCAACAGAGGCTGAACACTCATTACAGAGTGAGCTTATCTCTGCGCTCAGTCCTCTCTGCCCAGACAGCAGGAGTTTCCCAGGCTGTTGTGGATGCTAATGTGGATCGCATTACAGGTGCGGAAGAGGGGCAGTGAAGTGGCAACAAGACAGTCTACTGTTCTTTTGGGTTGGCCAGCGGAGAAATCAGGAAAATAAAACCTCGAGGATGCATCGGTGTGAATGTCTCACTATGAATGCAAGGCAGACGAGCGGGAGAACATGGAAGCTTATTTGTTTACAAAGGAAATTATGGCTCCATGGCCTCAATCAGTCTGCTTTAGATCAGAGCTGAATGAAAAGAAGGGATGGTTTCCCAGCAGCTACAAAAGCCCAGCTAGACTCAAATCACAGCAGGAATCTTTTTCAATGTCAGTTCAGTTTGGTGACAACATGGCGGAATGCTCCATGCATATTTATTAAAGATAGCACGCCATGCATATTCACAGAAAAATGTGTCACACATTTCGATTTTAGATTCAAAGGTGCTACGGCGGCGGATAAAAATGCTATTTTGTAAAGGTTAATGATCATATTAGACAAATGGGTCCTTCTCTATATGATTAAGCACTTTTAAAATGAGTAAAACATTTTAAAAAAGTTGTTAAGATTCAACCTTTTTGCTACAGATCTGTCCCTGAGCTCTCAAAGCTCTTGAAACTTGGAGCTATTTGCCATCTAGAAAATACACACCAGAGACATGGTTTATGATGCAACACCACTAACAATTTTAATATATGTTAAAGACAGCTAAAAATGCCAGAGCTGTAATTGCTTTTCTTCTCATTTGAATAAAATAAAATCCTATTTGACGGCAGCTGCGTTTTGCTGTTTGGTTTTATGGGTCCCAATGCAAAAACCAAAACAAAATAAACCAATCAGGCTTTAACAGGTTTTTAGGTTTCATTTTCAGTCTGAGCTACAAGTGTCACAACCTATCAGTAAATTGATGTGCAAAAACTACCATTTAATTTAACAACTTTAGGTTTTTTAATTGCTCAGCACTGCTGGGTTCTTGGTTGGGGGTAGTGCATGGTTGTAACCACAGAAAATGATCCCTCACTAACCTTTATCAGAGCAAAGAGTTTTGAATCACATGCTGATTTTGTTGGCATGTTTTCTTTTAATAAACAGAAAAGAGAAAAATCTCATTATTTCAGGTTTCCACCTGCTGATCAAAGGAAAAATTGATGCCTTAGATCAGAGCAAAGCTAACAAAACCATGTCAAATAACAGCAAACACATCATTCAACAAGGATATCTATCAAAAATATCTAACTTGGTGGAAATATTTGACAAACATTTTATTGTAAACTGGATATTTTTTTTATCATTTAGTTAGAAATCCAAAAAAAATAAAAATAATTTTGTTAATAAAGCTTTTAAATATAGGGTAACCACAATTGATAAATCAGGGTCTAATACATTACTGGTGAGGCTTTTCCTTAAGGGTCTGACCAGATACCAGCTTTGACCACTTTAGTGGTTTATTGTTAACTTTGCAGATTCTTTGATAGAAGCAGTGGCTTTAAATCCAACTGGAAATACAGAAATAAAAAGATTTTCTGTATTTCTCCATGGAAAGAGCAGAACATTTAATAAGACAAAGTAAAGTACATGTTTTTGGCAGCAAATGATAGGTGTTCATAGCTTTAATATATATTATCAAAAAGAAACAACAATAAAATCTGATTTTTTTAAGGTATCTGAGCTGAAAATCAGTGGATTTCAAGTGTAGACTGATTGATTGGTGCATTTACGAGCAGAATAAAGAACAAACTAAAGCACTTAGTGATATGAGCTGATAATTAGCCTCATGCTGCCTTTAAAGGAAAAAAGAAAGCTTTTGTATATACTCCTGTTTGGGAGATCAGTGGGTAATTTTTCATGCAGTGGGATAAACTCCAACTGCAGCAGATTAAGATGCATATTCAGTCTAACAACAGCACACTGGTTTTAGCTGATCCTCTGTTTGTGTTTTAGGAGTTTCTAAATGAAAATAACAGGATGGAAGACCTCCCCTGCACTGGCTCATTTGTCTGCTGTAATTACAACATATAATCAGAATCAATTTGGCGGGGCGAGGCTCACAAAGGAGGCCTATCGGAGCAGTGGCTGCGACATCTCAGTCCTATGTGGTGGTAGAGGTAGATGAATCCTATTTCCTGCACACTGATGGACTCTATCGGGGCTCTATTGTCTTGTTCGATCGCATGCATGTGCGCTGGTGCGTGTACAGCGCAGGAGACGGAGCCAATCAAAGGGAGACACCCCGCCTTTTCTCCGTGTCTGTCGACATCTATTTGCAGCTCTCAAAATAAAAACACAGGAAGCAGAGAGCACTTGACACAGACTTGTCCTTTTGCAGATTTGATCAGAGTGAAGCTGAAATTCTCTCTTATCTGTTAGGCGAAGCATGTAAACTGTCAACTACCAAGCGCTGTGAGTGTGTGTGCAGGCATGTACTGTACGTCATACGCAGACGTAACCCTTCACAGAGCAATCTAAATCGAGTTACCCTGCCATCCGCCCATTGCTCTTCTACAAGAAACTGATGATCAATAAGGGTTAGACCAAGTTTCATCGCTGCAGACCCCACGTTCTGCCCCACTTAAGCTCAGTTACTAATATTATGAGTGAGGCTGGTATCAAAAGACCATTAATAAAAGATGAGAGGATTATATATTTAATATGCTACATACCGCTCGTATGATATAGCAGTCGTATATAATTCAGCGTTACGTGTTAGACAGAGGCCTGCGGACTGCTGAAGCAACACTTCTTTGCGACGTTGAGGCTCGTCCCCGGCAGCCTTCTGCCAAATGAAAAATGCACACAACTTGTCTGAGAACAGCCTCTGAAGTTATGATGAATTGTGCACATGGTGCTTGAGGCAGAGCAGACAAATGAAGACCCGTTGCTCCTGAAACAACAGGTGCTTCTCACTGATCTTCTGCTTCCCTTCCTCATTTATAACGAGCTGTGTCTCTTTAAGCCGAGTGCGTCTGCATAAGCACATCTGAGTGTCAGCAGCTGATGAGCGGTAATGATTTGTGTGCCCCCCCCTGCACCCCTGAGGGTTTCATGCCCACCCAAACAAGGATGCAGCAGTAACATGGGGGTCTCTCTTTGGCCCTAACTATAAAGTCTCCAGTGGGGGAGTGCTTCCCCACCCCCCAACATGAGTCAGATAGGAGCACGCTGTGAATGTTTAAATGTACAAGTAGCTGTTTGAGCCAGTTAATCCCTGTATTAATGTGTGCATGAGCAGATCACAGAAAGATAGAGGTCGACAAAGATGATCTGAAGCTTCACAATAGCTGAAAATTAACAGTAAACTTTAAGATGCTCCGTTTAGAGCCAGAATTGGGTGATATCTAGAGGCCGGTGTAGGTACCAGATCTGCTCGGGGCCCTGCCCCTTTCTTATGACATCATTATTTGGCAACTCTACTCGGACAAACAGTATTGCCCAGGTGTCTTAAGGATCTAACCTCTTTTGGAGTCTCAACATGGCTGGAAGTAGAAAACAATCATTGTCAGTCTTGACGTCCCCGCCCCTCCGCAGACACTCTGCTGCACCTCTCCCAAATTGTAGATGACCGCAGACGGTGCCGCAAACAGGAGGCCGGCTTGTTTTGTTTTTATGACAGCAATTGCAGAAAACAACTCGTGAAGTTTGACCAGCTAGAAGAGCGAGGGGCGCGAGAACGCTGGGACCCTTTTTCCATCTGGATCCACGCTCTTTTTCACCCTCATTTCCTTCCGTTGTCAGACAAACTCACCCCCCACCTCGGCCGTATCTAGACCCACAGCATATAGCGCAGACCACTCTCAAAATTGAGCATAAATCAAAAGTGTCTGCATCAAGCTCACTGCGACACAATGCTGCGGGGACTGAAGACTGAACTTTGCCATTTACCTTGGTAACAAAAAACAAGTCTTTTCTAATTTTAACTCTTTTTATTAAGATCTGAGGGCAGGGGAGGATGAATGGGACATCTTAAAAAAAGACTTTCGTGGAGATTTTAGACAAATAAAACAGTTATTCTACTTGTAGAAAACAAACTGTTGTTGTTGACACAAAGCTAAAAGTTGTGTAGCTTAATACGGCTACCCAGCTCTCCCCCTTTATATCATAGTCTAACAGTTACTTTGTTCACTATAAACAGATTTTTCAGTTTTGTTAAACTTCATCAGTCATTAGACAGGCTAACACTACTAATGCTCCCGACACTCGGCACATCGAAGCTGTGTGATGTTATTATCGTTGTCTGGGCAACCACAATCTTTTACATCATGTGGCAACATTCAGCCAATCATGTAGCATAACTAGGGTTGCCAACTCCCTGAAAAAAAAAGTGTGTGAAATTATTTTTTAAAGAAATTTGACTCAAATCTGCATTGAATTAGATGCATATTTGTGGGCTACAGAAACAGCGCCGGCACGCCATGCAGTTTGCTTTATATTCATTATCCACACAGATATTTGTCTTTTTCCCATTTCTCCCTATATTTTTGCAGCCTTTTTTTCCGGAGGAGGAACATCGCTATGCGAAGGTGCACCGCACCCAAAAGCAGCATCAGAATTTAAATGACTCCGTTCATCCCCCATCCTGCTCTTTTGTCTCCCGCTATCTTCTCCGTGAGCAACACTTGGCTCGACCAATGGGATGAGGGGATTCTGGATCCTTACATATATGTTGTCAGCTCATTGGTCACAACGCAGGACAGGGCCAGGGAACAAGTTTACCGTAAGTTTTGTATCTAACGTGCCCTTGCTCTTCATTTTCCATTAGCTTTTTAATGACTATTTTTTCACTTTCACAGTAATACGGGACAAAGTGCGTTCCTTTTCCACTAAATAAGGGACAGGTACTTCTATTTCTAAATACGGAATGATTCCTTTTTTCAAGGGATGGTTGGCAACCCTAAACATAATGTCACTAACATGTGCAGGGCCCGAGCAGATCTGGCTGGTTGGAAACTCACTTTATATCTAGAGAAATAGCAGGTTATAGCTGCATAGATGCTTCATCACAGGAAGTATCACTGAGCCTCTTTAAAATTAAGTCTAAGTAGCTATTCAAAGGGAAACTGCATTTTCAATGCTTCTCATTCTGGCTTCTGCAACATCTGGCTGGATTTCAATGGATGATGGTCATTTTGCCTCTTCAGTGTTTAGTACTTCTGCAATTATGGTGTTTTTATAACATTAAAAGGAGCAGGAGTAAGCAGACAAAAAAAGGCTGCTCTGTTTGATTCAGCCACTTTGTATCACGGAACATTCTGGATTTGGAGATGATGACAGTCATTTGGGAAATCTTAGCCTTGAGGTAATGGTCTACATTAACTGGGAAAACATGCAAACCACGCTAATCCTACTGAAGCCTGATTCACAGTGACAGAGGGTGACGTACTGCAGCAAACTGTGGCTCAGGCTCCATAAAAAACAAGAAATATGTTCATTTTGTTTTAAATGGAAAGGGATTCATCCTGTTGCCTTTGGGTTGTGGGTTCAAGCCCCTGCTCTGTCCACCTCTTGTCTCTGAGTATTAATGTTCAGCATCAACGTTGCACGTCAAGTAATAGTTTTTAAACTGGAAAAACTTTTCTAAACCAATAACTATGGAAACCAAAAGTGACCTCCCATTTTAAAGCTTTACAATCAACTCAGCTGACTCCATGAAGAATCCACACAGGCTGAGCTTTGATTGGTTCGTCCCTAAAACAGACACACCTGGTCAGATATGCTTTGAATAAAAAGCCCCTCAATGTAGAGGAACAATCTTATTGGTTGGTTTGATTCTCATGTATGAATGACCGCCTCATGAACAGAACAGAACAAATTCTGATAGGAGGAAAAGTGGCAAAGAAAAATGCTCAACCTCATATTTTTTGAGTTGTTGGTTAACTTCTTTATAAATCTATACAATTATGAGGATAATTTTCAAATATTTTTTCCTATGCGCTCAGAAAGAGAACATTCATGTAGAATTTAAAGAGAAATTAAAAGCAACAAAGTTCCTACTAGCATGTCACAAATGTTTATCAATCAGAAATGAAATAAATCGGCTAAAATGACTGACGAGAGCATTTCCAAGTTAGTCAAAATGAAATATCACACCAGCAACTATGACTTTGTTTAACATTTAGGACTTGTATGAGCAGTTCAGAAACGATACACCAAGACCACAAAAAAAAATGACCTGCAAGCTCTGGAAAATTCAAAAATTACACTTTTCATATTTAATAACCGCTCCCAACATTTGTGTTTCCCCCAAGGTTTTCCCAGGCTGCTCCATCATATTTGTATGTTATGCTTAATTATTAATGTTGGCCTTGTAAGGTGCAGGTTAACCAGAAGGCAGGGTGGCTGCACGCATCACGTATGGCTGCCTCACTTCTTGTTTACATCCTCTTCAGGGATCCTGATTGAGCGCTCGCCTGTTAATCAGCCCTGGTCGCATCGGCTGCATTGACATGGATTTTCTTCTACACCTTCGGGATTCAATATAATAATATATATAGTTTCAAAAACAATACAGGGCGTGAATCCACGTGGTTTGGAAAATTCGAGGCAGTACTTCCCAAAGCGAACTTTGGGATTAATCAGAGTTCTGCAGGGGAGTGGCCCGGCGTGCACGTGGCAAGACCAGCTGTGCAGCAGCGATATGACTTGTTCTACACTCGTCAAAATTGGCTCGCAACACAGAACGTAATCAACACAGGGAGGCAACGGTTCTGCTTTCTGTCACAAGTTCATGTTGGAAAAAAATTAAAGGCATAAAAACCAAGGGAGTTTGTGAGGTAACGCATCCAATTGTACTCCTGTCAAAGGCTACGGTTATTCTATAAATTGTGTTCTTGTCTACTGAATCTCAGATAGACGGGGCTACATCTTGTATTTTCAAAATTGCAAGACAGCAGAGTTGAAATTGAAGTCGTTATTGGGTGCACGACATGTATAAATCAGCGCTGATATTTTAAAGAGGCCTCATTGAGTTCAGAGGAGATTTATACTCCTTGTGGAAGAGGAGCTCCATGCTACACACAAAGGAATAAGTGAGTGTCAGAGCTTTGCAACAGGAGGATTTTAATCACTTCATTTGACTCCTGACAGGATTCTGGGCTGACTCCAGTTCCACCTTTGATGGGTGGTGGGGGTCCAAAGGGCTCCTTTGTTCTCGAGCTCAGGCTCTGGCACACTGGAGAAAAAAAGTGAAACTATGACAGTAATTTAGCAAAAGCAATGTGTGTGTCTGTGTGTGTTTTGCATGTAAGTATTGTTAGATGTGCGGGTTGCAAGCAGGGGGACCACTTTTATCCATTTGATTTCTTGTCATGAGCTCAGACTACACAAAGGGGTAATGGAAATCCCATCCTGAGGGGGATTATGGTAATAAGGACCAAAAGGAAATAAAAGTCTTTCTTTTTCCATCTCCCACTGCACTAAACTTGTGCAAACTAACTAAAATGAGAAGACAAACATGATCAAACATCAGTGAAAGGCATAAAGTGCTAATTTTTAAGCCTAACCTCCCTAAAATACACCACATATTCCATCAGATGAACCTTTCTGCCCCTAGGACTGAAATAATTAGCTCTGAAGCTCACTCGATTGTAGAGACTAGCCAAAGCACCGACCAGTGTGCATCATCATAGCCTCATACTGTACATGAAAGGCCAGAATGAATGATGAATCCATCCATTAGCGCCGAGCTCCTGGAGTGTTGCGAGGGGCCAGGGCTCGGCCCCGTCCTTTCTTCTCATGTCTTTTTTCTGTTTTTTTTTAAAGGAGGGGGGTTGAAGGAGCGGCTGTCTCGTTGGAAGGCGGGGGTGATAATTGGTCCTGGCTCCTTTGATGTGCAGACAACGGCATAATCCGACATAATCATATTAAAGGGGACCCGATATGGCCAGCAAGGGCCATCAAGCAATAGCCAGGATATAGGCAATACTTGTTGGCTTGAGTCAAGAGAAGAAGCAACACATGTTCAACTTGCTGCCATTAGAAAAATGAAGCTTTCTCCAAGCATCTGGTTGCATCAGTGCTGATTGTGGATGTAGATTTCCTTCTCTTTATTTAAGATACTCATTCAGATCTGAAACGTTGATTTCAAATGCTGAGCTGGCGCTAAGAGGCGTGTCGTTTGTCACAGCAGCAGGAGGACAAAGAACCAGGATGACGGTCCAGGACCATGTGTCCAAACCTTAGGGGTCCAACCGATGATCTCACCGTCCTTGGACGCCAATATGGTGCTTCCTTTCCACACCCCAGAGCTCGGCACAGAGCCCGCTATAGGATGCGTTTCTGACATATGGCAGTGGTGTTTTCTTTTAAACCAATGTATCGTTCCTTCTTTTCCTTGTTTCCTTTGCAGACCAGTCGACATCAATTTCTCATTAACATCTTTGCTTTTGAAAAATAAGGAACTTTAATTAATCATCTTTTATTATTAATAAATTATTTAGCAAAAGCGGCAACACTGTCCTCCTGCATGAACAATCTGTTGCCTTAAATTAAATTAAATACTAGTTATGCTAGCATTTTAAAACCAGTAGCCTTACCATCATGTTGATGGGCTCTTCTTAAATATAACTTTATACAGATCATGGAACCCAAATACTTTACACCACATTCCCTTTTCTATTTATTGACAGCAATGTGGAATTCTTCTGCAGCCTAAAAAAACACTTAAAAGTTTAGAAAATAACAATTTAATGGTGGTGGCTAAGCAATTAATATGATACTGTATCTTCATTTTATTGCAGCTTTCTGCTGTTAACCTATTTGTTTAATTGCTAAATTAGGTTGAGATGGAGCTAGGGTTGTCAAAAGTATCGATACTCAAGAAAGTATCAATACTGAAACGTTGTATCTGGATACAATACTCGTTTTTAAAAGTATCGATACAGTGCCACCACCACCAGTGGCACCTAAACACCCATTCATCTAAAGTGCAGAATAGAGGATAATGCACTTTCTGAACACTGTGTGATTGAATAATTCTGTGCACTTTTTAGTTTCAGACTTTTTTTTTGTAAGAGGTGCAGCTGCTGAGAAATATTTTTGTTTCTCAACCGGTTTGGCGAGTGTCATTGTTATGTGTGCAAAGCATAGCCAAGGAAGGAACACTTAATTTTAATTTTATAAGTTTTTTTTATCAAGCTTGCTTAATATTGTGCACAGCATACAACCTCAAAATATTGTTCTTATTGTTTATTGTATTTATTTATTGTATTTTATTTATTAATGAAAATATTTCTGTAGAATTTTGGAGTCTTTGTTTTTATCCTTGTGGTATCAAAAATGGTATCGAGTATCGAATATTTTCCTTAATATCGGTATCGAGTTGAGGAGTCTAGTATCGTGACAACCCTAGATGGAGCATGTTAGAGATTGAAGAGGTGGGCGATGAGGGACATGAAAAAGTTCTCATCAGCAATGGTGGGGCAAGAAACATTGGGGGAACATCCGTTATGGAGAATGCATCTTTATGAAAAACTGGAATTAATTAAAATAGCACAAAGGAATTGCTCATTTTCTCTCCTTGATCTAAGCTTCCCATTATCTGCTGGCAGAATAAATGCACCACAGATAAGACTCAACAGGTCATAGAAAATTAAGTTTATTTCCAGAAGTTTTCTGCAACTTTTGTGCCAACAACTTAATTTCTAATCATGTAACCAGCTCTAAAACAGCTTCGTTTGAGTACTTCTCCCTCAGTGACGTAGTTTATGTGTAGTTAAATAACGTAGATCCCAACTTAGTGAAAGATTAGACTTTATCGGGGCTGATACAGCTGAAAATTGTCCCAAGTTCTCTGCCAATAACTCAATGCATCTCTTTGAGACATCTGTTCAGTATTTTGAGAGCAAATAGTCATAAATATGCCTGATCAGGTCATAAGGAGTACAAACATATGAAGTGATGCGATTTCACATGTCATGCAAATCAGTTTGGGCACCTGCTAGGGATCTAGTCCTCTCTAAAGCTGCTTTATCAGCTGTACCTGGATAACAATTAAATTGTTATACAAGCAGTTGGTGCTCGTCAATGTAAAGTGCTGCAGTAGAAGATGGAGCTTTTATTGAGTGAGGCATGCAAGTAACAGCCTATTTCTAAACACACATTAGAACAAACACAGTGCTTTCGATAAAAAAAGAACATAATAGATCCCTCAAGATGTCTTAAAAAATTGAAATAAAGTCTATTTTTTCCGCTGTTCTTTCCTCTGGGATGCACCCAAAGAGAGAACACAATCTTCCAGATATAAAGACTTCTAGTTATGTTTCCACCAGCTGCATTACCTGTGCCTTAAAAACATATACTCTTACAGTCACTGAATGCATTATACAGAAAATGCTCTCTTTTCCTGTAATTTGTATTAAGGGTTATGCATAAATGAAAATATTGATACTACTGCTTCTCTTTAAGGGCTTGGCATGATTGATCACAGAACTAGACTAAAATAAGCAAGATAAGAGTTAATAATATATATTGTGCTTCAAATAAAAAAACACATACAATAAATAATTATAAAAGTAAATGCATTTAGGAAGCACACTGAAATGGCGTGCTCTGTTTAAAATCTAGGTGATCTCTCACCACAAAACTCTATCCAGGTTTTAAGTGGGAATAATTACAATAATTTCTTTAAAAATAACATTTGTGTTCATATAGTTTAAAAAAATAAAACATAAAACACTATTAATAAAAGCAATAAAAACTGTAACTCAGTGCTAGTGGAATACATCAACAGTTTGTTTACCAAACCAAAACCTGACTGATTCCCTTGAGCCGTTTTATTTCTGATGGTTCCAGTATTTAAGCACCAATGTTCTCTGCATTTTTTTTTCTTCCATGGTGCATTCCCACATTATCTTAATAATGGGATTCCGGATTGATAGTGGTGTAATTACGAGATTTAAATCAACTTGGGACGGCATTTTAATTTCATGAGCCTGAGCTCTAATCCACATGGGCCTCGCCAGCCTCTTTTAAAATCATGATCCCCAATGTAATCGGACCATCACATGGGCCTCGTTTGGAAGTTTGCACAACTGTGTGTGCATGTGAATGTGGAGCTCAAAGACGGAAGGCTGGAGGTTGGGGGGGGGGCAGTGCTCTTGCATTGTTGTAGGAATCAAACAGGGTTGCCATGGAAACGTTCTGGCAGTGGCAGCCTCTTTGCAGTAACCAGAGAGTAAAGACCCCCAGGGACCCCCTTCACCCCCTCCCCTCACCTCTCTAAGCCTCCGGCACGTTTTTGGAGAGGTAGCTCAGCTCCAACCGGAGGTGTCCCGACAACACACAAGCTTACGCCACTGATGGTCCCCCTGTCCATTTGTCGATAACTCTTCAGCTTTGATTTTCATCTCAGAGTTTGCCGTCAAACATCAAGGTCCAACACAATCAGCAAAAACAAGAGCTGGAGCCTGTTGATAGGCGTGAGGAGAGCTACAGGACAGAGAGTGGGGGATGAAAGAGAGGAGGAGCCATACCCTGCCTGTTTGAGCGCAAAATAACTGGCTTGGTGTGTGTGTACCTTCAGTCAGTCACTCACTCACTCACTACAACACCAACCCCCATTTCAGTCTAACACAGGTGGGTATTGTCTGCAGCATGGGGAGCTCCTGGCAGCCGGCCCGCTGGGCCAAGTCACTGGGCTAGTCCTGTTTCAGTCGACTGGCTTTGCAGGTCCAACATGCCAAACTAAAAGCTTTGCCCAGAAGCTGCTTTTAACCATTTCCTTTCCATTAGTGGTCCAGTTACAACATTTCTGGCCCGTTCAAAAGTAGAACAGGGAAATCTACAATGCTTTCTGCAGGTAATTTCTAAATGTCAAAAAGTAATCCATGGATTTCACAGGCTATTAGGTATTTTTACTAAATGTTGAACAGTTTCACCAGTTTGATATGCTGCTTTACTCCTTTCTCTAAATAAGCCACTAGGCATTTTTGATATACATCAGAGTTCAATTGTCTCATAGCTCCATAAACCATTAGAGACACTATTTTGCTGCTTTTTCCAAGCACTGGCTGCTGCTTCACTCTCACGGTACAGACACCTTGTGTCAAAATAACTAAACATCATAATACTTTCAAGAAGCTTTTTGTTATTTTACATCTTTAAAAACACCTACAATAAAAGTTTATTGCAATTTCTTTCTGGAGGATTATCAATAAAAGAGGCAGAAGAAATAAGCAAGAGTGGTAGTTTTTTTTGTTGTTGTTCAAACTATTCGACAAGAGCTTTCTGCTCTAGTAGCTAACCAGCAGGCAGCTGATAGGCACCTGCATAAGTTTGTGTGTGTATGTACCTGTCTAGCCATCAGAGTGAGGACCATTTTCACCATGAAATTGAGGACCAGTTGTTGCAAAGTGAGGACATTTTGCCAGTGCTCACATGCTATTCTGCTAATGGTTAGGTTTAGGGCTATGGTGTCAATGGGTTATGGTTAAGGTTAAGGTGAGCTATGCATTGGTAATGGTTAGGTTTAAGGTTAGTTTTAGCAAGGGTTGAAAATGACTAAAGAATCAATGGAAGTCAATGGGAGTCAACACATGGTCCTCACTACGATGGCAGAATGAGTATGTGTGTGCATTTATTTATATTTACAAACAGACACACCATATTGGTTTTGCATTGGTGGTTTTATACGTCTAAAAACCACACGTCGGACTCAGCGCTGAGTGACGGCGCTGGTCGGACTCGTCAATGTGGAAGAAAAACAACTCCCTTGTTTGCGTATGCTCAGTGCTCGAGGTTCTGGTAAATCGGCCCATAGCTCTGCTTCAACAGCAACGATTTATCCATGACCACCTTACGACTGTCGACTGAATTTCATACATGTTTGATTTTCTCCCAACCGTACGATTCCTGATCGGGAGGTGATTGCCCCTGTATACTACACGAAGCAGGACGCACGATCAGGCTGAAACTCGGCTCGATGGAAAAATTCTTGCACGACTGGAGAATCGGCCGGAAACGGGCAAAAAAAAAAATTGTACAGTGTAAGCCGGCTTTATCTGTACCATTGTCTGTTTGGCATATCTTAGAATTTGATCAGAGCTCTTCACTGTAAGAAATCCTATTTAATATTCACATTGGTGTTCTGTATCATCAAGTACTAAAATGTAAATTTTGCAAACAGCTGACATCATGTTAACTGAGCAAAGAACAAGCCCAGCCTACAGGCAGAGCACAGCACTGTCTCAGGGAGGGGCAGCGCTATGTTTCCCTGGTTATACCACAGCACTTTCTCCAACATTTCCTTAGGATGCCTTTCAATCATAAAAACAGTCGGAAGAAGATATTGAGCCGTTTGAAACCATAATGACCCAAATCTACACTGTAGATTCCAAGTCATGAAGATTCTAAGTCATCCAGGTCATAGTCATTCCATAAAAGTAAAAAAAAAAAAAAAAAAACAATCCACTGGACTTTCCAAGTTTGAAGACATACCCGTTTGTCGGTTTCAATTTACATCATTCTAAACAAAAATAAGGCCTTGCTGAGCTCTGTATAAAACCTCGAATTCAATGCTATGACACTTTGAATGGAAAAAGCTTCCTGGATGGGAAGCGAAACATCTTCAAACTTGGAAACAAAGTCCAGTGGATTGTTTTTTAACTTAAGTAATGCACATCAAGAAAGGCAGAACATGTCAAGGTTCAGGACACCATTGATGGACAGTCAGCTGGATTGAAAGAAAAATGGATGGACAAACGCCATGATCAGACAAAAGAGTATGGGTATAGTAGGAAGATGTATATATTTTTCAGTTTACTCACCGAGACTTAGAGAATATTCAAACTAAATCCACACTTTGTCAGATTGTTTAGGTATCCTTATACATCAGGATGCGTGTTAAACTAATAGATTGTGTTTTTTTATTGTGAGTTCAAACATTTGTACAAATTCGTCCTGATGGTGATTTTGATGAAGGACGATGTCTGAACATGTCAAGATTATAAAATTAGAGTTGAAGAGTAAGTTGTCTCCATTGGCTATGAAGAAGTAAAGAGCAGTTCAGGGAAATATAAATGGGCATTAGGGGAGCCAGTTATTGATTTATTTCTGAACCAAAAGACCTTAAAGCTGTTGCCCAGGAGCCTCAGGGTTTTTTTGTACAGAGAGATTATTGAAGGAGACATTGATTACTTGTCAAATGTAAACATAAAAGGCAGTGAGGCCATCACTGCAGATCAATCAACGGGGCGCAGTCTCTGTCTATAATGTGTAATGGTATGTGACCAAAATAGTGATGATGCGAGTCGCTACAAGAGAGTTTGAGTCGCCCTGGGCTGAAGCCAGTATTGGGGGAGAAACCATGATCCTCTTCACAAAGGGCATCACAGCATGAAATACACTTCAACAAAGGTCCCGTGCAGTGACAGGGAAGAGCAGTACACAAGGAGATGGACCACCTTTGTATTAACTCAAGATTTTCTATCTACAAAAATTAACAGAAAAAAAGAGGAGATATATACTCTGAACCTTTCAATACAGGCTTCTCTTCAGTGAGATCTCTCTCCACAGGCCGTACACTTAAAAAAGGTTAGAATATAGCCTATGTAAATCTGTCTCACTCAGTCTCTTTTACTTTTCCTCTCAAACAAGTCAAAACAGGTAGGAAAGCCACAGATATGGATGATTCTCATGCGCAAAGATTGCAAGTATCAACAGGTGCAAACAAAACCAATGCAAAAACGGCATAATAGAGCAGCTGAAAAAAGACCCCAGAATCAATACGGTCCTTAAGCTGGTACTGGGTGAAATCTAGAATCAAATCTCTGTGACAGATTGAGCAAAGTGTCCAAAGCAGCCCAAGGTGCTCTGCGGAGCTGAATTCATTGTGATTGAGGAGGGAGGTGTTACTATATTTGGGCAAAAATGGCCGCTCCCGGACTCAGTGATGATGACGAAAATGATTATTTTTTTACTGATTAATGCTAAATTCTAAGGTATAGATAATGATCTATTGACTATTCCTTGCTGACCGAACTTTTCCTTTAAACATGGGAGATGATTGGGTGCAATAATCACAGCAGATCAGCTGTTTCTAAAGTACATACACAAGCCAGGCCCGGATGAACAAGAATTAAAAATTACAAAAATTAAAAAATAAAAATTCTACCCCTATTTTGATGCAGTCCTGATATCAACTGTTGCAACATCTTCAACTGATCCATTTGTTTTCACAGATGATTAGGTGTTCCTAATAAAGTGGCCAGTCATTACATTTCCAATAACATGCAATTGAGAAACCATAAAAACTCAAACCCTACGGTGTCGTTTAGGGACAAATGACCAAACTCACATGCACGATTTGGCCCTGGGGACCCTCTGAAGTCTTCTCTTTATCAAATAAGGCTCTGAAATGAATAACAATCCACCCCCAGCCGCAGTTCTGTGACTCCATGATTTATGACCCCACAATAGAGCCACGCTGAATTGTTAAATTTTCAATTACCTAAGAGATATAAGAGAGGTCTGACAATTTTCCGCCCGCTACATGTAGCCGCTGACATCTTCTGTGCATAAATGTGACTGATATTAAGGTCAATATGAAGAGGCAGCTTTAATGGTAAAAGAGGACATAAATTTTATAAATTCCACTGCTAAGACAGGGAATGAATTTAAAAAAGGACCAACCCAATACAGGAACATTGATTTTGAAATTGTTTAAGCCGGTGACTTAAACCAAAGACCAAAAGGACTTCTAAAGGAACATAATGTGATTAGGCAGTCCAAATTATTTAAAGCTGTTTAGCGGTTCCTATGCAGAGAGAGTGGCACATGTCTGCCAAGCTGTTGAGGGGCATTTTTTCAAGCCCTTGATGAGATTGTGGAGGGGAGAGCATGCCATCATCCCACCATCATGCCCATCTTCATGTAGGAACTGTCTGGTGCTGCAATAGATCCCACAGCGTAGCGCTGCCAGTTTCTGTGCATCAAACAAGATGGGCGACACTGAAAGCCAAAGGCCATGTTGCACCATTTACAGTCACTGTTTGGGAGATTAAATGAAGCTAACATGTTATCCGTGATAGCCAAAAACTGGAACGTCAAACTCTGTGATGAGATGTTTTTCAGTGAAAAAACGGTCTGACTGTAAAGCTAAAGGCCTTTGAAAGAATTCCTCCTATATAATTTATATACAAATAGGTGGCGAAATCATGTCTATCCAAATGTTGATTGGTACGTGACAGAGTTGTACCTTGACTTCAATATGTTTATCGTTTTTATATCCTCTACCATTACTGTCTTCTTTGGAAGAAATCAGGCACCTAATCTCAGATAATTTAAAGGTTCTATTGGTAGTGATGGATTATCTGATCAAAGTAAGGTTAATATTCTTTCAATCAGCTCTAAAAATGATCAAGAAATCTTAGGAAACGATCATGGTCATTATGGCTCATTTAATGCAGGAAAATAACAATTTCTGCTTCTTATGGTTCCCATTTATGTACCAAACAGCACACCCTTTGATGCTCAGATCTACAGACTCTTTTAAGGAACTTCTAAGCGCTTTCTAGGATCAATGTGTGCTATATTTAACTACTAAAATAAATGTAGGCCAATAAGCTTGCATTTGTTACAGTCCATAGAAAGAAGCCTGAGGACTTTCTGCAGATCTTAACCAGAGGGAGACAAAAAATAGATCACCTGCAAAGAGCAGAGAGAAAATCTACTAACTAAACTAGATCTCTCCCTTTGTCGTTCCTAGAAATCCAGGCAGTAAAATAAGTGATTTATGAGACTTTTAACAGAGGGCAGCCATGCCAGAGTCCCTTCACCAAGAACAGTTCTGACTTGACGCCAGCAATGCGAACCCGATCCCTGCTGAACAGAGACCCTACTCCTACTAATCAGTGTTGACCATTAAAATCTGGATTGGTGCCCCTCTACTGTTGGTATAATAAAACTAAGCTGGAAAATCAAGTTTTACAGGTAAGAGACAAACCTATTTATTAAAAAGAATGTCAACTAATTACAGAGTTAACATTTGGACCTGGAGTTTGGTGCCTCAGAAACATTTTCCAAAACGGAAAATATATCTGACTTGAGATTCAAAAATCAAACCTAATTCTATGCAAATGACAGTCTGCTTTAAGTCTGTTTTATACTAAGAAACCAGGTCATCTGTCAATTGTGGGTGACCGCAGACAGTGCTGCAGACAGGAGGGCTCTGATTGGTCAATTCTATATCCCCTCTACACTATGCTTATTTCCTGTTTGGTACCTAATGGCAGAAACTCTTCCTGTAGTGCTGTCCACAATGCCTGGCACACCTCGGACGCTATCCCAGACACCATGCGGGACGCAAGTTTGTCTGTTGGTTTGTGTCCAACGCCAAAACACGCAGCGCCACGGCCAGTCTTTCAGGAACATTCACGGGTGAACTGTGTGTCGTCCAGCATTGGATAAGGGGTTGTAGACGGAGAACAAGTTTGTCAAACCACCACACGGACACCCACAATCCTAGCTAGTTCATGATTGTTCCTTTTTGCGTTGTGGCATGGAATAACATAGTGCAGACCGCACTTTAAAATTGGGCATAAATGAAAAATATCTTCATCATACCTAGATAAGCAAGTATAAACAGCCCTTTAGAGTCACTGAAAAGAACATTTTGAATTAGCCACAGTTGTAGACGGCATGTCAGAACCCCTTGACCCCTCCACAAATAAGAAATTGGTTTTTACTAGTGAAATGAAGATCAGCATATCTCCCTTCAATTTGTCTTTAATAGAGTACTTGATCTCACAGCACTAGTTTCTTCCCTTTCTTTTATAACCTCACCACACTGTAAGTCAATCACTACTAGTCAATTTTAACACCTCAACCTAAAAATGAAGACAGATAAGCATATCATTCTAGCTATTAAACTGGTAATATAGTCACAACCACAAAAGCTATACATTTGTTACAAATCTATGACAAAAAAAAACTAAAATGATCCTATTAAGAAGAGCCTAATGGATCAAACATACTTTTTTTTTAATCCCAAGGCTTTCAACTATTTCTTTAAATCTCTTAGCAATCTGTTGCATCCTCCAAACCATTGAAGACAAAAAACTAGTGCATTCTACTGCTGTTAGGTGCTGAAGATTCAGGGCGCCATTCTGCATCTCATTTTGCCTCTAGTACACTGCGGTGGGATCCCATTTTGGCATGACACCTTTGACACACCATGTTGCTCCCTCCCGTGAAATTTGCTTGTCTGCCCGGTTTAACTAAGAATGCCCAACCATGCAAAACACATGTGTCACATCCCTTCCCCCTGCATCCTCTCCTGGGGTCCCTCAATTCCCGGTGCATGATTATTTGCATCTCATTACCCGGGGGGTATGACAAACAGTGTGTGTGGCGTTCAAGCCTAATTTCGGTGTCCGAAAGTATCATGTCTGATAGCAAATTGTATTTTGGCGTGCGTGCCGTCTTTTCTACCTGTGTCAGTGAGGGCCGAGGCACCTGCTGCGCAGCTGATTGTAATAGCCAACTGCCACTCAGCAGGACATAATCAGGACAGTGGCCTTTCTTTGCTTTTGTCACCTACTCTTTAAAAATGTATCTTCTCACCACATAGAGCTCTTTGTCTTCCCACAGCTGGAGCGATCCCTTTGACAACGCCACGTCCGACTGTGAGGCTCCACCATGCATCCAAAAAAAGTAGACAGAAATAACTAAAGCAGTTGAATTCAGAACACGTGTTGAGACACACGGACGGGGACCAGTCATAGAAAATATGAACCCTGCTCTATAAAAACAAACATATATTAATATTTCTGCATGGATGACAGAATTTACAATACAGTCACCTTACAAAAGCATCTACCGAGACATCCTGATCGATTGAGCTTCCTAACAGGAAGCTCAATCAACAAAATGTTTTTGGACGTCCAACAGCTTAGTTGTGGATAAAAGGTTAGAAGATGAACATGCTTAGGGACAAAAGCCATAGCATTAACTACTTTTATCAAAGTGAGTTTAAAGAGATGCACCAATCAGAATTGGTTCTTATATCTGATCTCGCCATCATTGGGGGCCTGTATGCCACAACCTGGACTTAGTTTAAAGCTAGGAAGTGGCTTGGGTATAAGCATATGGCAGGCCTTTTTTTTTATAACTAGTATTTTGATCTGAAATTCTTGCAAGGTTTTCAATGTTAACATTTTTTACATTTCAGAATTCCACATATGCACCAATCCAAATAGTTTGGATCTGTTTTTACAATGACTTAACTCACTAAAATTGATATTTGCTGCTTCCGATTTCTCTTTCAGAACCAAATAATTATATAAAATTAGCACTGAAAACATCTACTATTGACCTCCCAACATAACTGAGCATCAATTTCGGTGATATTCTTATTCTAAAATGCACAATGTATAAATTTCCGTATGATGTAAATTCGTATCATTAGTCATAATCATGAAAAATTCTAACCAATGGGATTTTACGTGTCAATTATGCAGATCATTAAATTGATGGTTTTATTGGTGCAAATAAAGTTTAACTGCATTTGAAACACACTTTTTAACATAAAAATCCCAACAAGACATTGTTCCCACTGCAACAGATGGTGTGCAGCTCAGTTCTTCCAATAAAAGCTTTGTTATGCACGGTACAAATAATAATGTCTAAGGTGCTATGAAAACAGAAGCATGTTAAGGTTTTTCTTAGTGTCAAATGGCTGACCCATTTTATTTGTAGAACTGAGATAATGAGAAGTTTAAGTGAGCATTCACTGTATAAACAGGTTTCTGGTATTAAATTTCAAACAAAAGAATAATGTTTTTTACGTCTAACTTCTATACTTTGTAGGATATTATAAGAACTTATGTTCATCGACAGACTCACAGAAAGGTGAAAGAGAAAATGAATCAACTTTGCTGCACTGTTTTGCCTTCCTGTTATCTGCTGAAAGTCCTAACTCTCTTTTAAAGCCTTATTAAGCCAAAGGAAAGGCTCTAGATGTCCTTGGCAGTACGTTCTTACACGTTTTGATGTCTTCTAGTTTGAAACACTGATAATGAAACTACTGTCCAACCAATGATGGGTACTGTGTTCTGTGCTGTTACTGCATTGAGATTCATTCGCTGACCAGGAAAGATAGAGAATCTTTCAGTTTCCAGTTGGCTGATTGCCATTTAGGACCAAGTTTAGTAAAGCTTAGCTGAGACCTTGGCTTTGAATGCCATGAAAGAGAGAGCCATCCTGCATAGGTTTGCTGGAAACACCAGGCGATGAGGAAAAAAACAAAAAAACAACAGCTTGTATGTGCGGGGAGAGGTGGGTTAATCCACCCCCTCACACAAACAGTATTGCCCCTCTAGCTTCCGGGCCCTTTCTTTTGTTGACAGGGGCCACAATGTCGCTCAATATTCGACCTGACAAGCACAGAAAATCACCACAACGAAGCCGGGTGTCAAGAGGAAATGGGTTTGTTTGCTTATTGATATACAGCAAGAAAGGTGGGGAACGTGAGAACAGCAAAGAGGGGAGCAAGGGATTGTAGCAGGAGCCGATACTAGGAGTATCCAAATGGAATAAATACAGTCACTGACAAGCAAATAGAGAACAAAGAGGAACTGGATTTGCAGGATCGCAGGGCGGGGTGCTCTGCAGCTCTAGAGGACAGTCTGAGATACAGACAATCTACAAATGTTCATGATGAGGTGTGGATGATCAGAGGAGGAGCCGTGTGTGGAGGCGGCAGTTCCTGGAGAGCCTTTTCCAGTACCAAGGGAGACGCCTTACTCACTGTTTGTTCAAGCTGTCTGTGCACGAGTGGGCGTACATGTGCCCGCAAACAGGGCCCATGGATTTCTTTATCACTGTGCGGCTGGGAGCTGCACAGTGCCTTTCATGTGAAGTGAAAACTACAATTATTTCGAGAGCGCTTCCATTCTCGCCTGGAACAAGAAAAAAAAAAAGTAAAACTACAGAAAGGAAGAGCATTCTCTGGAAGCTCTGTCGCTGTTTGTGAAGGTTCTTTTCCTTCAAGCATCATACAGCTGTCAGTTCAAACCTCTGAAGGAGTGAGGGGCCACATGAAGCCCAAAGGGACCCCATTAAACTCCCGGCAAAGAGGCTAATTACTTTACAAGGGTGTCAAGCTCTCCCAATGCCTCTGATCGGGCCATTATGGCTTCCACAGTCATAATCCTTTCCTGCTTACAATAATTTGATGAAACAGCACTAAGACCAGAATCAATAAATCAGTGACGTAATCAGTGAAGTGCTGGTTGGATCCTGCTGCTTTTAAACGCTTCTCTGTTGCGACTCCCCTTCCACAGTCAATTAACCACATTCATTAACCAGCCAGTGCATCTCGTTCAAAATCAATTTGGCCATCATCTCCCTCTTTGCCTGTTTCAAGCCAAATAAAACCAGCAGAGACAAAAAAAAAAAAGAGGAAGAGGTGACACTAATCACTCGTGGACAAATTGCATGCATTAGATGCACATTTCATGGTCTGAGAAAATCGGCTCAGCCTTCTATTTCCTTGGTAGCTTCATAGACCAAAAAAAGGAGCAGGGGCAGTCCAAGTATTTACCCTATTAATGATGGCATTAAAAAAAGTAAAAACCAGGGATGCATCAATCAGTCAGAAAAAGATATAAATCATAAAATTATTAGCTCTGCCTGGTGTTCATCAGGACAAGTAAGAACCATTCAGCTAATTCATTGCTTTAATGCGTTCTAAACAGAGTCAGCCAAAACTGAAAGAGGCAGCCCAGATCTCTCAGTAAACTAGATGTGGGTATTGATCCTTAAAAGCCCCTCTGCCATTTTTGGATTTACATCCAAGCTGAAGAAAACCTTATACTTCCAACAGTTCAATTCCAAGTAATTTCAGAACATTTTCTGGCACATATTCATACCCCCAACAATAGAAACCAGAATTTATGTATGTCTGCTACCTCAGCAGATGGCCACTCACACTAAGCTGCTGGAGATTTCTTCCTGTTAAAAGGGAGTTTTTCCTCTCCACTGTCGCTACAAGCATGCTTACTGTGAGGGATTGCCTTTGAGTCAATGAGTCGATGCAATCAACTGGTTTTGCTTAGATGGAAAACTTTGAATCAATTTGACTATGATCTGATGAACTTTAAAGTGCCTTGAGATGACATGTGTTGTGAATTGGCGCTATAGAAATAAACTGAAATGAACTGAATTTCTATGAAGCTTAGCATGGTTTGTCTGTCAATGGCACTCTATAAACAACTGCTATGACCCATCCACACTTAGTAACAGAGACCTTGCTGATGGACGCTCTTCAGGCAGTAATGAGATGGTCAGGGACAGCTCCAATTAAAGATGCATTTATCACCCTTCATCTCTCTCGTCACACTGTAAGTTATTAGTAATTGAACAATGTTAAAGGGGAAGAAAATCTACTCATGTCAGCCAAACAGTAGTAAAGTCTGTAGACTTGTGAATGTTAAAGGATAATGTGCTAATGCCATAACACCCAGATTTGGAGTCATATTACAGTAACTACGACTGCAATCTGTTTAGCTCCTATTACCTTGTCAAGGCTTACAACAATCCTTTTTGAGGACTAAGCGGAAGCGCTCAGAAAAGCATTAATCTGACCTACAAGATCTTGGCTCCACATGGCGAGCGAGCGGCACCGCAAGGATGATTAGAAGTAACTCGCGTTAACTAATTTCCCAGAACTTTGGGCTTGAGGCAGATTTCTGAGGTTATGATGCGGATTGAATAAAATAAAGCCTCCAGCTTAGCAGATTTTGAACACATATGGTCCCCGCTGGTGCAAAATACAATTGGCCTACATGGGCAAGAGGAGCAAGAGGAGCCAGCATGCTCAGGTTTTCCTCTGAATAGTAACAGGGTGACCTAGACAGCCCTTCACCACCAGCATCCTATATTTAACCTCCTGCTGTCTGGTAGCCAATAACATATTAATATAGCTCTGTTGAAAGCTGATTTGCTTAGGTGTTAAACTGATCCTCTGAGGGACTGCTGCGTTACACTGACAGCAGCCGACTTACTGGCTTCCATTGAAGTTTAGCTAAAGGCCAGGTTAAGGGATAAAAAACCCCAGAAAAGCCAGTATAAAAAAGATCCCCTTATTTCGATTTGACAATATAGTAAATATGACAAAAACACTTTGGAAAAACTGAGTTCTGCATCATCTGCAGCAATGTCATTTGGACAGAAGAGTACATTATACAGATGTTTAGCAATAATGAACGACAGCATGTTTGTAGAAATCAAGTCAAATTTCAGCAGATGCACATTGTACCAACTGGTGGCAGTAGAATAACAGCTTTGTCCCTTTTTTTCAACCTCAATGCCATAAACCTATGGATCACTGAGTAAATCAGGACTTTCCCTGTATGTAAAGTGTTATCAAGTCAAATGTCAATAGTGTGTCTGTACGAAACTTAATGCTTTATCAACACAACATGTTTGTTTCAGCTTCTTCTTTCAAACAAAGCAAAAAGGACACAAACCAAGCATCATAAAAATGCACTCAAAGTGGCAGAGAAGGGGTTGATTTAAGCAGCACTTGTGGAAGTTATTCTTTAACTTTTGATCTTAATTTTTTTTTTTAAATAGTTGTCAAAGAGAGGAAACATTTTTTTTCCCCAATATCGTTATTTGAAAATAAGTTAAGGAAAAAGTGAAACTTTCTAGGCATTGTACAAAGCAGAAACATATTTGCTGCATAAGAAAAAATGAATCCAGTGGAAGTAGTGGCCTAGTCAAAGTCAAGACAATGGCCAAAATCAAGGTTACCTAATACCCCTGTCAAAACTTGACGATTTAGCCAGCATATGCCTGACATATGGAAAATCTTGCAAAAACACTGACATACATTGTATAAGTTATGGCGAGTATGTCGTATGCCAGCGTATGCCATACGTGGGGCATAAGTTACACTTAAGTTATTTGATTGTTGACTTATGTTAAGTGTAAGTTACTCATAAGTCGTAAAGTCTAGCTTATCCAAAACCTATGTGTAACATGTGCATAACCTATGCGTAAGTTATCAAGAACTTATCTCTAACGCATATCAACGTATCGGATGTGTTCCAGACAACCGTTGAACGTGTTTCTAATTTACAGCTAGTGTATAATGGTGCATTGGCAGCGTTTTTGGCATAAAAGGAGGTTCACAGGAGGAAACTATCAGTTCTCCTCCAGACGTCATCCCATCATAGGGTGAATGAAACGGTGAGAGTGATGGATCCTCCCTACGTTCACGACCTCGACCAACAAACTGCCTAGCAGACATGACGCTGAATCTGCTGCATGTGCAAACCTTCTTTCTTTTTTTTTTTTATTTATTCTTTTTTGTTGGGCGGGCGGTAAACAGCAGCCAGGATAATACCGCAATTAAAGAAATCTTTTTGTGCAGACTGGGCACATCGCTGCTCCCCTCAGGACAATGGCTTGTGAGATATCATGGGCATTACGCTGCCTTGCATTAGACTGTCGCTCGACATAAGTTCTGGACGCATTATGAATACGCTATGTATGCGCCAAAAATTGAAAAAAATACATAAGTTCAGCATATGCCAGCATTTTAGAAGATTCTGGGACGTCAAGTATACGCTTGCTAAATCATCAGGGTGTGACTGGGCTCTAAGAAAACGAGTTCAAAACAACAATAACTATTAATAGCAAACAGAGGGGACAAACTCCCTTACAATGACTTACGGGACTATTATTCTGTCCTTTTTTTCTGTCCCAATATGCAATATCCGCGAACTGAAAAAGGATGCAATGTGTTTTATCCATAACGGGGGGGAAAAAAAACGATCTAAAAACTGCCTTCAAACAAAAGTGGCAAAGAAATTAAGCAGTAGTCTCCAACCATCCAATCAAGCCTTCCTCTTTCCACCACTTGGAGCCCATAATCAAGATTTTCTGCCCATGCTTCAATATCAAAAGCAAAGCCAAGACACCACTTTAAAGAGCATAATAAACTATATGAGAGACTCCTCTGCTCTGGTTAGAAAGCATTTCTTGTCCTGCTGGTGTTAAAATGTGTGGTTTTTTGATAAGGAATGAAAAAGTAAACCTAAAAACCCAGAGATTTAAGTTTTTTTTTACCATATTTAGACATAAGCTTTTAACAAGCTTGCTTAGCTAAGGGATCAAAGGGGAAGCACTCAAGCAGTCTAGCAGTGACTATATATAATTTTCTGTCTAAATCAACTCTAGGGGTTGGCAAGAATATGTTCCTTCTGCAAAAAAATTCAACAAGGGACATACACATGTTAGATGGCTATAGAAAAAAAAATTTAATTGCTAAACAGCAGATACGATGGTGTTACATGTCAAATGTAGAGAAGGAACCAGACATTTAACACGACCAATGTCCAGTGTTATTATAGCTGTTAACAATCGAAAGCCCTGCAGGGAGGATGCATCATGCCCTTTATCCTGTCCTATGAAAAGGACAATAGTGGAAGACAGGGGAGCAAGGATCTTATTTTCTGTCAGTTGTTTACAATGCACTGAGCTTCTTGATGAATAAATCATTTCAATATGGCTTTGGTGGTAGGGGCAATTAGATGCTGCAGCTTTAGGCTAATCAAATCCAAGACTGCTTCCCTGGCATCCATTAAAAACGGATGGAGGGTGACTAATCTTAGTCTCTACTGCCTTCCTTCTACCACTGCCTTCATCAGATCAAAAAATATTGTTACCTGGACATCTTCCTTGGAATCTAACTAAAAGCTCTTTAAACAATTGACACAGTCTGATGCTAAATTTGAGCGATTTTATAAGCATATTAGTTTAAAACTCTGCCTTACCTTCTTTATATTACCTGTAAATTAAACATACTGGTCCCTAAAACCTAAAAATATACCTTACATGTAAGTCACTTAAAAAAATTATTTTTTTTTAAAACCAGGCTGGCTTTAAAAAAAAAAATTTTTAAAAAGCCAGCCGAAATTTAGCATTAAAGGAAAAGTCCGGTCACATTCAGAATACAAAGTTCTGAAAGTCCTTGTTGTGGCCCAGAGTTGATGAAAGAAAAAAGTGGAAATCCGCAAAGGCCACAGAAGCACCATGGACTTTTTTTACGCAGGCAAAAGAAAAAATGTTAGAGGTAAACACCTTTAGTTTTCCCAGTTTATTTTTCCTCAGGCAAGCAAACAAAAAAAAGACAAACATTTCCTCCATGTTTCTCTTGCGCTGGTAAAAAAAAAAAAAAAAAACATACGCCCACCCAGATGCATGCTGGTCCTACCATTGACTGCTTATTTATAGAACCTGTCTGTGGTGAATTTCAATGGTGAAGTCCTCTGGAAATCTTCAATAATTGTTGTTGATTGCAGATGTGTCTAGTAGATCCCATTGATTTTGCTTGTAAAGCGAGGAGAATGGAGCTAGGCTTACCGCACCGTGACATCACTGCTGGAAGATGCCAGGAGTGAGGTGTTACTATATGTGGACAAAAATGGCCGCTCCCAGACTCAGTGATCGTGACGTATTAGTTACAGGTATAGATACTGATCCATTGATTATTTCTTGCTTATCAGACTTTTCCTTTTAGATGAAAAAATGAAATTAGGTAGATTTGTTGACTGTTGTCAATCATTAGGCTAGGTACATTTAGCAAAACTCTACATCATAAAGCAAACAACTGCAGCAACACTAGGAATTGAATATATATTATTTTGCTTTCTTTAAACCAGGCAGCCATACTGGACCTTAAGGTTGGGGTTGGTAGGAAAGTTTATTTTTCCTAGTTGCATTCCTTCCTTTCTTAACTGAATGAATTATAAAAGGGCTTTGCATTTTCAGCCAAGGAACACAAAGAAGAAACCGGAAAGCTAAATATCCTTTGAATATTCAATTAAATCTTTCTTCCATATTAATCCAGTCTTTTGTATGGCTTAGCAGCATGCATAAAAATAGGTAAAAGCAGTAGTTTTAAGGTGTTTGTTTCCTTCCCTGATGGTTTGTACCATGCCATCAGGGAACCATGCCATGGCACACTAAAAGGAAACGGAAAACAAAGCAGTTAATAACTCATCCTTAAAACTGTACATAAAAACCCTCAAGTGAAAATATGCAATAAATGCATTTGAAAAAAAAAGAAAAAAAAAAGCTTTTTAGCAAAAAACCTAAATCCCAAGTCACCTCTGTGTGAGGAGAGGAGGTGGGCAGAGTTACTAACAGCAACCATCATCAATAAACCAGTGAGAAAGCTCTCAAAGCCGGCAGGTGATGCTCCATACTTAGAAAAATAATAAATCATCTAATTCTGCGCACTGTAAGCGATGCAGAAACTTCTGGATGCTGGAAGGTCGCTGTCCAGCATACAAAGTAAAAAAACCTGGACTTTGCAGTTTTACACATCCAAAGGAAGTCATTTTGGTCTGTTTTTGTCAGCCCACAGTGAAGGCATCTTCTCTACTAATGGAGTCTGGATTTCACATGAAGCCATTTCGGTACTTTATAAAGTGAATCTCGTTTCAGTCTGGAGTGTATCTTAACTTTTTATGGGTGTGGGTATGGCCACCCTCCTTTCACCAGATCCCACAGACACAAGCCCCTCCACTCTAATGTACACACACTCATGCTGAATCCCTGAGCAGGGGAGTCTGCTGGCCCAGCACCGGGGGAGTGAATTATTTATCGCAGACCCTTTGCAGCGTGTCAGCGGCTCCACAGGATGAAATGATATTTATGGAGTCCCCTGGGCAAGGGTGGGAAGGACGGAGCAAGACCGAATTAGGGGGTCGGGGGTGGAGGAGAGACAAGCCGGAGGTTTTTAAAGCACACATATATGTATAAACATATACCGCACAGAGGATGAATGGATTGATGCTATTGGGCTGAAGCTTAATGACGGCTTTCAAACGTTGTCTTCCATATGAATTTAAAAGAAGCTCTACATGTGGGAAACGTCTGCTTGTTATTTCTTTCCTTTCAGTCTCTTTGGGGATTTTGAAATGTATACAATCCGAACGAACCAATAACCTAAAAAAATAAAGCGTGAAAAAAAGGAAGCAGACAAAGCAAATAAACAAAGGATCCACTGATAAAGAATATAAAACTAAGTCATGTGGTTCCTGCATACAAATCTGTTTTCTGAATTGTAAAAGAAAATACAAAACAATTAGCATAGAGTTCCCACCAGGTGCTGAGCACTTCAGGCCAGCTGGCTCGAACACACCAGCTTTATTCCCCCCTTAATTACAAAAAAGGGATCCATTTCTTCCCCCCTAATCAATCACTTCATGCTCACCTTAAAATAACTGCATATCAACTTTGTTAACACATTTAATTTTTATCCTAACTTATATGCTAAGTATTCTAAATATGTTCTGGACAATAAATGCGAGAAATCACCATCATGCAATAAGCAGAAGCCAGCTTCTTCTACTGTATAAACATCAGAATGGATCAAGAGGTTTATTATTGGAGCAAACACTGGATTTTTACTTTAAAACTGGTTCTACCTTTTCAATTTTGCTTAATATTCTAAATTAAACTAGTAAATATTAAGATATTTTATAAATATGCTGGATTATTCTAGCCACGGTAGGAATAATTGATGCTTTTTTATTTTGTTCTAAATACATTAAATTTATTCATATATCTGTGTTTCAAATGTTTGTTCCCTCATATTATTCCTGGTGTTTTTACTCAGCATTATCCAACCAGCCTACCGTATATGTAGCACAATAAATACACAAAACTGAACTGTAGAATCGCTTTATTGCGGAATATGTATTTTAGTCCAGGGAAGTCTGAATGGGTTTGCACATTTCTTCTATAGGTGCCGTTCTCCATATGTCAGAAAGTCAGAACGATGCCTTTTAGGATTCAAAATGGAGTCAGGTCACCCTGCGTCCAAAGAGATCACTGTGATGCCAGATTGAGAGGGACTTGTAGTGAAAGACAGCGAGCAGCAGGAGGGAAATCAGTATCAGACGCAGCACACAAGTGATTCCCCGGAAAGGAAATGAGCCGTCAAGTCAGGGAAACAGCTTTTCCAACAGCCCCAGCGAAGCCCAGGGGCTTCAGCCGCACATCGGATGCCGAGCGGGTGGGAGCTGGAGAAAGGGGCAGAAAGAACAAGTGAGGACCACGGCTCCATTTGTTTCACCTCTCTGGTATGCATCTCCTTATCACTTAATAACCCCGCTGCTCCTCCTGTTTCTCCTCACCGTGCTCGCCTGCTTTTCCATCCATCACCCCTCTGCTCTCTTTGCTGTCATTTTAAAGAACAAACAGGCTGCACAGACCTGCGTCCAAAGGAGGGGTGAAAGGTCATGTGACAGTACATGGAGCGAGGTCTATTGTTAAAATGTAAATGGCTTTAAGAGGAAGAAAACTGACATCCATGTGTGAGAAAATATAATATATATGCGTGTGTCCTGGCCTACAGGACGAGTCGTCATGGCAGTGGTAGTAATGGGATTCAGTTAATGACAAAATTAATTGAGTAGCGGACACCAGCAAGTGCTGACAATCTTCTACTGTCTCGCTCTCCATTTACTGTATGTTCTTTTAGTGTTAAGTCCCAGTAAATGTGAGCGGTCAGGCCGCACTGAGCTCCTCGGTGATAATGCTCTCCTCTGCCTTTGATAACACGGACGGCAGAAAGGAGAGAGGAGGGGGGGCCGGCAATGGTAAACCAAAAGGAGATAAATAAGAGGTGCAGGCAGGAGGGAACGCCAGGCAGAAGGAGAGGGAGGAAAAGGCAAAGAGATGGATTAAGAGAGAGCCAGACCGTGTGTACATGCATGCCTGCGAGAGCCTGAGCACTGATAGCGCCCTTGGGATGAGTCAGTGGGTGACAGACATGCTAGAATTCACTGCCGGGCTTCAGAGGGGAATGCATCCCTCAGCAGGAATGTCTGGAATAATAACACCCAGCACTGCCAGAGTCACTGACTGGACATACTGCATGGAGCAGTGATGGCCTGCAAGTGTTTGGATAAGGAACTGACCGAGGACAAAGACAGAAAGCCTTTTATTTCTTGCTGATTTCTGAAGCCTTCCTTAAATGCTCCAAAACACACTCAGATTACAAATAAATAGGTATCTATTACTGGGTTATCAGATCTGACAGTGTGGTCTTTCACATTTCCATCTAATTAGTCCATAAACTGTAAATATGTAAGGTATATAGGCCGTAATGTGTGGATTGCTAATGATAGTGTGCTTGAAAGTTTACATTCCCTTCAGTTACAGACAGAAAAAAGAAAAAGTAAAATTTAAAATACATAAATAAAATAATGCAAAATATTTTAATCCTGAATACATATTTTCTGGAATATATATGTATACATACATATGTATATATCAATTAAAAAGAAACTTGATGCTCCTCTGGCTGTGATTGGTTGTTTTGACTCGTCCCGAATTATTCTTTCCAGATTGAAATACAGGCAGTATGCGGGACCAATTGAAGCAGTTTTTTTTTACAGGTTACATATCACATGTACTGCTGTCTGGACATAGGGACAGTTTTAGCCAATATGCCAAAAAATGATTTTTAAAAACTTACAGACTTCAGCTTTAATACTGTCTAGAAAAAAACGCATATATGCCAGTAACCTGATGCAGTTATGCTTTAATTGAATACACCTTATCTGCATGTCAAACCCATAAATTAATTCTCAGGAGTCTAGTGAGCATGAATAAAAGACAGACTAAAGTGTGGACTATGCATCCAAACTGTAGGAGCAGACAGAGAAATACAGGCCCATGCTAAATGTAGGAACAATTGCCATGCATATTCCATCATGTCCCACTCTATCCCCATTAGCATGCTCAAACACAGGCATCTGCGTGGCATTTGTTTGCATTTTCATTTGCCCACAGAATTGCTTTTGTGTCTGAGTGTATGCACATTTGATTATGCAGCATGTAGAGGAGCCCTGGCTTAGAGGATACAAAAGGGGGGAGGAAGATGGGCAGTTTGGTTTGCCGGCACTTCAAAAGCCGTTGTGGCGGGCTGATTGGCTGCCTGTCTTGACGGCTGACTAAAATAAAATAAAAAATCCTTAAGGGCTCGCAGGCCTCAAATTTGATTACGAACCCAATAATAACAAGCTTCATATCTGGGAGGTGAACATTCTTCATAACTCGATTAGACAACTGATTATTATAGCCCACTCCAACAGACATCAAAAATGTTGAGTGAGCAAAAGGGAGAAAACGGGAAGTTTTGTAGGTTTTAGTTAGCAATTATTCTACCCTGAAGTAGCATGACTGCACTGGAATGCTAATGCATATCTAATACGAGTGATTCCTTTAACAATTTTCTCAACAAATCATTATTTTTGCTTTTGTGCTCAATCACCACATCATGACATGATTTTCCGAGATGAAAATAAGGAAAAAGATCCCTCACTTCGCCTCTCTAGTTCACAGATGCATTACTTCCCACTCCACCACTCGCTCTCAGAGAGCAACACTTGTTTTTCCTCCAGGCCCTGATTCTGAGCCAGAGGCACCATCATTAATTACCATGGAATGGGCTGCTAATGGTTGTCTGCACCACTCTCCTGCCCCCAAAAACCCGTCCCCTCCCCCCAACCCAATCCCACTCTCGACTCGACCATGGGTCTCCATGGAGACCTGTGGGTGAGTGGCTATGGGCCTTTAACAAGGAAGTATATGGGGTGTAATGATTGGGAGGCGGGCCTGACCCTTATGCTTCCTGTGCCACTTGAATAGGCAATGCGTCTATTAATAGACAATTTATCTGGCTTCTTACAAAGGCCTTCATCTAATAGCAACTTGGTGAAAGTAAGACTTGCGGAACAATTTCAGAGAATAAAAGCTATGCCTTAAGTTGCTGCCCTTGTGCCATTGCTGTTGAGTTGATACTCTACATCAGTCTTTACCACCAAAAATGCTTTTCTCTGCTACAGCTTTGACAAGTTCAAAGATTGATAAAACATTAAAGAAAGAGGGCATTCTGAACACAACTGCTTCCTTCAACAGTAGAGCATCTCCTACTTGAAAAGACTAGATTGAGATGGTACTGGCATCTAATTGGGATGTCTCTAGGGTGCATCCCATTCGAAACCTTGCACTGCAAGCTGGATTTTCATGAGATCTGAGTTTTCAGTCTCACCATGAATTCATCTTGAAAGACTCCTGGTAATATGTAAGCAGTTGTTTTTTTTTTTAGTGGGACATGTAGGAATGACGACAGTCAGAAGGGCCAAGCAGGGGCATAACAAACATGGCGACGCTGAAGGACTTGCCTCTCTATACCGCATTTGACTTGGTATTAGCTAAAATAGTGAACATTTCTCGTTTAAAAAGGAGCAAATAGAAGCACTTTGTGCATTGTAGATGGGAAAAATGTCTGCGCTTTTCCAGATCGATAACGTAGTTTTACATATATCAACCTGGCTACTTCCAGGTTATCACTTTCAGAGTTCTTTCAAGTCTGTCTAAAACAAAAGGAAACCCTGTAGCTGACCCAGAGCTTATTGCGAGGACTAGACATCCCTACTAGGACAACTATGCACTAGAAACACCTGATTGAGCAGGAGAGAGGCTAGGAAGGGAGATTTATTTAACAAAATATGTCTGTTATATGCCTGTAAACCTCTGGCAGCTAATAGATCATAAGTTGTCCACCTTGACCAGGAAAAATTTACATTTCCCAAAAAGGAGCCACTAAGTCCAAGACATCAGTAGGTGTTGTTTGGTATAAATGTCACCAATATGCATTGGCCTGCCTATAGATGTTGTTTTCACAATATTACTGACAGATCAACTTGGTATAGTGGTCCAGCTGTTGGCTGAGATATGGTACTATTTAAAGCACAAATTTCCACTTCAAACTCAATATGAATGTAAATGAAGTGCAAATTAAACTACAACACTGGATGGGAAAAATAAAGAGCACATAAAAAAAAACAGAATCCGTTGAAACATTTAATTTTTATCTATCTGTGCAAATGAAAACACATTTGCCATCGAATGTAGTTTATCTAAAGCAAACTGCAGAGGTAGAGTGTCAGCAGGTAGACGGCGAGATGACATTCACTCAAGTGATTCTATGCTGCCTTCAGCTCAGCAAGGCCACTTGATGGTAAGAGATTAAAATCCCTTGTTTTTATGCTTTCTCTGCTAGAAAGAGGTTCTGTCATCAGTGCGCACAAGGCCAAAGATCTCCAACACGGCTTGCCACTGCCAGCAGTGAAAAGATATTGAGGTTTTTATTTACATGCAACTCGAGTGCAGGGCTCTCATAAAAGCCCTCCCTATCGGAGCCGAAAATTTTAAGGTGTAGATGGAAAGTATCCTGGCTTTAGAAAAATAATCATCCCTCTCGTTTCATTTGCACACCTTCTCAGTATCAAACAGCGGTGGCTAGGCTCCCACCTCAGGGCTCGATGGCCCTTTTCCCATTTTAATGAGCATTGGAGGGGATCAATAGGATGACAGGAAGACAGATCGCCTCGGGTGGGAGGAGGAGGATGGTCCCGTGAGGCAAAAAGAAAGCAAATTCCATCAGGCAATGATGCTCCTCTCTTCTTAGTCTGCAACCTCCACCTGCCATGTTCTATCTCTGCAGCGTCTTTCTCCGCGGTGTTGACTCATTGAAGCACGCAGACACACATGTGGGTTAATCTTAGAGATACTGAGGATTTGTCTCCACTGCACTACTGTGAACCGCAATTAAGAAAAGGTCACCATTTATTCACCAGCAGTTGAGGCGCTGATTGTTCCACGAATGTTTGACCGATGGCGTTTCATACCGTCGCAGAGAGGCTGATCGCATGTTTGTTCAATTGTAGGACCTTAGAATGAACCGACACAATTAGTGTCAAAACTCGGTTCCCTTCTCTGCATATTCAGCATGAGCAATGAGGCTAAGGCACAAAGTGGGGTACTCATTCTACTATAGGACTAATGTGGTAAAAGAAGATGAGGATAATCCCTCCCACAGTATGCTTGTATGTATGGTTGTAAACCTGCCCTTAATCTGTTACCTAGAAGCTGCATATTCACTCTTTGCAGTGAGTTTGTCCTACTGTCCTCCGATTTGGTCACCACAAAGCATGACAGGTTCCAACCAGGCCTGTGAGAGCCTCATGGAGTATTTCAAAGATAATATTCAGTCTGCCATGGAGGGACATTCCACATCCTGTTTGCTTTGGAGATCCACCAGAATCCCAGAGAGTCAGAACTGCTGCCACATCATGGAAGCAGGCTGCTATCAGAAGGTCACAATAATGCTTGTTGAATTGCCATAAGATTAGGACACACCCACAATGGCCTTATGAATTTAGTCAGTGCTTCTTGGAAACAAGCATGTTCAGGTTACAGCAGTAGCCATTCAAAATTTCCCCACTTTCCTTGATGTGCCCTTGGCTGGTCCCCTTCAATTCCTCTTCAAACATCAATCTTTGTATTAAAATATTCTTTCTGTCATGATTTGTGGAAATTAAGATCTAAAGAGAAGCATCATCTCCTGGTCAGACCCTGTAATTCAGTGAAAGGGTGGAGTCAGATTTAAAAAATATGCACGCCCATGAGAAAGCCAGTGACTGGAAGTTGGAGGGGATTTTGCTGCCATTCAGCTGGCTTTTGTCTCCTTGAACCCCAGTCAGCCTCAGCAGATGGCCGCTCACACTGAGTCTGGTTCTGCTGGAGGTTTCTTCCTGTTAAAAGGAAGTTTTTCCTCTCCACTGTCGCCACAAGCATGTTTGGTTTGAGGGATTGCATTCGAGTCAATGAGTCGTTGCAATCAACTGGTTTGCCTTAGATAGAAAACTTTCAATCTATTTGACTGGATTATCTGGTGAACTGTAAATTGCCTTGAGATGACATGCGTTGTAAATTGGTGCTATATAAATAAACTGAATTAACATTGGATTAAAGGTGGTGCTTTAATCTGTCAAATCCCAACAAGTTGTATTGATACCTATAATCCACCTATATATATTTATATTGTATATATTTGAACCTCACATGTATCACTTTTATATACACCACTAGGAAATTGTTTGAGCTATCTGATGAGTCAGATATAGTAGCTGTTAAAGGAATAGTACACCCAAAACATGATTAGCCTTCATTTTCTACTCACCCCCATGCTGAACAACACTCTGGAGTACTTTTTTGATATCTCAAATGCATCTGGAGATCTGGGAGGCTTCTTGCTGTCTGCTGACATTCAAATAATGGAGGTCTATGGTGACCGAGACAGAAAGGTCCATAAAAGTCCACAAAAAACGTGTCAATATTCCTCCATACTGCTCGTCCAATGTATTCCAAGTGTCCTGAGTGGGTAGCATCCAGAATTTACTCGAAACGAAGTCATTTAGAATGTTTTTAGAGCATAAACAGTAGTTTATAGGATTTCCTGAAAGCGCACACATGCGCGCTCACGACGCTACGGAAGCCGGCAGACCAAACCAGATGAAAGTGCGCATTCAGCGTCTGCTCTGCCAATAATGCAAGCGTAGAAGAAGAAATGTGCTGTTTACCTGTGCAAAGAAAGAAACAACGAAAGAAAAATGTCTGAGGACTTCAGTGTTGAGGAAGAGCATGAGTTCTTTGCCGAGCTGAATGCGCTGGTTTGGTCTGCCGGCTTCCGTAGCGTCGTGAGCGCGCATGTGCGCGCTTTCAGGAAATCCTATACACTACGGTTTATGCTCTAAAAACATTCTAAATGACTTCGTTTCGAGTAAATTCTGGATGCTACCCACTCAGGACACTTGGAATACATTGGACGAGCAGTATGGAGGAATATTGACACGTTTTTTGTGGACTTTTATGGACCTTTCTGTCTCGGTCACCATAGACCTCCATTATTTGAATGTCAGCAGACAGCAAGAAGCCTCCCAGATCTCCAGATGCATTTGAGATATCAAAAAAGTACTCGAGAGTGTTGTTCAGCATGGGGGTGAGTAGAAAATGAAGGCTAATCATGTTTTGGGTGTACTATTCCTTTAAACCCATGTTTAATGTCAAGCTAAAGTTAGAAATTGGGACATAAGTTTATTGTTCCACCATGTTTATTGCATTCAGTTTATACAGCTCTCTAAACAGGCCTGCTTTCCCTTCTGCGTAGTTGTAAAAGTTGAGACAGTTAAATAGACCAAGAAGAATAGCGTGATGACTCAATAGAATATTGTTCACTAGGATAATTTCCACTGAGATTGCTTAGATTTTGTCTAGGGTTTGACCATGTGACACCTATGGGCTTTTATTTTGAAGGTTTCCTAGCACTCCTTCCTAAAACCCCCAGCAGTTTGTAGTATAATGGTAGCCATGTAGATAGCTATTTGCATCAGAGTTCCCATTCGATATTGGCCAGTTGCTCCTACTTTTCAGTTTATTGAAACTTAAAGGATTGTATTACTTTCATATTTGATAAATGCACCAATACTTAAAGAAAATCATGTTATTTGATTTAAATACCATACTCGCTGAAAAGGTTGTACTTTTATTAAAAATCATTGCTTAGTTATGCATGTTTTGACTTCTAAATGGGGATAATTGTGTCAAAATGACTGTCTCTATAGAGCCACCCGAAGCTTAGATGGACTACCTAACTTAGAAAATTGGACTCTGCAGGAGGCACCCCAAAGGAAATCGAAAATTGATATTATCTGCACCTACCCGCAGTGTGTTATCCCTTCTGACAGGGAATAACTCAATGAGATTCCTGTCCATCAAAGGGATAACATACTGTAGAGTGACAGGCCAATTTAAACCCCTCTATTATGGAGAACATTCATTTTGGTAGAAAATTAACATGTGTATATGGAGAACACGCAAACTCCACACAAATGCCTATCCATCTGTGATTTTCATGCCCACTTAACCTGCGCAGCATCACTCAAGCGGTGAGGAAGAACATGAACAGTACAGGAAGAGAATGAAAACTAGATAACTTTTGATTGACACATCAGAAACAGATCTTTTCTGTTCATTAAATGTATAGTATCTAAAACCTCTAATAAGTTTTGGTTGAATCATCTTTTTAATCTAATTCAAATAATCCATAAATTATGGGAATGTGTTCTCAAGAATGAAAGGAAACTGTTTGGTAAATCCATCATTTTCTAAAAGATTCTCATAAATTAGCAGCTTTATTTTCTGCTCCATGCGTTATATGCCCTTAAACAACCTCCAATCAGCAGGTCACACCTGAAAGAAAACCAGAGATTAGTATCCTCTGATTTGAATCTGCCAACTGCAGCTCAATGAACACAATTCTTCTTTTGTGAGGACAGTTTCTTTTTGCCAAATAATTCAAAACGCCAAAGATTTCCCACAGGTCATTATTATTCTTTGTTTTCTGGCTGCAGCTAATTTATTTTGTGTTGTATCTATTATTTCTTCCACAGTTAAAGGTCTGAGGTGATTACATTGAAGAGTTGAAGTTTCTGTTTATGCATCAAATGATGCTCGCAATGCTGAAGTGACAAGCAAACATGAATTAAATATCAATAAAACAAGGCTTTTCCCCCTCTGCGCATGCAGATGAGGGCGTCAACAATAACTTGTTTGCACTCTAGTTCTTCTCAATGTCTCCACTGAAGGAGTATGTCATTCATTTGTCATCATCTGTAGGTTTCTGTCAGGAGAGATGTAACAAACGTGCATCCTCATCTACACCAAGACAAGACTGAGAGGTAACTAAGACACTTTCAGCTGCTCTGCTTCTGCAGGCAGGTGGGTGGGTCCGTCTGATGATGGGGGCTACAGGCTGTGCGACCATCACCATAATGATGTATGCACACCTGCCATAGCTCCTGGCTAGCAGTCACACAGCTGAAACAAAGTGGAAAAGGGGGGGCAGGATGGAGGTAGGAGGAACAGGCAAAAAAAGCGGGGGGGCTCAAGGGGTAAATCCAGAGGGAGGGGAGGAAAGAGGAGACGAGCTTTGAAAGATGTATCCATTATTAATGAAAGTTTGGTGTACAGAGAAAGAGATCTAATGTGGACGTCAAGGTTGTGGTGCGTGTGTAATGGACAAGGACGGATTCTCTCATTCTCCCTTTAAGATGTTTCCTCTCTTCCCTAGTCTCTTGCACATGCTTTTTTTTTAATGTATTATTCTATATCCCACTTTATCTAAAAAAAACAAGGTGTGGACCATTCAGAGGGAATCTTCTCGCCTCCCATCTAGCAGAATATCCCGAGAAGGAATGACAGCATTAGCTGAAGGAGGGTGTTTGATGAGGGGATTAGACGAGACGAAGATAAACAAAGCCAAGGGCTTCACGCAACACTTTAGCAATCAAACCGATTCCAGTGTGTAAACACTCACAGCCTCAAGATTATTACATTAATAATCCTTTCTAACAATTGAATCATGTTATATTTGCCAAGGTGTGAATTAAACGTTTCAGTCTAACAAACGAAGTGATTTGTGCTAATATTCAAAGTGAAAATGAGCAACGCTTCTGTTTATAGAACCAGAAAGATCTGTTACTATCTGTGCAATGGCTGGTGTGGTGCTAATGAATGCAAATGGCTTGGAAATTATTTAGGACAATGTGTTAGAATACAGACTGAACATTAACTCAGGTTGGACATGGCAGGACATTATTTTTAACAGTCAGCTTTGACATTAGAAATATCATATTTAGGTTGATAAACATGGATTTATGATCAAACATGAGCTTTATTCTTATGTAGGAACTGTGATTTGAAGTGACCTCGGTAAAGAAATGAATTCATTGGTTTTTAAGTTGGTAGGGCAAAAAAAAAGAAGAAACGTTATGTGTTAAACTGCACACTACCTATCAGTTTCTTTCAAATTTTTTAACACAATTCATTACAATATCATTTTCTATACAGTAAAAAATAACATCTTTTTATGCTTAAGATATTTTCATTCTTCATATTTTTGTGCTGATATGGTGAAGGATTGATACTGGCCCATGCTTAGAGATCTACTCCATACAAGCTCTAGTTAGACAGACTTTAAGTCTAAAGCTTGGTTTATGCTCAGAAACCAGGTCATCTGTGTGTATCGCAGTTAACGCAGATATGCCCCCCAAAATTGGGCATAAATCAGAAATATCTGCATTATACCTGCAACAATCTAACTGCGACACACTGTTGCTGGAGTATACACAGCCCTTACTTCTAACTAGAGCTTGTATGGCTGTAGAGCTTATGTAGCTCTCTAGGTATGTATGAATCCTTCACCATATCATCACATAAATGTGAAGCAAAAGCTTTTTTCTTAGTTATAGTTGTGGACTAGAGATGAAAATAATAGCCAACAGTTGGCCATCTTCTTATCTTGTGGTTACGGTATAACTTCGGGAAATTCTCTGCATCTAAAGAATTAAAACTGCATATATGAAAAACAGCATCTTATACTTTGCACTTTTTGGCTCTATATATTTAGGATTACTGAGTATTTAATTGCATAGGGCATAAAGGAGTTTAAGAAACATTTTTTTTTCTTAGAAGTATTTTGTCCACGTTTCAGACTTTTAGTTGTTGGTTTCTCCAACACATGGCTGTTTTATCAAGACCTGAGCTCAAATGGGAAGCTGACTAACTGGAAGATAACATCCTTATTAAAATCTGCTCAGACGTAAATGCAGCTCCTCTGTGAAAAGCTCAAGCTTTCTATCACCTTCACTCATCCCCTACAAATAACCTGCATTGGGATTTGAGATGTCATGATCACTGACTCCATGCTTCACTGTCTCGCAACTATGAGAAGGATGTGGCTAATAATTGAAATTGGAAAAAAAAAAGCTAGGGTTATTAAAAGACTTAATGTGTTTATGGAACAAAGGAAAGCCATTAAACCAGACAACAGCCACATAAACTAATGTCAGGTTTCCAGACAAACAAAATAAAGGCTTTTGGCCCAAAGCCAGTGGGGGCAGGCTAAATCACTACACAACCATGACAAATCTAACACAATTACACACACTATGGTGTTGAGGGGGCTGACGGAGAGTGATGAAGCCAACATCAAACACCGTGCTGATTAATGGAGAGCAGGAAGGGCCTGACCAAAGGAGGTGTTGAGGCGGGGGAGGGTGGTGGAAGAAGAAAGAGGGTAAGGCATTTATTGATTGTACCTCCTGTGTTCACATTGTGAGGAAGATGATGACTGGAGAGGGTGGTGGGTGGGGAGAGGAGGGCAGGCCTCTCCTTGCGGGCAGCACTTAAAACCCAGTGCCCCTTGGAGAGCATCTCCAAAATAGCCACCTTCTGATTGGTCGCGCTGCATATTTGATTGACGTTTACAACCACCTACTGCTACTAACACCCAGCTCCACCCATCCCCCTCAGACAAACAATGTAACACATCCAGGGCCGATTGAAATTCAAAAACCTGTGTCAAAGCCAGAGGCATGGACGATGCAATGGACAGCAGAGGGGGTGGTTGGTTGTGGCTCACTGGGGTGCTATAAACGACAGATGTGAAATCACTTAACAGCCCCTAAATTAGTTGCTTGGGAATCTGCTGGGATGTGGGGAGAATCAGTCAATGGAGAAGATGTAAATAGGAAGCAGGCTGAAAATACAATCGGTGTGAAGTGCAATGTTTCATTTAAGGTTGGGTGCAGGTCCTTATGCCCTTCCAACAATTTCACAAATGACTTTTTATTTTTCTTACTGATGCTATAAAGCAGTTCTGTTTGCTGCAGCATGTAACCACTAAGGGGTTAACTCAAAGCTCCAGCTCATCTCACCATCTTTACAACCCCATTTTTAGACAAGTGCATTATTATTTAGTCCCTTCCTACATGCACTTATAATAGCTCAGTCTTTTAATGATTATTACCATGTATAATCATTTTCAAATCTCATCATTAACTGAAACTGTATAATGTTATCTACACTCTATTTTCATTTGTTCTGGTATTGTTCCCTGTATTTTTGTATTTTTTTTTTTTCAAAAAGGGCTAACTGGTTGACCTTCCTCTGGTCAACCAGTCTGTCTGGTCTGTCATATTTGGGAGGCTTAAAACCAATCTACTTTACAGCAGAGAACAGACATGACTTAAGGCAGAATTCAGTACTTAAAGTTGTTGGTTGTCAAAGCTTGTAAGAAACATCCCCCTTGGGGATATAAATTGAAACCTGATCTGTGAGAGGCGTCCTGCGGTAGACTGCACCATTGTGTACCAGGAAATAAGGGGGACTACTAATAGTGTACTGTAAAGAGATGTTTAATGGTATCATCAAATATTGACGAACAATATAAACAGTTATTTTTGGCTTGATCTGGGGCCATAATCATATTTTCCAAAAGTCTTCTGGGGATAAGAAGAAAAACAGCTGCCTTTAGACTTTACGATATATAGTTAAATACAGCAAAAAAAAGGTGTTTCTCACTGTTTATTTTGATAAAACAAATACATGAGTGTAAAATATAGAATGGTTTAGGAAGAAAAACGTCTTACAGGTTCAGAAGGAATGGAAAAAATATCAGTGTAAATGTACATATCTAGAATTTGATACTACTAGTAACAAAAAAGTTAAGGTTGCATTAAATAACATAAAAAGTAATAAAGCCAATGGAGAGGAAGAGCAGATACCCCAAACTGACCCAAATCCAGAGGACATTTTGTCCTCTTATCACCTGAACAGCCTAAATCAATTTAGGAGGAATGAGGGCATGAGCAGCTGGTGAATGACAATGCCATGCGTGCATCTAATTTTCTCCGGGGAAAGGCTTTATGCTGGGATTTATAATCACCTCTGATCTCATTTCCCTTTCATATGCCAGCAAATCCCAGGTAAGGCGCCTGGACACTGGGGACGAAACAGGGAGCACGGCCAGACCACTCAGATTGGACTCTTAGAATTAATCTGGGAAAATCCTCAATGCTAACCTACTTAACTGTGACTTAATCTGGGGGGACTAAACCGAATATCCATTACACCACTGAGTACTAAATGTAGATCAGATAATTACTGATCCTGCACTGGGCTAGGAAACCAAAGTGGCCATTTAGAAATTGGTTCTTCTGAATGTTAGTAAATAAAGCAACAAGCATGGTAATCTTAAACTGCACTTAAGACTGGTAAAAGTCCAACACCTCTGTCCTCACTGTTACCAAACTGCAGTAGGCTTAACCCAAGGACAACAACTTTCCCCTTGAGGCCTTCTCAGGCGACAGCTCGCATAATACTGTCTGGCTTTGAGTCCCGTTTGCACGCCAGAGAAAACTGAGAACGTCCCAAACCGGTCGGCTAAGTGCGAAGATTGCCCCGAACATAATCTGCCACTGGGCGACATCTTTCGTTTCCCCTCCTGCCCTAATTTTTCCCATGACGCACTTGCATGTTTTTGATAACCTTAAGCAATGCAGTTAAGCTCCAACTCTAAATGGTATTTCGCGAAACACGATTGAAAAATAATGCTAAAGAAAAAAAGCACCTTGTTAGCTGACATTTGACCACACCTTCTGTGTTTTGAGCTATTTTTGTCAAACCCAAAGGGGGGCCAAAATTGTCTATTTTTATTTCCCCAACCTAGTTTTGTCAATTAGGAAGACAATGAGCATGCTTCTGTGTGAGTACAGTTCATTTCCTGCCTTTATTGTTACAAGTGCTGGGCTCATTCAAAAGTGGATGAAATGGGGTGAGGCCCAGACACTATTTACTCAGCAGGGAGAGACACGAGTCCTGCTTTCCTAATGGCTTCCTGCATTTCACACAATTGTTTCCCCTCAGGAAATCTTATCTACACAGACTGCAGACACAGTGACCAGAAAACCCACAACACTTGGATACTATCCATTAATTAAGTATGTTGGAAAGGAAATAGGACTTTTTTGGTTTCTTTAACTAAAATGTATTTAAATCTGATTAAAGATCCATTATAATTTCATTTAAAATCAGGTAAGTCTCTAAGGCAAGCATAACTTGATAGTGTTTTTCATAACTCAATACAAAAATCCCTCTCAAAAATCAAACCAGCACCATTGGAGTAAAAGTACCAAATGAGCTGTAAAACTTGTCCAGAATCAGCTCAACTAATCTGTTAAGGAAGACTGTACTTTTGAGAGAGTTTGTGTGTAAAGCACATTGAATAACAAAGGGAACAAAGCCAGCAATAAAATGTCAAATGGAATTGAATATTCAAATTAAGTATCTTGCAATTAACCCCAAAAATTACTGAAATACATGAAGTTAATTGAGCTAAAATGATTGAAACACGTGTTAAGTGGCTCGGTAAACATTGGCAAAGCTGTTTATTTCTCAGCATCTAGTAAAGATATTTGCTTGGTGACTAATGTGACTTTAAAAAACAGCTAAATGGAGGGTTGTTATCTACGTTTGTTCGCTTGTAGCTGAGGACTGATTTTTAACCGATGACGGATTAAAGACATTGTTCTCAATGGATTTAGGCCAGAAAAACGGCTTCTAAAGGTGGTGGGATTAATTTAAACAAAATATAATCTACAAGGGGGAGTGTTGGCCTAGTGGTTATAGAGCAGTGAGATCTCTGAGAAGGTTGCAAGTACCTGGATTGATCCCCACAGCCTCCACTCTGGGTCCCTGAACATGACCCTTAACCCCACACTGCTCCTCGGGCGCCGCACAATGGCAGCCCACTGCTCCCCAAATGCAGAGGTAAATTTCTCCATTGTGAGATCGATAAAGTTCAATTATTTTTTTTAAAAACAAATGAAGTCTGTATGTCTAATTTCCTCTGTCTGCTTCATAGTAATGCCATTTATAAAAACATGACCTTACTTGCTTAGATCAGTCATCACAGCTCAGATTTATAATAGTGAGGTATAACATCTGAGGGTTTTTTAAATGACTCAAGTTTCAAACCCAACTATAGCCTACAGCAATTTATTAAGATGCCAGGTAACAGAATTTCTATTATCTGCATGGGATGATCCAATGCTGCTCCTCCCCCACCCGTTGCCATACGCTGCTATAATATTTCCAGTCTGGCTATAAATGAACACATCGTGATCAGATATTGCTAATTAATATTTTACAAAAAGGAATAATACTGTTTTTTATCTCTTAATCTTTAGGACTGAAATATTTTCTTATTTTTTTATATATATATTTTATATTTGTATTATATTTTTGGAGAGGTCGCTGTTGTTACTTTCCCTTTATTTCACTTGTTTTCATGCTTTAAACACGTTCCTCTAAATTATGGTCATCTCCCAATTCCAAACTGATTTGTTCAATGTTCCTCAGCTGGGATATTTCATCTCAACTTTGATTATTCCACATGATTGTTCCCCCTTCACTCATCTTTGATTGGTCCAATTGGCTTGTACACTGTATATATTTTTAACTCGTTTAGTTGTGTCTTTCTTGCTCATAATATAGAAGAAAAATGAGTCACACAGGATGTGCTGCCTCATAATATGCTATGTTCTTTATAATGTCAGACATTTTGGAGCTGTGCATAATTATGGCCTCCATGAAAACATATGAAAAATGTTTTGGGATCTAAACTGTTGGCCGACTCCAAGCCTCATGAAGTTGGTTTGTTTACCTCTGGTTGTGAGGTTTGGAGTGTTCTATGATTATATGCTTTACATTTGAATAGAAAACAGCTACAGCATTTTATGGTCTGTTTTAGGGCTGAACAATTTTGCCAAAAATCAAAACTGTGATTATTTTCAACCAATATTGCAAATTTATTTCAATTTCCCTGCACTAACCACAATCATGTGGATGTTTTATTGCAGGGTTTCAGTTTTTTTCAGTGCCTTGATAGCTTGCTTGTCCTATGTCCATTGTTGTAGGACTTTGCTGTAACTCTTGTTTGAAAAAGTGCTTATTTCTACTGGAATGCACAGATTTGAGTGCTAGCAGGTAGTTTATTTAAAGGAAAAGTCCGGTGATATTCAGAATTCAAACTTCTGAAAGTACTTAAAGCTACAGTGTGTAATAATTACAGGCATATAAATTCAGAAATTTAATATATTATACATAACTATGTTATTTATCATCACCTATGAGCTCAGCCTTTTAACCATAACATTTGCGTTGCCTTAGAATTCGTTATTTATAATTACATAGGAGCGGGTCTCGCAGCCATGGAGGCTGACATCTTTGCGCTACGGCAGCGCAGAGGCAACAAACTAGCGATTGCGAGATCTCCCATGACGCTCGAAAATAACTACGGCAAGTTGAGAGAGATGAACTGAGACGGTACTGAACAGTAGATGGCAGTATTATGCCTGAGAAGCGTTTAGTCTGCCTGAAACCAAAGAAGAAGACGAAGCAGGTATACTGCGCCTCGGTAACAAGAAAGGTAAACAAGGCGGCAGGCGTGAGTGACTTTGCAAACTGTTTGGCACTGTGTGGCCAAACATCAGACGAATGGAGGATCATGCCTACTCTGTATCACAACGAAAAGCGGCGGACACCGAACCCCCGTCATCTAAGAAGCGGAAACACGACGAGAATAAACGCAAGAGTGACAAGAAACGACAAAAAACACGGATCAACATTGGCACGGCATTTACACCATGGAAGTCACTGATGGAGGAAAAAGGTTTTCAAAGTGACGCTCAAGTTGCCAGTTTTCTCTTGGACAGGTAATTAATCCTATACACACAATTGTCTAATATCACTGCAGTTTTTGGAGTACAGGATGCTCAGACCTGTCTAAAACAATAACATGCTGCGTGATGATGCTGTTACTCTCCAGTATACTTATTCAGCAACGTCCCTGACGTTTCACAGGTAATGATTCAGTAATTTTCTGTAAAATAATTTTCTGGATATATACCTCGGTTACTTCTCTCCGGCTCCTTTGGAGATCTTCAAGCCTTTCCTCCTCTGCTCTAGTCACCCCGCTGGCACCTCTCCCTCGCCTGGCCCCAGCTGCACGCTCACCCCGGCCTCTCTGCCCTCTTCCTTTCCCTCTTCCTTGCCTTGTAACCCCCGTGCCACAAACAAGACTTGGACTCTGTAAACGGGGAATATATATTCTTCCAGCGAACACAATCTCGCTGTTAAACTAATGACTACAATTACTTCGTCTGTTTATATCACCATGCAAAGCAGCTCACCAAAACGTCACAACGACGTAGAAAAAATAACGGGTATATTTATTATCTTAAGTCTACATGAAATCTATACCCTACACAGACTAATGAAATACTATCTGTAAAATTATCTATGTAAACAAACCTCATCACTTGAGAAGGTAGGTGATGCGGACGTCGTGGAAGACATTTTGTCCCGTAACGCTCGCCGTACTGTTGGGGGGGAGAAGCGGTGGGGGGGAGACGTTCATGTTGCTGCAGTCTGCAGTCTGACCGCTAGATGTCGCTGAAAATTACACACTGTAGCTTTAAAATATGAAATTATTACATACTGTTCAACACAGTAAAGTAATTTAATTTGAATGTGCTTTACTGGAGGCATCCATGTTTGTCAGAAAACACTACTGCCACCTACAGGTTTGTCACAATGCGCTATTATATTAGTCATCTTGAAAACATTCTTCTTCCAAATGTTGGCTACATATTATGTGTTTTTTCTCTGGCCAGAAGTTCGAGGGTAAATCCTTCCTCTTCAAGTTGGCAATCCAACGACAAACCCGTCCGTGGAGGATCAGGAATCAGAAAGTGAAATAACTAATGATTTTTTCACTTTTACCCGATGTATTCCAACATCCAACTGCCATGCATGAGGACATTTTCAGTTTAACTATAGCTCAGGTGAATTTCAATGGTGAAGTCCTCTGGAAATCTTCAATAATTGTTGTTGATTGCAGATGTGTCTAGTAGTTCCCATTGATTTTGCTTGTAAAGCGCGGAGAATGGCGCTAGGCTTACCGCACCGTGACGTCACTGCCGGATGATGTCAGGAGTAAGGTGTTACTATATTTGGGCAAAAATGGCCGCTCCCATACTTGGTGAATGCGCCGAAAATTATTACTGTTATTTTTGTACTGATTAATGCTAAATTCGTTAAATCTCAGCCAACGTTTTAGCTTTAGGTATAGATAATGATCCATTGATTATACCTTGCTGACCAGGACCCTCCTTTAATTTTTCCTCAAAGCTTATTGCTACTTAAAGGACTGCAGTGAAAAAAAAAATGAAGTAATGAAGTGTCTCTGCCATTAAGCCCTAGTGTGTTTGAAGATTTATCTAAAATGCTGCTGATCATTCTGCACTGGAGGAGGATTCAACGTTTAGAGCTTTTTTTTCTTCTTCCTAAATGAAGCCATTCAGTGTTTTCATCTTGCGTCATAGTTGCCTCCGGCCTTAGTCTGTGAGAATAAGACGCTTTAGTTTATATAAATAATAATGAGTATTCAATAAAGCGAATGCATTCGTACACACAAATGTGTTCATTTAGCTACAGCCTGACTGAAGGGCTCCACATCGAAACGTTAAACTTTATAGTCATTTTAACAACTTTAGTCTCATCTGACCACAGATGTTGTTCCAACTGCTTTTCGCTTGTGTGGCAACAGAAGTTCAGGGTTATTTCCATACTAACTGCAGAAAAATGAAATGGTTATTGATCTTGGTACAACGCCATATAAATTCATTTTCTGAAAATGTCAGGGGATGCTTTAAGGGGCAATTAAATGAGCTTGTAAATCAGTTGAGACATGAGCCCCTGAATGATAAATAGAAGCAACCCTTGCAGTAAATTCACCTAGGACTTCCTAAGCATGGGTATCTATGGCAGCCCTTAATAGCTTTAGAACCAGCGGTTGTATTTCAGATGTCACACATGAGGGGGTTAAGCTTCTACAGCATGCACATGAACCATAGGTATGTGAGGGACAAGCAGGAACACAGCCCATAAAAATCTCCATTCAACCGCTGTCTAGCATGCAAGGAATGTTCTCCAACCGTTCTGCTGTCAGGAGGGGCTCCTCTGGCTCCAGCTCTGCACTGTCTAAGAAGGAAATAGTAAAAATGTACTTAATGAAGGAAGAAGTACTGCAATGTTGTGTTTTTTTTTTCTTCTCATTAGAAACAAACTGCTGACGTGGCCAGTGTGGGGGTGGAAACACCACATCAACAGGCATTCTGTGCATCCACCCTGCAGGAGGCACTTAAACCTCTGACCTAACCACTCTCCGATTGGTTTAAAGAGCTTTATTATTGGATCCCAAGTCACTCTGCAACAAAAAGCACCAATCCTTTAAGACTTAAAGCCACCTCTGACATCTCCTTTTTGGGAAGAAATTAAAAACTGTGAAAGCTGGTGCCCAAATTAATAACCATCCACTCTTGGTGCTTGAGGTGAACATAAACTACAGTCCTGCATTAAGCAGCCTTCACACCTGTTTCATTAAATTATGTTGTGAGAATTTTTCATTTAGATCTGCTACGCTTCACTACAATATCATTTGCCATATGGCATAGACAGACTACACAAAATATTTCAGGGTATACTGTGGATAATGCGTGTGTGTGTGGGAAGTTTTGGAGTGAATTTATTCCACAGGTGGCCAGAAAGTCTGAATGACATGCTAATGCACTCCGACTAATTCAGAACACTCCAGGTAAATTAGGGATAAAAGCAGAAAAGACATTTTGCTTTCTGCTAATTTGAGCACTATTGGTTGCTAAGGGACAGATTAGATGAGTCTTCGCTGCCCTTTCCACAGAAAACATGCATGATTGGAACTGTTAAAAACTGGTACAGTTTATTGATTGTTTGTTCAGACGAATAATCTCAGATCAAACATGGAAGATTCCAGAGCTAATTAGGAGACTAGTCCTCAAAATCATGCAGATCTTCTCCCCAAATAATGATTTATTATTGTGATTAAATAGGAATAGAGACATTCTTTTAGTTTAACCTCAGAAACAATGTCTGCATCAATGTTAACCTAATTTCCCGTGGCTGTAATTTGGCTCAGCACCTAATGCATATGAACTTCTAAAGCAAAAAGCTTGATTTCTTCCCAGTTAATCTTTTTGTATGGTAATCCTGACTTAATAATACTGGAGGTTTACCTTTTGCTGCAGCTTAGAAATTGATCTCTGGAATGGCCGCTGCTTTGAATGTTAATGGATTATGAGAGCGTCACACACAGACTTCCTAAGTGTTTCACGTACCTGCTTGGTCACATGAAGCCAGACGCACACAGAGCTGCAACTGGCTGATAGGATCTGAACAGCATGAGGGGGTCAATATTGTGAACTTTTGAATGTTTTGCAATTTCAGTCGAATAGTTAAAGGATGTTGAAGTGTATTCTGGACGAGTACACAAAGTAGGTAAACATGGTGGGAATCCTTAGACACACTGAGCACACAGGAGAATGATGTGAGGTCACTCCCCTTAGCTTCAGGATCTTGCCAGATGAACCCGAATGGCGTGGTGTGACAACAGGAATGATATCAGGCTGTTTTTCAGTGTAGTCCTGTTTCTCTGACTGTAACTGGCTGGATGTGCTCTCTTCATCCTCTGACATGGGAGCTGGCTCGGAGCTCGTCTGCCTGGCTGTGTTTCCTGGACGGGGTCGCCTTTTACAGCTGCTTTTTGGATCTCTGCTTTTGTATCTCCACAATGCTCTGAAACTGTTAAAATGCAGAGTTATGATGAAAATATTCCTCTTTATTCCTGTTTATTCTTTAGTTGTGTTACATTACCACTCCTACTGACAAAATGCATAAGATGAATAGCATGTTTAATATAAAATTATATCTCTGCTTCAGTCTCCTTGAACCCCAGTCGGCCTCAGCAGATGGCTGCTCACAATAAGCCTGGTTCTGCTGGAGGTTTCGACCTGTTAAAACGGAGTTTTTCCTCTCCACTGTCGCTACAAGCATGCTTAGTGTGAGGGATTGCTGAAGAGTCAATGAGTCGATGCAATTAACTGGTTTTCCTTAAATAGAAAACTTTGAATCAATTTGACTGGATGATCTGGTGAACTGTAAAGTGCCTTGAGATGATATTTGTTGTGAAGACTATAGAAATAAACTGAATTGAATATAATATAGGGTTGCATTTGTGTTTTGGAGGCTTTTCATTTTGTTAGCAACATGTTTTCCTCCTCTGCAGAGTTTGTATGGATCGTCTCATTGTTGGATGATTAAAAATTCCTGGTTTTGTAGCTTCCTCCTCTTCTACCTCCCTTGTTCTTTTTTGTTTTTTCTCCTTTCTTCTTCTGCTGTATTAGCATGCCACTCTAGGTTTTCAAACGTTTCAAAACACCTATTGAGCTGCTCTTGCTTAGGTGATTACAGGTGCTGGTCATAAAATTAGAATATCATGAAAAAGTAGATTGATTTCAGTAATTCCATTTAAAAAGTGAAACTTGTATATTATATTCATACATTACATACAAACTCATATATTTCAGATGTTTATTTTGTTTAATTTTGATGATTACAAATGACAACAAATGAAAATCTCAAATTCATCATATCAGAAAATTAGAATATTGTGAAAAGGTTCAAAATTGATGGCCCCTGGTGCCACACTCTAATCAGCTAATTAACTCAAACCACCTGCAAAAGCCTTTAAATGGTCTTTTAGTCTAGTTCTATAGGCTACACAATCATGGGGAAGACTGCTGACTTGACAGTTGTCCAAAAGACGACCATCGACACCTTGCACAAGGAGGGCAAGACACAAAAGGTCATCGCTAAAGAGGCTGGCTGTTCACAGAGCTCAGTGTCCAAGCACATTAATAGAGAGGCGAAGGGAAGGAAAAGATGTGGTCGAAAAAAGTGTACAAGCAAGAGAGATAACCGCACCCTGGAGAGGATTGTGAAACAAAACCCATTCAAAAATGTGGGGGAGATTCAGAAAGAGTGGACTGCAGCTGGAGTGAGTGCTTCAAGAACCACCACACACAGACGTATGAAAGACATGGGTTTCTGCTGTCGCATTCCTTGTGTCAAGCCACTCTTGAACCACAGACAGCGTCAGAAGCGTCTTGCCTGGGCTAAAGAGAAACAGGACTGGACTGCTGGTGAGTGGTCCAAAGTCATGTTCTCTGATGAAAGTAAATTTTGCATTTCCTTTGGAAATCAAGGTCCCAGAGTCTGGAGGAAAAGAAGAGAGGCACTTCCACCACGTTGCTTGAAGTCCAGTGTAAAGTTTCCACAGTCAGTGATGGTTTGGGGTGCCATGTCATCTGCTGGTGTTGGTCCATTGTGTTTTCTGAGGTCCAGGGTCAACGCAGCCACATACCAGGAAGTTTTAGAGCACTTCATGCTTCCTGCAGCTGACCAACTTTTTGGAGATGCAGATTTCATTTTCCAACAGGACTTGGCACCTGCACACAGTGCCAAAGCTACCAGTACCTGGTTGAAGGACCATGGTATCCCTGTTCTTAATTGGCCAGCAAACTCTCCTGACCTTAACCCCATAGAAAATCTATGGGGTATTGTGAAGAAGAAGATGCAATACACCAGACCCAACAATTCAGAAGAGCTAAAAGCCACTATTAGAGCAACCTGGGCTATCATAACACCTGAGCAGTGCCACAGACTGATCGACTCCATGCCACGCCGCATTGCTGCAGTAATACAGGCCAAAGGAGGCCCAACTAAATACTGAGTGCTGTACATGCTCATACTTTTCATGTTCATACTTTTCAGTTGGCCAACATTTCTATAAATCCTTTGTTTTTATTGGTCTTCAGTAATATTCTAATTTTCTGATATGATGAATTTGAGATTTTCATTTGTTGTCATTTGTAATCATCAAAATTAAACAAAATAAACATCTGAAATATATGAGTTTGTATGTAATGTATGAATATAATATACAAGTTTCACTTTTTAAATGGAATTACTGAAATCAATCTACTTTTTCATGATATTCTAATTTTATGACCAGCACCTGTATATTTACAATTAATTTTCTGTCCGTAAACCTCCTTCAGCCCCACTTTGTTACTGCCTCATTTTGGTGGCAACTTCCAATGGATCTACACTGATCCTATTGGAAACATACTTTAAAGGTACACTATGCAACCGGTGTTGATTTTCCAGTTGATTTTCCAGTGCACTTTTACTTTCGCCCCCCAGAGGGCGAAAGTAAAAGTGCACTGTCGTAAATATGCACAGCTGTTCTCCTGGTTTCTCCGTCAAGCCAGGCGCGGTTGTTTTGAGCTTAGCAGCGAATGACTAACGCTGCGTTCACACTGGACGTAGCTGGCGCGACAGAAGCAGCGAGTTTACATGCAAAGTCAATGGTTGACGCGCGTCAAGGCGCAGCAAAAGGTCCAGCGGCGCGTTTTGAGCACCAGGCGCAGCACGTCTGAGCAGCTGAAGCAGCGCGTCGGGTGCGTTTAACGCAGGGAGAGAGACACAGCGCTGATGATCACTCCTCTTAAACAGTTTATTGACGCCTAAATTAACTTAAAATGCAGAAATCTGCCGGCAGAATATGCAGTTTGGATTATTTAGATGAAAAACACCTACCAGCTGCCGCGGTGAACCGCTGCTGATGAAGGGATCCATACTGTCGGCGCATCCCTGGTATGTGGGGGTCTGAGCGGCTCCGACAGAAAAAATATTGAAGGCAGGATAATAATCTGAATGAACTGACGGCACTGATTACGTTTTCAGGTGTATTTTCTCACTTAAACACATATTAAAACTACTTTATTCCCACTGATCACAGCAAATATAGCTGCAAGGCAGAGAAAGGATAGTGAAGCTCCGCCCAATGCGCCTCAGACACACTTTTGCACCCCGCAGCCAGAGCAGCAAAGCTGCTTCAGCCTCGCGTCAGAACTAACTGGTACAAGCAGCAAAAAGGAAGCAGCAGACGCGATTTTGCTGCTTTTGCTGCGTGAACGTAGCATAACTGCACAAAGATTGCCACTGTGCTAGCAACGAGAATGCTTTTAACTGGGGGCGTGTAGCAGTTCTCGCCGTAAAGCAAGACTGACTCTCACGAGACTTCTGAGCCTGTGGGTGCGGGTCGGTGCTCCTGCAGTTGCAAGTGCAGTATTTCCCCCACAGACCACCAGGGCGGCCGAGAATACCTTTGTTCAACCTGAAATGACTCATTTAGTCATCCATAACGTTATGGAACACATTAATTAACTGAAAAATGTTGCATAGTGTCCCTTTAAAATAATTTGCAACATCTATTACGATTTCATGTTTTGACCCTTAAGTTTTTCCATAAACCTTTATGAGCAAAAAATGATAAATCAACCCTTCGAACAAAGATTGAGACATCAGTGAGAATTATTGATGTACTGTCTGCAAACCATTTCAAGTAAAATGTGGTGTGGAATAATACAAAATAAATAATTAACGTTGGGACAAATATGTCAGGGAGCTGATCTTAGCATGATTGAAAGTGGGCCAATAAATGAACAGACAGGTTTAACTGTAGTCATTAATGTTCATCTCCCTGCGTTCCTGATGGGAAACCTCATTAGGAATCTGTTGGTAGCAGCTGGCCTGCTATCCAACCCCATTACTGTTCCACTATGCCAAAACCTCTGCCCCCTCCCACTCTCCATCCTCCTCCCCCGTGTCTCATATGACATCTGTGTCTCAGGGTCCTGTGATGGAATGCTGCTCGCCTGCTATTTCTCTGCAGGTGCTCTTTGTTGGCTGCCGTCTATTTCGCAGCAGCACCGCCGCTGTGGCTGAGTGACCTGTTAAAGGCTGGGGCGGGGACGGGAGGCGGCGGTGGAGTCCTGGGTGAGGGACAGATGCTAAGGGGACGAAAAGAAAAAGGAATGCAGATGCTTCCCGTCAACCTGGAGAAATATCTACCCCTCTGAGCTTACCTGCTCTGCCTCCTTAGCCTAACCGTTTCTGTTCTTGGTAACAGATGAACACCTCCATCCCTCTTTAGGCTGCCTATTGGTGATTTTAATGCCAACAGTTTTTCTGTTTAGTTTCTAAAAAAAAAAAATAATAATCTGTTTTGCATTCGGTGCCACTCCCAGGTTCGAACCACTATTATCTAATACACAAAATATCGGGCTGCACCTCAAGTGGACTGCAGTGGATGGGTACAGATGAGGACATTTGTGGTCGAGCAGAAACTTGAGCAAGCTAGGACATAACTTCTATCACCTGAAGAGTTCACCTTTAATATAATATTTAATATATTCTTTTAAAAGAATGCCTAAAAATGCAATCACCAACTGCATATGATCTAGAATGCTGCTGCCAGCATCCTCACTAGAACAAAGAATATGGAGCACATCACCCCAGTGTTAACGTCGTTACACTACCTCCCCTTATCTCAGAGAATAGACACATAAAAATACTTCTGTTAGTCTATAAATCATTGATTGGCTGAGCACCAAAACACATAGTAGACAGGGCCCAGATCTTTAATAACTTTGATTATTACTTTTTAATCATTTTATCAAATTATGATCCTTTTTTATTTCCTTTAATAGTTTTTTCTGTCCTACTATGGAACTGCAATGGAGTCTTTGAGATTTTTACTCTCCTGTTTTTGTTGTGCACAGCACTTTGAATTGTCTTGCTACTGAAATCTGCCATATAAATAAACTAGTGTGCTTTGTATGAGTTTGTCCTTCATAAAGAGCTAAAAGCAAAAAAGTATAATATGAGTACCAATAAGACTGAAATATGAGGTAAATTGAAAAGGTTTTGAACTTAGTTCAAATGAATGTGATAGAGTAATATTTCAGCAGTAAGATTAATAATTTTGTGTTTGTACATGAAGGCAAATCACATAAAACAGATTTATATTTCAGCAAGAATCCATAATGACCGATATAATCATAATGTTGATGAATAGATTGTTTTTTTCTATTAAGTCTGAGACACGCTGGGGTTCCAACGCCACCACTACCAGGAGAGATATAATCTGGAATGGATCTGCATCTTTACCGCTTCCTTTAAAATATGATTTTAGATTAAAAAGATAAAAAAAATTTCTTCCAAAACCTGACTTAATTGTTTTTTATCAATTTCAAAACGAGGTCTGTGAAACCAAGGCAGCTAGAAGGCATGGTGGGCCGAAAAGCTGTTATACTTTTCATCCTAGGTTTCCTATCCCAGCTTTTCTTCTCTACCACCGTAAAACAGACTTCTCTGTAGGCAATCATCTCTCCAAAGGGTCAAAGACAAAATTTACAGCTACGGAAACAAAGGACACGCATGAGCAGTGAAAACAACAGGCCTCTTATTCTGTTTTCAGTATAACCAGCCTTTAGTTGCTTATCTTCATGCACGAAATAAGTAGAACAATGAGACAAACTCTCCTTACATGTCAAATTTCACGCTGCTGTAATCTGGTTTATATAGTGCAAAGACTTGCATCTTGCAAGTGAAAGCACAAGAAACCTAATTGATGCGATGCAGCCAATTCCATTACATCACTGCTATTTATTTAGGCCGGATTTTGCGCTGACCTCGCTTAGCTGTGGATGAGCTCAGAGCTGATGAGGCCCTGGCTCCAAAAACACGGTAAGCAAAGTCAAAGCAGTTAGAACGGTCCCCTCCCTCCCAAAAGGGAGCTCCCCTTCGAACAGGAGAGCCTTTATCTGACCGGGAACATTTCAAAGAGTCGTTTCAAGCTTGGCTTTAGAAGCAGAAATGCTGGTTTTAACGTCACCATGGCAGCAGGTAAAAAAAATCTAAATAAAAACTATGAGGCTGAGCGGAGGGGTTGAGTAAGACTGACTATAAACCTACAAATGTTTAAAGTAAACGTCTGAGACGGACGCTGCTCTAGGAACGAAGGCAGCAGCATGGAAAAGTACAGGCAGCAGGAAACGGCTCCCTCAGTTTGCTGACGCTGTGACTCGCTGTGTGCCAAGTGTGCTGGAAAACTTCTGTGGCTTCTGTTGGATGCTCCGAATCCTGGAAACAAGTTTCCAACAGTCCACGAACATTATGGGGAGAGAACAAAACAGCAGCTTCAAACAGATTTGTTCTGCCACGACTCAACAAATCCACAGCGGATCATTCCAAACCCAGAGCACCTCGGCTGGATGAAGGAAGCAGACTGGGGAAGGGGGGAGCAGAGTCGGTGAAACATCAAAGTTTCATATCCAACCATCCTTCTGAACATTTTTCAAGGTTTTTTTCTTTTGAGAAACCAAATAACTACATTTCACAAGTCAGAGCTCATTTGAAAGACAATAAACATAATTAAGCAGTTTATAAGATGGATCCATCATGAACAAAATAAGTTCATTCAAAACTGGAAAAACTGAACTTAAGGAGTAAAACATCTGTTTGTCCCCCAGTTAGGTGGCATACAACTAAAAATACCCGCCCATCGATACACACACACAAACACACAGCATCCAGCCGTGCGTGACGCTGCCAAGAGCCACAGCCGGTTTCAAGACGATTGCAGCAAACTCAACCGAGCAGCGCTCAGTCGTCCCTCTGTCGCTGCCTGCTCTCCACACCCTCTCAGCAAATAGGAAGTTCCTCTGTCTGCATGTTTGGGGGATGGGGGGGGGGGGGGGGGGGTGAGGATCATGAAGGCTGAAGAATCAGAGACTAGTACTTGGATAGAAAGGAGCAACACAGGATCTAAAGCAGCATCTGATTGAATTGGAATCACTTCAAAAATCATTTATAATTGGAAACTTTGTACAAATATTGCAAAGTCATTTTATAGACTCATGACAGGCAGAGCGATTCATTCCAAGCAGGGTCTTTTTTATTGTTCATTTAGACTGTTTTGATCCACTAAGGATCTGGTTTAAATGGCCCCAGACCAATTAAACCACATCAGGGCTGGGTGGTATGCAATTAAAATCTTACCACCCTATTGACTGATATTATTGTGAGAGCGATAAACATGATGATTCAAAACAACCCATTACTTCTTGGCAGTCTTTCCTAGGTAAGCGTGTGGCTCTGAGGGCTTACAGCAGCCCTACAACCACAAACAATGCTCTTGAAGAATATATATAAATGTACTTCTTCGGGACAGCAGTTACATATACATATATATATATATATATATATATATATATATATATATATATATATATATATATATATATATATATATATATATATATATATATATATATATATATATATATATAAAAGAGTATGATCTACATCCCTACATGTTATAGTTACCACATTTAAACATTTTATTCTAAATGTTCAATGCCCCATATGGAAGAAAAGAAGGGGAAAAAAGGAAAATTTAAGATTCAAATAACCCAGTTTCTGGAGTTTTCAATCAGAAAGACCACAAAACTAAATTCTTATTCTGACTAAACCCTTACTTAAGATCAATGCCCACCTCCATCATCCAATAATATATTTTTAAAGCCTCTTTAAGCATTAGAAACCTGCAAGGCCCCTAAGACATGACGACATCATATAGCATCATATATCCCAGATCAAAACCCAAAAATAACTTTTCAGCAAAATAAACATGCAATTTTTGAAAAGTAACTGACATGCTAATGACCATGTTATAAACTTCAACAAAGATGTCTGTTTATGTGGTTGCTCTCCAGCAGCACTATTAAAGTAGAGAAAGCCCCAAAAAGAAGCTTTCGGGTCTCAGAGCTGCAGACTTAGAAGGAAAATGAAGCGCAAATCAGCAGCATAGATATGAGGAGCCATCACAGTATTTTAAGAGGAATCCAAGTTGCAGTTTTCATTGTTGGGAATGATTCAAACTGCAGCGTTTCCAGTGATTGTTCATGTACCAGGTCATGCCTTAATTTGCTGAGAAGCTTTAAGGCCCTAACACTCCTCCTCCCTAATGGGTGAACCTGAATTACCAGCTGTGAGTTCAGCGACAGGAAAACACCTATAGATTATATACTATTTTTAGCTCAGCTGAACTTCAGCTTTACATTCAGGTACAAGTTTTTCCCCGCAGCCTCAGATGATGATCACGGCCGACTTGGAGCAAACAGAAAAGAAAATTCAATACATTGAAAAATGCTTTAGAATAGAAAAGTTACTTTTCTACAAGATATTGATACAGTTCTGGTTACTAATATATCAAACTATCCAGTAGATCCAACTATAATGTAATTATATATATAAAAAAAAACACAAATAAACTAATACTGAAGAGGGCTTCATGAGCCCCTCTGCAGAGCCTTCCAATCATCTCCATGCAGCGCTGCATCAATACAACAACATAGTACCTACATACTCTGTACACTGCATGGACATGTTTAAGCAGCCTCAAATTTCTGCACTAAAAGACTCTATTTTGGTTCTTTCTAATATTCTAAAAAGCTCTATCTAAAATTTTAAATACCTCAATGCCATAATGATAAAAAAACTCAGCAATCTGAGTAACTAATAGAAATAACAGATAACTTCCAGATGCAGGCTGCATTTGGTTCTATAAATATCATCAAACAAAATCCACTTTCCCCTGAACTCCCCTCCAGAAAAGACTTGTGGGAAAAATCATCACCGCTTGGATGTCCTCCAGAAAAACAGCAGAGAATAAATTCATGTCTGTGAGCCACAGGGTGCTGGACATCCAGCAGCGACGCTGCATTCAAATGAGGGTTATTAATCCATGTTCCTGAAGAACAGTATCAATCTTTCTAAGGTTGTAAGTAGGGTTTGATGTTTATTGGACCAATCATATTCAGGACTGCAGAGATTTATGATAGTCTGCAGGATAATCGACATCTCTGCATAGTTTAAGGTGAAAAGATAAAAGTTATAGTCCTTATCTTAGTTTTCTATCCAACATTGTGTAAAGATTGCATCCTTCCTTCTCCCGCTATGTAAAACATTTTCTGTTTGCCTGCATTACTTTGAAATGCATAACCTGCTTTAACCTTTAAGACTAATTTTTAGGGACACTTCAAGCTGAAATTTGCTCTTAAAACTAAATGAGCTTCTAAAGCTCCTTCAAATCTTTCACTCTAATGCAAGAACAAGAAGAGATAGTGTTTTTTTTTTCTCTGCAGCAAGAGAAGACGTGCTCCTTGACCCTGGAATGTTTCTGTATGCGACCAACAACTGGACAATGCCAAGCTGCTTACAAGAGCATGAGAAACTGGGACTGCAGCGTAGCAGAACATAAATATTACAGGACATATTTCAGCAGAAGATGACAGCTCGCTGTCCAAGCAGGATGCGCTGACAGGCCTGCATAGGGCTCCAACTGCACTCCTGTGTCAGAGGAATCCTCCTTTTCTATGTAAACAGTTTAAACTTGGAGTTAAAAAGGAAAAGCGTGCCACTAACATTTAGCCAAAACAAAGAAGATTTGATCCAGATGTCTTTGTAGATTATGGAGGTATGTTTCCAGATCCAACTCTTGACATTTTTAGGAAGCATCTATCAAAGTCTCAGGTATCCATCTAAAGCACTGCGCTTAACATCATTGTAAACCTTTACCAGCTGAGATTGAGCAGTTTATGTCTCTATGGGATTCCTACACGGGTTGTTTTTTATATCCTAGTTCTAGATTCAAATATACTAAGTTCTCAAACTTTTTTAACCAGTTTTAAAATTCTGAATAAATAAGAAAATTCTGTTCAATTTATGTATATAGCACCAATTCACAACACATTTCATCTGAAGGCACTTTACAATTCAACCAAATCATGCATTCAAATTGATTCATAGATTTCTATCTAAGGAAAACCAGCTGATTGCATCGAGTCGAATGCAATCCCTCACACTAAGCATGCTTGTAGCGACAGTGGAGAGGAAAAACTCCCTTTTAACAGGAAGAAACATCCAGCAGAACCTCATCAAGAAGGAGATCAAATACTGGCACAGCAAAGGTTTTTCTATAGCAACCTGTTACCTCACGGGTATCCAGAGCTGACAATTCCTTAAATTACATCCCAAACTTCTCCAGAATGCATGGGATCCCTTCTGCAGCAGTGGCTTCTCTATTTTAAATCAGAAACTGGGGATTGGGCCACCGGAGCGCTGCAATCTGTATGTCACCCAGCAGGAAGATAAAGGAGCTCCTGCAGAGCTCATTAGGCCCAAGCATGAATCTATCCCAGCAGAACAGGGCAGCGCTGAGAGCCAAAAACCACCACATTCTCATTTGGACTTTCATTCTGTTTTTACACGTATGAGAAAACAAAAAAACTGAGATATGAAGATTTTTTTTAGCTCCATTTATCCTGTAGCAGATGAAGCTGTTTTAATGTCTCACAGGTAACCAACCCACCAAGGAAACACTCCCAACATTCAGCACGGAAACATTCCTGGTCTCCAGACGATATTCCACACATCCTTTGTTTTGTTTCTTTTTTTACATGAAAAGGTCAGACAGACATCCAGACAGCAGCAAAAGAAAACCGGTGCTTCTGATATCTTCTTTTAGCTCAGCAGGAGATTCCCCAAAGAGGAGCTGAAGTTCAGCTTTTAGGAGGAAATCACAGCCGAAGAGAGAGAGCAGCTCTCTGACCAATCACAACCAGGCGGCCTGCTGATTGAGCGCCTCTTTGTTAGTTACGATTAAAGAAGGTTACTTTTGCTAACTTTTATTGCTCAGAGAGCGATCTTTCTGTTATTTTTTTATCCATCTAATGTTTTTCGATAAATTAGGATATAATGAATCTAGTGGGTCAGCAAATGGAGTGGATGGAATATGACCATAATAGATATAATCAGAGATGGATCAAGATGAAAACATTGAAAAAGTAGGAATTACTCCTTGTTTTGGGATGAAACAAGCTGAGAAGTTGAAGATTTATGGGAGAAATTAAAGCGACCAGCTGGCCTCGGAGTGCCAGGGGATGCTCACGGAAAAACTGGTGGAAACGGGTAGGCGGAGGCTGGGACAGATGGACGCCTCAGTCGAGGAGCAACAGATTTCCGTCGTCTCTTGTTGCTTTTCTATCTTTCATAAGAGGCAGTTTAATGGACTAGCTCACGACACTAGCGTCCAAAACAGGATAGACGCTTTTATTCAGACAGAAATCTGTCATCTTTTCACACCCTGAGTATCACCTGGATGGACCACACCTGTCCTTAAATCCCTCACCTGGAGCATATTTCACTCAATCAGACCCTGAAGGCAGGTGCATTGTAGAAATTCAGCAAAGGAAACAATGATTTTTAGCAATATAAGGAAGCACCAATTTGGATTTTTTTTGGGGGGCAATATATCAATATCTGATTGTAGTTATATTCAATGAATAAACAAAATCATAGTACTGCCACTGCTTCTCTGCTTCTGTTACAGACAGACGGCAACAAGACAGAAATCATTAATTTAATCATCAATTTACTTATGGGACTGATACAGATATTGAAAACGACCAACATTAGCTGTTTATCTTCAGCAGAGGAAGCATTTGGATGAGCTCATTAGGAAGGCTGCTCTGACCCAGGATGCAGCTGAACACAGCAGAGGAGGCAGGAGACAGAATCAAATCTCTGTTGGACAATGTCTCTTAACCCATGCATGGAAGTGCTGCAGGACTGGAGCAGACTGCTGCACCCTGAGGGTCCTAACAAGGACGGTTGAAACCATGCTAAAATTTCTAACTGGGTTTTGACACCCAGAAAAATATTTGGTACTTGATACAATGGGGATATTAGCCTTCACATGTGAAAAAACAATCGGGAATTTAAAATGAACAAAAGCAAAGATATGCAAACAGCATGTTTTTAGTATCCGTACCGAGTCAAATCAGTACCGTATCTGGATACAGTGATTGGGTATGATTGACAAGCCTACTCAGGAGTAGGGCTGAACGATTTAGCCAAAAATCTAAATTACTTTCAGCCAAAATTACCATTTTATGAAAAATAACAAATTGTTTCACTCCAGGGTATCAGTGTTTTCATGACCTTGAAAGCTTATTTGTCCAGAGTCCATTGTTGGTGGAAATGTTCACTTCTAATTAGGGATGCACGATATAATCGGCCCCCTATCGGTATCGGCCTTAAAACTGAATATCGGACATCGGCCACCCCACCGATATTTAACCCGATATTTGATCAGCTTCTGAGTTTCTAAAGTCTAAAAAAAATACTACTACTTCTTCCTCAAAAACTTCTTTTTTACAGACTTAAAACTTCTAAAGACGAGGGAAAAAATATTGATACATTAAAATATCACAATATCTTCATATGCTGATATATTGCCATTTAAAAACACCATATCAATCTCTTTTACTAATGAAATATTGCTATATGTCATCGTTATGCTACGAAATCCCCCGAAAATTCACGAAATTTTGCCATATTTTTATATGTTGATATATTGACGCGGTATCGATCTATTTTACTAACAAAATCTCACAAGAATTTGCAAAATATCACGGGAGTTTGTAACAGAACGATGGAATTTCACGAGATTTTGAAAGTAAAATAGATCGATACCGCGTTTTTAAAAATCAATTTGATATCAGCATATGAAAATATAATTGAGTATATTATTTTTCAAAGTGTCACAAATGGATAACAAAACTGCTATTTTCAATGACTATTTATTTTTGTCCAGCTTTAACATCGGTATCGATATCGGTTATCGGCTACATAAGTTTTAAAATATCGGCATATCGGATATCGGCCAAAATCCCAATATCGTGCATCCCTACTTCTAATTGAACTGATCTGTATGTCACTGATCAGGTCGATTGGAACCGGTAGCCTGATCCGTACCATCAGCTCAGTTGCGCAACCAGAATACATCCGGGTCACCCTTAATTGTGCTTTATAGAAAGACTGAAAATATCCCAAATTATAATAGGCGTACTAAACTACAATGTGTAAAAGGTTAATAATAAATTTAGTAAGACAATAAATGTGTGTTTTTATCAGTCATCTGTGCCCGATCTGTGCCGGAAATTGGATCCTACCCTATTCCCAGCAGCCTTTTTTTTTATATCAATGTCATTTTGAGTTTTATACTTGCCTTTCTTTGTACTTTCATTGTATATTGTGCATAATCTAAAGAAAGTCAAGTAAAATGACGATAAACGTGATGTATCATGTTTTTCATCCAGTTCTAAGAAAATTAGTTAAATAGTTTTTATAGGATGTAGTTTAGCAATTTTATGATGATTTAATAATTGAAAAATCAGTACTTTTAATATTGTATTTATATTATTTATGGCGACCTGGATGAATGGCATGCACTCATGAGCCGATTGTGCTTCCATTACAGATCGGGTCATGACCGGATCCTACCTGCAACTATCTTTTCCCCTCTGTGTGGCGGCAGACCCACTTTAAGCACATTACTGTCACCTATAGGGCTGGAGTGAGAAAGTGAGGGTCTTACTTTTGTTCAATTTAATGAGACCAAGTCCGAGGGCCTCTTTAATTGAAAATATTAATCTAGTTAAACTGGGATTCTACTGCAAGTGGAATTCATTGCTCGGCCCTAGTCTGGAGCCTTTTACAGGTTCTTCCTCCCAGCAGTTAGACTATATAATCATCACTACTTCTAAGAAACACAAAGTGTTTCGTACTTCTGCTAAAGCTCTTCTTGAAACAACCAAATCCTTCAATACAATGTATGCAGAGCAGCCAAAAGGTCTATACTATACAAATAATGGTTATAAATAGAAAAACTACTAACAAAATGTCCTATTTTTCAGCAACTTAGATTAATACCAGAGAAATCAGATGTTCTTTACTGAATATAAATCAAATCATAAGACTCCATGCATGCAGCCTCAACTGTAACCTGCAGGGTTCAGATGGCAGGTGAACCCTGTCAGCAGAACATAGCTGACCCCCATCCCATGAGGACCAACACGGCCCACAGACAGATGTCAAGCCATCTATCCTGCAGATATTGATCCCTCTTTCACACTTTCAATTACGAGTGATTAACTGCGGCGACACTTTGCCCCAAACTGCCTCAGTAACTGCTTTCCCTTAAGCCTCCACTAATCTAGATTTAGAAAAGCAAAATAAGGCTAGGGCTTCACCTTGCTATGGAAACAGAGCATCAACCAAAAGAACCCCCCCTCGCCCAGTTTAGCACAAGCTGCACCAAATCCAAAAGGGGTAGCTTCATTAGTGAGGCAGAGGAGTCGAACAGTTTGCCAAGTGTACAATTATCCATCCCTCATGGACAGGGGTCATTATGAGCGATTGGAAGCCATAAATAAATGATCAGTAAACAGCTCCCTCTGCCCAGAAGAGACTGCCTCAGTCTGCATGATGCCCCCCTCCCATCCTCAACTAACAGCTGAGACCAACACGTGCAAAAGATTCCTCCATTTGAGCTAAAAAAGAAACGGAGTCAGAGGTTAAAGAAGAGCTTAATAAGCCACGGTTACAAATTAGATTACGAGTCTTCCCGCTTTTCTCCTGGAAGGCTGGAATGCAGGACCACCAGAGCTTCCCAAACAACACTGCAAAAGGTGCTAAATTATGTTCTTAGAGGCGAATTCCACCGGGAAGACCCTACACGCTGCAGAGAAAACAAGAGGTTGTTTGGAAAGCCTCTGCAGAGTTGCATTCAAGGTGGTCTGTGAGGATAAGATCCCAGAGAGGGAGAGCGAGCACTGTAAGTGCGGAGGATTGGCGAATGTTTGCACATTTCAGCAAGTTGTTTGCACTGTCCACAGGGAGACAATCAGCACACAACTCCCTCCCAGGAGGCCTACGGAGATAAGATAGTGTCTAAATGGATTTTATACTCTTCTGACTGGGGCTTGTTTACAAAAGCCTAACTTATTAAAGCTTTCAAAAAATCCAAACAACTCCTCCAAAGCTGCAGAGGAGGGAAAAGAGCAGCAGGTTGGCTCAGATTTGGTGGCTTATATCAGAGAAGAGGATAAAAAACTGGGTCTTAAACTGAAGAGAAGGTTAAACTTTTCAAGTTTGAGCCACAGATCTGCCAACTTTGACAGAGATAAGTTCAGGCCTCAGTCAGGACCTCAAAAAATGAGTTTTAAATAGACAGAAACTTTCAGAAGAGCGGAGCGGAAGGGGGGGGGGGGGGGGGGGGGGACCCCACAATTAGTAACATGAGACTCTCTGCGTGTGGGTCCCGGCCCAATTCTCTGGAATCAATCAAAGCTCCCAGAGGAACTCCCCGGACCCCTTAATCTCCTGGTTTTATTACTTTCCAGACAGTCAGCCTGTTTCAACCCTACCCCCATCTCTCTTTTGTACTAAACTCCACCAAAGCAAAGGAGGGGCTTTTTTTCCCGTCTTTTTCCCTCCTCTCTCTCTCTTTTTCTCTTCCTTCTCTTCCACTGCTGCAGAGCGATTTTCATTTAGCAGAGGGTTTTTCATCAGCCTCCACATGCAAGCGTGTCCAACAGCTAGCACAGGCCCATCACTTTCCGTTTATTCATCCTTTCAAACAACAGAAGATGCTTTCAGAGACGACTTCTTCTCACTACGACACATGAGCTATTTTGCATATCACAAGAATTAAGGGAGAGAAAGTGGGGCATGTTGCACAACAGTCGGAAATGTTCAACTTTTCCTGATGGCATGCTGTTGAGCTTCACTGTGCCTTCAAGCTTTGAGATAAATTAATGATATGACCAAAAAAACAAAAAGATTATAATCAGCTAATTTTCCTCTGATTCGCTCTTAATGGGCTAAAAGCAGGTCAGAACTACATGATGCTGAAAATCGGTATTAGGAGAAGCCTGATCTGTGCACATTGGGTGAAATCATGTCAACGTTTCTGCATGCTTTAAGAACTGCTGGGTAATCATGAGTGTCCCTTTAATCTAGAGGCTTCCCAAAATGCTGCAGAAACACATCTTTACTTTCACGCCAACAACTCGACTGCTCGTAACTTTAGAAAATAAGGAAGAAGCTAAAAACTTTCCTCCTGATTATCTATCCTCTAAGCATGTATTGATGCCGGAGTAATGAGTTCTCTGTTGGACTGATGATGTGCAATGATTAGCTCACAGGTATCACTAATGAATATTTGCTTTAGAAATGTGTCAATCAGTTCTAATCTGCTATATTCAACTTGATCAATTACGAATAAAATAAAAAGAACTTCAACTATTTGGATTAATAAGCCAGAAGTTTTTTTATTAGACTTTATATAATCGATATCCAGGTTCCCTTAGAGGACTGATCCATTCATCAAAACTTTAATCTTTACCAGAGGTTTACTAAAATCTAAAAAACATTGCATCAGTATCAAGTTTTAAAACACATGCAGACTAAGAATGGTGAGAAGTCTTTGTTTTGCTCCACTGGCAGTTCTAGACAGGGGCCCGACCAGGGCCAGTGCTCCTGTTGAACTGGCCCTGTGTTAAAGACATAATACAAAATGAATTAAAGTTAAATATTTGAAAATATGCTCTCGAACCGAAACTGCAACTGATAGGTCTGAACAAATTTCATTTTTTTTTTTTTTTTTTTACAGTTTTATATATAGTTGTACTTTTAGCTTCAGGTTTCTAGAGCTGCAAATGACTCTTTTAATTCACTTAATACGTCAAAAGATTAACCTTTTCCCTATTTTTGCTTAACGCTTTTGCTTGATGCTTCCATAAAACAGCACTAGTCCCACCCTGGTCCCCCTGGTAAATCTGGCATAGAACCACCCCTGTTTGGATGTATTTAAGGAATTGAGAAAGAAAGGAAAATATGCTTTGATGCTGAAATGGTTCTAATCATATAATTATCTCCTACTCTGCTAGATCCCAAACCACTAAACCAAATAACCCGCAACTGATTTTTTTCTTTCATATATCCATTTATAAGCATTTAGATGAAAGAAAATGAGCCAAATAAAAAAAAATAAAAAATAGCACATCACACCAAGATAATCTAAAATAGTTATTGGTCAGGAAAAGGCAGATCAGTGCATGATTGCTTATTTGGCAGAAAGCATCACAGATACATGCAGACATTTTTCACAAATAAATAAATAAACACCTACAGATGTGTTTTAGGAGCGACAGTGTTGGAGGGGAAGCGGCTACACCGCATGTCTGCATGTTTCAGCCCTGGTAGAAGGAGACAAAAGGAGGTAAGGGGTTGGTTGGCAGCATGTTGAGCTGATCTGGCTGTGGAGAAGTAGCCTACTTTCAAAGTTAATGGGCGGCTGACCTAAGCGCAGCTCAGAGAGCGCCTCCAACATGGCTCATTTTCAGAGAACCTTTCCTTTCCTTTCCTTTCCTTTCCATGCGTAAGAGTTTGGTTTCAGAGCCAAAGCCGCGATCCACCTATGCGTGGAGGAAGAAAGCAAAGCAGCTCAGGGATGGCTTTACCTTTATCGACATGCTTTGCCGCGGTGGTCTGCGTGAAGAGAAAGGTGAGACAGAGGAGAGAGAGGAGCGGCACGGCTCCCCGCTCGGCCATCACTTTTCACCAACAAATCTCTGCAGGCTTCAGGAACCACGGAGATGATGATGATGTTCAAAAGCTTCCCCCTAAAATAAAATATATATCCTTAGAATCCCAGGCAAACCTCCGGCAAATGCACCATGGAGGGTTTAAAAAAAAAAAAAAAGTTCAAAGTCCTAAAATGTGCAAAAACATCCAGATCCAGGTGGTTTCAGAGGTCCTCTGGTGAAACATGCAGCTGGAAGGAGAGAGCCGCAGGTTAGAGACTCTTTTCTCAACTTGGTCGGAGCACAGGTCGTAAAAAAAAAAAAAAAAAAGAAAGAGAAAAAGAAAAAACATTGAGATCAATCCATTGCTGGCGGAGGCGCAGCCTCGCAATGGTTATAACGCGCGCTATTACGCACGGAACGGATCGCTGGACTCCAATGCCAGGAACACAAAACAACAAGGAGAAGAAAGAGCTCCGGTGGAGTAAAGATAAGATCCGAGCAGAGGAGAGGAGAAATGTGTGCGGTGGGCAGTTCACTGCTCAGGGACGGGACGTAGTGAGCGGCGCACTGAAGGGCTGGATCTGCGGCTCCCCGGAAAACAGGGCGCGGAGCGCGACTGAAGCAGGGATCCTCCTCACTGCCTAGGAGCGCAGGGAGGAACTAAAATCTGGTGTGGGACTGCAGACAGACAGCAGGAAAACAACCCAACCTATATGTAGGAAAAACTGCCATATTGAAAAATAAATACATAAATAAATAAATGCTCAATAAATAAATAAGCATATAATTAATTGCACCGAAAATACAATAAACTAATAAATGTAGGTAGAAAATAAATTATACAGTGAGGCAGAAATGTATGAATCTCTTTTAATTAGCTTCTTTATCTATTTGCCTTTGTAATAATTATTTCTTTTTTGTCCCTTATAATCTTCAACTTTATTTATATATTACTTATTTTTAAGTATTTATTTTTTTGCATGTGACAATATATTTGTCTATTCTTCCTTTGTATTTTTTACCGCATTTATCTCTTCCATGCTAGTTATTTCTGCCTGTCGTTTTTACTTTTCTGTCTGCATTTCTGCCTCGTTATGCAAATGAGGAAGGCTGTGTCTTAAAGGGTCAACTCCTGCCCATTGGTTGGTGGCCCATCTTTTTAACTCACAGAGCTCAGAATATTAAGTTAAAAGTTCTCTTTTCTGTTTCATTTATTCATATCTGTATTTTTTTATTAAATATGGCAAAGTTGGTCCTCCATAAACCTGAGCCTGCTGGGTGACTTCACCATATTACCAACCTTTGAACAGCAATCAGCTTTCTTTTGCTTTTGCTTTTAAGGTGAGGCGTCACTGCAAATGTTTTAAAGTTTTGTTTATTTCTAACACAATGTAAATGATATCATGAAATGGGTCATGAAATTAAAAACCAATAAGCATTTCTGAAAATGGTTCCTGCAGGGGCGTAGCCAGAAAATCTTCGCAAGGGTGACCAGGCAATAACCAATGTAGACTGAGGGGGGGCCAAAGGTTGATAGGAGCCATAACCTCAGGGTCAATCTACACCAGGCCAAGGACCCCCAAACTGATGGCGAGATGGAGCGAGAAACCCACTAACTATATATATTGTATGAAATTGTGTTATATCAAAGTGGTTCTATAGTCACTCTATTAAAGATGGAGTAATTTCACCCTGGGATTATTAAAGTATTTCTGATTCCTGATTGATGGGACAGGTGTTGTGAATGAAATGGTGCCCAGCTTGAAAGAGCTCCTGTGTGTCGATGAATGTGTGCATTAATGACTGAAAGACATCTTCTGCCTCCATTTATCTGTTTACTACAGTGTGTTGAATTCATGTTAATGTGTATTTAAAGACATTTCAATTAGTGGAAAAAATTGCAGGGGGGAATATAAAAAAAAGACTAATCAACCAAAAGTTTCACGACCCCCATGCAGTACCTCCGTGGACCCCCTAGGGGTCGCAGACCCCCTGTTGAAGACCTCTGATCTACACTGTTCCAACAGGAAAATGAATGAGCACAACATCCATATTTCTAAATAAAGACAAAATATCCTTTCCTACTCCCTCTGCTAAAAAATAGATACATATATTTAAACATCTTCCTAGATAAAAGGTACAGTGGATACAATTCTTTCAGGTTTGAGTTCTGGGGCGTAAATATTTTGCTTTGTTATTAGTTACTTTGATCAATAATAATTCTGCAAAAACAATAATATTTACAAGTACTAATATCTACATAAATTGATTATTTAATACGTCTCTATTAAAATAGTTATCTATGATTTCACTGGATATTCCTATATGACTTGCAGAGAGAGATCATTTTCTCTTTACCCCATATAACACAAAATCTAGTTCTGAAAAGAGCATGAATTCTGTATTTATCATCTTTAATGTTAGTATATTGATGTGCACAATTAACCACAGGGTTTTTGTTGTCAAGTAAATGTTATTTAGGAAAAATTAAAATGTTTTGAATATTCCACTTGAGAGTATTACTGCTGCCGCCGTCTGTATTTCAGTGAAAAAAATGGTACGGGTGGCCAATGATAGGCTAAGGGTGGCCATGGCCCCCCATCTAGCTCCGCCCCTGGGTTCCTTGACATTTAGGTTAAATGTGCTCTACGTCTGATTAAAATTCAACCTACTGCTAATATTAAAAACATTTTGAAGTGAGATTGACTTGCATAAAATAATACTAATCTTAGTAATTGGGATCTTATCTAGTCTCAAATGAAGATTCTGCAATCACTATTTCATTGCTGCATCAATTAATCTCAACACCCTTTACCTCCATTATTTATGCCTTTTATATAGTAATACTGAGGACTTTTTATGCAAAATAAACCCCTTGAGTGTCTGGGTATGGGACATTCTGCATGAACTAAATTATATTTAAACATATACATATTTAACACCCCTTTCTGAACAAAAGGTGCTCTAGGTAGTATAATTACATCAATAAAATAACAGGAGAGACCTTTTAAAACATTTTGTAAAGTGGAATAAAATCCATTCCTGGTTGTATTACATTAAGACACGCCCACATTTATTCCCAGCCAAAGCAGACCCAATCACAAAGCTATATCAAATCAAATGCTCATGATTAGAACATGATTACTCAGCATTTTGAAGGAATCATTAAACCTTGTAAAAGAAAGCTCTGTGTTTCTCTCCCTTCTCTCTTTCTTTCTCTATTCTTTCCTTAGAAGAAATCACTCGGAACAAACAATTTAAATCAGCTCTTTATAAGGTTTATGTATTAAATTACTATGAGACATGACAACAGATTTGGACGGAAGGTGTAATCGTACTCAGACCAGACAAATGGCCCAGGTTACATATGGCAGAGCTTACCACCGGGCTCGGTTCTTCAGAAAGTCGGCCCAGATTAACAGTTAAAGAGGCATTTTATACACATAGTCTTACATCATTACATCATACACGCTTGTTCATGAGGAGACTTTATTGTGTCCAGCTATATCAAAATAATACAGTGTTCTAGATCAAGGACAGTCCGAATGCACAGTGAGAGAAATTATTGATATAATGAAGATGATAACTTTCTGTCCTGACAGAAGAACTGTCCTATTTAGAATATTAGCCTTAACACGTAACAGGCAGGTATTGTTAGGGTTAAACAAGCACATACATGAATGATAGCAAATAAACCTAACAGCTTTAGATATTTAGGTTGGTGCACTCCCAACTGTGAAATTAAATGTGAACCACATGGTGAGATTAAAGGTATAATGGAGGATTTTCGCGAAATTTTGAAAAGACCTGCCCTCTCCACTAAAAAAAAAAATGCACATGCACAACCCTGTACCCGCTCCCGTTAGAGAATGCCTATTAAGCGCATGCAGGAGCATGCATGAGCCCATTTCTCCTCGTGAACGCTTTGTTTAAAAGTTGCTGTTTGCATCCCTCATATAAGCTTACTTTCCAAAAGAAGATTTGCAATTTTTCCACTATGTCAGACTCACCAGCGGTAAGTGAAAATGGGATTGAGCTCTTAGGACGGCATTATGTAAACATATCACCAGAATGATTGACATTTATGGAGGACCACTTATTTAGATGATCCACCTGGAAAAAGAAGATCCTCCACTATAACTTTAAACATAGCTTTCTGAGGCCCTTAGAAGGAAGACTGTAAATATGAGTGTGATAAGGCATTTAAACAGATCTCAGCAAATCAAATCAGCAGTTTCACTGCACAGAAAACCATCTACATGACTACTGTGAAAGTAAAATAAAGTCCAGGCAACCTGAACAAGGTTTGTCCAATTGCAGTTTCCAAGAGAGAATGTAAACAAAGACCAGAACTTCTGAACTGAACTTCTTCAGACAGATGAGTCTAAATTGATTTATTTAAACACAGAAACAGAAGACGTAAATAGACCAAAGAAACCTCAAACCAGATGTGAAACATGGGGGTGGAAGTGTCATGGTTTGAGTCTGCTTAGCTGCAGCGGGAGCTGGTAATCTCACCATCACAGAATCCATGAGTTTTTTTAGATTGTTTTTTAGATAAGAGAAAATTAGAATGAGAAAATTTCAAGTCAAAGCAGACGTTGCATGGAAACTTTGAGAGATGAGAATAGTTTGGTATTTTTATATTAGTATAAATGGAGCTGGTAAGGTGGCATTTCTGTATTCTGCGCCCACATGCCTCAATTTATGAAAGGTCCTGGAGGTTAAAGGAACTTGTTTCATTAAATCAATTTAAACCCTTGCTCAAAGGTTTGGATATGTTTTTAAATAGGCTTATGAACTTGTCATGAAATTGTCTATAATATACTGAACTACTGAGATATGTGTTACTGTCTTGGAAAAGGAGATCGCTGATCTAAATGGGACTTTCCTGGTTAAATTAAAACATTTATTATTATTATTCACCATTCTTGTCTCCTCATTTTTATAAAAAAGGGAAAATAAAAGTCAACCAGTGTGCCAATAATCTGCTATAACATAAATCTTAAAGCTACCTTATGAATAAAAAAAACAGAAATATGATGTTAATGTCAGTTTTAACAAGTTTTCATGTTATTATGGAAAATGACTGTTTGGGATCCAATAAAAACACAGCTAGGGAAAGAAGTATAAATAGATTCTCAGTGATCCAGAAAGTTCAACAACAGGGAGTTTCCATTATGTTCCCATTGTGAGCAGCAGGTCTTCCCTTTAAGTAGCTGTACAGATGATGGCTGGAAGTCATGAGATGGGATTAAGTTCCTTTGGTTTTAGATAAAATTGCTAAAAAGGTATCCCAGTTATTTGTGTAGTTTTAGGACAAGGAAATAAAAATAAAGATCTAGGACATTTTCTGATCAGCTGATTGTGTTGTTAGCAGTTAAATGGATCAGAACTCAGAAAGCCCCATGAACAGTTGCTGTATTCTCCTTCAGCTTGTGACTTGGCTTTAGGGAGAATCAAAAAGTGCACTGATGAGTTTGTTGAGCCGTCACTGTTGTATCTTCCCTTTACTCACTGAACAGCGCCCCCCGCTGGTTTAAGACTTTCATGACAAGTGAATTATGAACACATCAGCTCCTTGGTCATTACAGAGACTCTTATTTGACTGCTTAATGCCCCGGAAATACTCCTATTTGATATATCAAACATAGCATACTTATTTTCCCTGATAAAGATAATGTTTTGATGTTCAGTGATGACATGGTGTGCCTCCAGGCCCACCTCCTGGACTAACCATGTTTTCTTTGTGCCTCTGTCGTAATATTTTATATAATTTACATTCTCATGCAAACAGCTGCTAATCTGTCTGAGGGGATCTCTTCTTATTATTAGACAAGTAGACGCTAAATCCAGGACTTACAGGTTTTATTGTAAAACACTGACAATATTTCTATGGATTAAAGAAGTGAAATAAGGTTGATTAAAATGTCAGAAAACGGAAGAGTTTATAAATAACCTATTTTTAATATTGAAATTTATTTTAGAGCATTTACAAACTAGAATAGTCAGTCACATTCACTTGAATTACTTTAGCAAGAAAATGTAATTTTAGGATTTTAGAAATTTTTTGTTTTGCTTGACTGTACTTTTTACTTTTACTTAAAGGTATAATGGAGGAGTCTCACAAATTTTTGAAAGGACCTGCTTTACCACAACTTTAAAACAAAAATGCACATGCACATCCCTCGACCCGCTCCCTTTAGCTGGGTGGGCAATTCCAGTTCCTGGAGGTTGTTATCCTGCAACTTTTAGATCCATCCTTGTTCCAACACACCTGAATCAAATGGCTGAGTTACCTTCTCAGTATGCATTCAGTTCCTCTAGAGTCCTCCTAATCATTTCATTACTTGATTCAGGTGTGTTAAACCACATCTAAAAGTTGCAGGATAGCGGCCCTCAGGAACTCGAATTGCCCACCTCTGCCCTAGAGGGAAAATGTGCTAGAGCATGCACAAGCCCATTTCTCCTCGTGCACGTTCTATTTAAAAAGTGCTGTTCGCTCATACAAGCTTACTTTCCAAAATAAGATTTGCAATTTTTCCAATATGTCAGCTTCACCACCGGTAAGTTAAAATGGGAACGAGCACGTAGGACGGCCTTACGTAAACATATCACCAGGATGATTGACAATTAGGAGGACCACTTATTTTGATGATCCACCTGGAAAAAGAACATCCTCCAATATAGCTTTTAAGTAATAACCTTGGTTACTCTACCCACTGAGTTTACCTTGAACTACAGTATTAGGTCAGGTGAAAATATTTTAAATAGTAGATATTGTAGCCAGAATTTTTTTATTGCTCAGGCTGCAAATTATATTCTGCACAGTTCTAGACTGAAGATTGGTTTTATTAGTTAATGTTGAGAAAAATGTTTTTGAAAAATGTTTCTTTTGCTCAAAGTAGTTATTCAGCAATCATGTCATCTTTATCGTGTTTTTTATTTCAATTTATAATTTGGAATACCAGGATTTGCACACAATTCTGTCTGATTACATAATGGATTTTTTTTTTATGAGCCAGAAATTACTATATACTTGGGGAGCAATTTTAGTATCTTTTTTTCACTCCTGAGTACTTTTTGTGTGATAGCAGGTAGCATCTGTTTGGTTTAGCTCCTGCTCCCATATCACACATACAAATGACCTGGTTGTTTAAGCAAATGTACCCTATAAAAGGACCGCAAGATGCTAAAATAGTTTTCCAAACCATTAAAATCAGAAGTTTTTCCCTTTATTTTAGAAAGTGTCAAGCAGGTTTGACTTCCATTTGATGTGCATGAAGAGAAAACTTTCCTCTATAAGAAAAGTAAAGGCCAGACTCAGAGTGAACACAGATGGAGAGGAATAATTCTTGATCACTGTTCTTAGTTGTATTTTTTTTTCTGCAAATAAGTCTAGAATTAATTTTTTGGGTCAATTGTAGCATAGAGGTGGACATGTCATAGTTTTAGGGCAGTTTTCCTGCAGCTGGACAGGAAAACCAATCATCAAACTTTACCACTGATTTCAGAATATATGAGCAGATACTTAAGAAACAAACCTCTTTTATGCTTTGCTGCCATAAAGTCAATCCATAAACTTTATTGAAATAGAATGACAGAACTAAAAGAAGAAAAAAGACAAAGAGATAAATAAAAGCAAACTAATCCAGTTTCAAAACATTATATTTAGTTTAAATTGCAGTAAAAATCATTTTCAAACTAATGCATGTAAGTTTAAATGAAATAAATACGATTTAAGGCAGATTTTTAATGTAGTCTCTGACTCCAAAAATGTGGACATTCTGTGTGTGGAATTAGAACCAGATAGCTGTTTCTACACCGGCCCTCTTTCCTGTAGATTGATTTAACACAGCTGGTCAGTCCCACTGCTGCTGCATGTCTGCCAATTTAACCATTATGATCAGGTCTTGCTCTTGTTTTCATGGATTTGCAGACATTCCAGTGTGAACAGCAGGAAGTGAACAGGGGAGGGATCCAGTGCTCAGTGCAAAGACTTGGAGGGTTAGTTGAGCTCCATAGATTTGGCTTCATCTAGATCCATCTCAAGTTTGTTAAAAACAGCGATGATCCGCCATTTGTTTACAGCTTTTTAAACAGCTGGGTATATATACATATATATACATGTATAGGAGATAGAGGTGTGTGCTATTTTTTGTGATATTTAAATTCATTAATTCTAGTGACATTGAGGAGAAGATAATAGTTTTTCCGTCGCCATGCAAAGTGGGCAACAGGATCTTCATAGTGTGTAACAGAAAACACGATCAGAGCAACAATAGCAGAGTCATCTGAATATCTGAAGGACCTAATGATGGGAGATGGGCTGAGGAAGTCATTTATATAGAGAGCATACATGAAGGGACTCAGAATAAAGCCTTTTGCTGCATCCGTATTGACGGTGATGAAAGACACCGTAGAGCCGAGCCTCACAGCTTTGTGTTGTTTTTTTGACTTCATGTTAACCCGCTGTATCGTTGCAGAGAGAAGATCCCCGTCTACCTGTCACACTGATGTGCTTTTTTTAAAGGACATTCTCCCTAAAACACAGCAATTAGAATGATAACCTTTATAAAAATAAGTTAGAAAGTTAAAGGTTTGCTTGTCAGCATTATAAAACTTTCTGCACGAATGTCTGTGTGAATAGATGTAAGAAGGACATAAAGCATAACAGGTGCTTTTTTATATAAAATGTTTAAAAATGCCTTTAAGCATGGATTTACCTTTTAACTCAATGAAACTGAACCATTTTGAAGCCGAGAATGTAAGATATATGTGTACATCGTTTTAATTACTGTCGAAGACCTTTTTTAAGGCTCATTGTGTAGTTTGCCAATACTTTCTTTCTTTACTGCAGTGGATCTTTAGTCAATGCCCTCATTTTTTGAATCATCATTGAAAGCCTGCACTGAAGTTTTACCACCATCGTCTCCTGTATTTACAAAGCAAAAACAAATAACAGGTATCAGCATGATCACTTTATCATGAGACTTCCAATCCTGACAGATTAAGTCATCTCTATTTTTTAAAGGCTCTAAAAGTGTCACGGTTTTTGTTTGGGCAAAATATGCACATTGTAATTTCAACTGCTGGGATAACTCATCTACTGTCCCCTTTATCTCGCTAACAACCAAAAACAGTTCTTAAAATAGCAAATACTAGATTCCCACAAGTAAAAAAGTCCAAGTTCAGATCTTTTGTAGCTCTTTAAACAACGCTTGTTGTGCTGATGCCGTGGGTATTTACCACATTAGTTTTTAGGACGCTTTGTTTACATCATAAACTGTGGTGGTTATTGGTTTGGCTCAGGCACTGAATAAATAAGGTGGAGTCGTATTTTATCTAAAAGGGGGGTTAACTGAGTTCTGTTAAATGATGCTGACATGAATACAAAATTGGTTCAAAACATCTAAAACCAACTGAATCTCACAATCCTGGAGTAATTATCTGTGTATTTTCCCGCATGATGGAGCTCTGCGTCACAAGCTAAATGTGTTAAAATATGTTCTACCTCTGTTTTTTCGCTGACGGCAGATTTAAAACTTGCAGCAAAAACAGTAAACAGAGCTTTCTGTCGGATTAACGTGGCTTCTGCTAGTAGCTGGGTTCCCGTAAGCTGTTATTACGCCGTAATGATCAACATTTGTTCTTCTGCAACACACCTAAGAAACAGAAACATATATTCAGAGAACAAGAAACAGCACCTCAGCTTTTCACATACGCTCTGCTCTTCATAATGAGGCAATATATCCCACAGCCACGCTGCCTGTTAAACTCAGTGCACATCCACAGGCCAATTATATTATTGTACAGGCGCACAGCTGGGCTCAAACTCAACTCATATATCTAACAACAATTCCTCCCTTCACCACAGCTTGTTGCTTTGTATTCTGGGAGAATATGTCCTCCAGATTAAGGAATAAGGTCATCTGGATTCCAGGTTTGCGACCTCTGCAGAGATATTTGAGTTATAAATTTCCTCACGTCAGCTGAGCGGTTATGGCAGTGGCCTACAGATTATGCAGAATGGAAGGGATGATGGATTATCTTGCACTTCGAGCAGATGTTAAGTGCAATAATTTAGTATTTTCAATTAAAGCAGTAGCCATATGTACAGTAAGTGTGTGTTGGTAAGTTGCAGAAATGTGAGGGTTTAGAATTAAAAGGATGCACAAGATGGCGGAAAATACACTCCCTCCATGTACTCTCTTTATTCACTGCTAAAATAATAATACAGTGGATCAGACCTTCTCTTTGTTTGATCATAGATGATTGCTGGTGTTGGTATTGAGTGGAATATGATCCTGATCTTTTCTGGAGACAGATTAAGAGACGCAAGCCTCAGCTCCACCGAAGGATCAGAAGAACCGTCTTCAGCATGGTCTTTGGCACATCCTCAGGATTTCTTACATTATGAATGAAATGTCACCTCATCCAATGACCAGAGCAGCCGCGATGATGGGAAATTACATCTCTGTTCACTGACCCATTAACTAAATACAGTGGACAGTTATTGTCATTTAATAGGTTTGTGTGAAAAAGTGCAATGTGTGTGTAAATTGGCTGGCCTTGAGGCAGAGAATATCTTGCAAAAACTGAGAGGATTGACTTGCACTGGGGGATGTTAGTGCATTTGTTTTCGCAGAGTGCAAACAGCTGTTGTGCACCTGGTCCAAAGCCGACGATGAGGATGGCAGCAGCATAGGCTTCCCACCTGTCACCACAGAGCCGACAACTTGCTTCTGCAGGAGGCTGCTGGTACACATGGAGAGACAGCCATTGTCCATGTGCTTGCCTTGGCACAGTTTTATACCTTGGCACTGATTGATTCTAAAAAGTCAGCACTTTTTTCCCTCCTCTATCTTTGCCGGGATTCTGGTAAACACCTTTCCTAATGACCTCTCATTGTGCAGCAGAAAAGTTTCAGCCTGATCTCACCAGTAATTTCGTGGATGTGATGGAATCCTTTTCATACTCGTGGCAGTGAGTTCTATGTGTGTTTGCATGTGTATGTATGTATAAAGCACATCCCACTGATGCCAAAAGCCAATCAAACTTCTATTACTGATTGTCAATTAAACATCTATGAGCGAAAAAGTTCTCTTTTAGATATGCACGGGGCACAGGTTCCAATGCAAACCTAACAGTGGACTTCACTATAAGCATCAAAACTGGTCATAAGTCAGTGGTGGTTCAAGATCAGATTCACCACGGGGGCAGGGCAGGGACTTTTTTTTTTTTTTGCTATTGGGCGCATAGAGAAAAGCATGAATCAAAAACAAGGCTCTTGTTCATTGTTTTGACATATGAAGTGTGACGCAGAACTAATGAAACACTTGTGGCTCTGAGCTGAAAGAATGGAAATGTCCATGTCATTGTTCCAAATGGAAATTTGTATTTCTTCATAAAGCTTATAGATAGAGTGGCTCAGGTTAACTTGAGCTATCACTATGGCAATGCTGCTATAGGCTTAGGCTGCTGGAGGACATAGTAATGACTTTTCATCACTCTCCTTCATTCTACCTCTACTCTTCAGTTCTGTATTTTATTGTTACTTCAACTTCTATCTTTATGCTCTCTTCCCTTTTTTGTGTTATAGTAGCTTTATCTGGCCATGGATTCTGTTTTGCTGTGAGACTATCCAAGATGGAGGAATCAGCTGGGCTGCTACTATCCATTACTTACATTATACATCATTAAGAAGAGTCTGTTTCCATTTTAGTTTTGTTTCTCTCCTCGACATATCTATGGGCGCATTTTTTACTGTGAATGATTCATCTTTTTTGGGGTGAAAACTGGCCCAGAGCATTTATGCTTAATTGTTTCATTCCTATACAAAGCCACCTATTGAGTTAATTTTACTCTTATGTAATGTAGCAATTAGTGTTGCGCCAATGCCATTTTTTGGCCCCGATACCGATACCCGATACCTGGCTGTGCAGTATCGGCCGATACCGATACCATAATAATGTAAAATAATTGCCATCAAGGCTTTGTCAAGCTGCTGCCTACCTTTGTGAAGCAGGAAAAAATCTAATACAAAGTGAATCCAGTAGAACTTTTTATTGCCTACCAGGAGTGGGTGACAATAGTTGAATAAACTTATAGCTCTCAAAATGGTATCTGCACCCTATTTGTTGGTACTCGCCGATACCGATACCACCATTTTAGGGCAATATCGGGGCCCCGTCCTATACTGGTATCGTTATCGGTGCAACACTAATAGAAATCGATTGCGGATCACTGCTTCTATATTCCTTTTGTGTGTCTACTTTTGTCTCCTTGAACCCACAGGTGGCCTGGGTGAGTGATCTTGTCAGAAAGCTGAGCTTAGTTCTGCTGGATGAGCGAATCCAGCCAAGTCATTGACTCCATAAAATCAGCTGGGTTACAAAACTTTTGAACCAACCTGTCTTTATGATTTGTTAGTATTTTCTTTGTAATAAGCTGACAATACTTGTGAATTGGTGCTATATGTCGTGACTCGCTGACTATGAGCAGAGTACCCAGTATTTAAGGCAAGACAGATAGTGAAATTACTCAAAAGCATTTATTTAAAACACATATCTGCAGTTCTGCAGTAGCAGCAGCTAGATTGTCTAACGCAGGATCTCTGCAGGAGAGAAACACAGGTTAGTGACCACGATAATCTGATGGAGGATGATTATGAACGTGTAAGTCACTAACCTGGTTTCAGTCCGTTCAGTCCGTGTCCAGAGAAGGAAGGATCGAGTAGATTAGCTGCCAACAAGATGGGGCAGACGCTGCCCAGAGTGTTCAATCAGGAGTATGAAGCCATGTCTCCATATAGATCAGAACAGGAACAGGCAGGCTCAGAGGTCCAGGAGTCCGAATACAGGTCAGGCAAAACGTTAAGACGGGAACTGGCAGGCTCAGTGGTTGATAAGCAAAAGAGGTCAGGATCAGGCAATCAGAAACACCAAGGAACTCTAAAAACACTCTCACCACTGGCTAGAGTGAACAAGATATTCTGCCACAGATGTCTGGATACAAGCACCTTAAATAGAGGCAGGAGCAGGTGGATCAGATGAGCAGTGGTTAGAAACCAGACAGGGTTGGACAGGTGAATGAAATTAGCAATCAAGCCAGTTATCAGTATTAAAGTTGTGACAGTATATAAATAAAGTGAATTGAACTGATACTAAACTGAACTTAACCCAGGTTAATATTACATTGTCGTCTGTTTTATTTCTTTTTTTAAAATCATATCATCTGTTATCTATTATAGTAAGTGGAGAGCTTGCTTCAAGGTTCTGAGCTTGTTCAGTGCGGCAGTCTCCCTCTCTTCCAAATAGAACTGAAAAACAAAAAACATTCAGCAATCTCATAAATGTTTAGACAAAACTGAGCAGTATCACAGCAACTTTTTGACCTCTTTTAAACAGTCTACAGCACTTATATAGGGAATCACTTCCCATACTTTCTGGATTTATCAGGATATGTATACACATATTCTGTACTAAACAGAATATTTTATTAATTTTCCAATTTTGACATGTGGTTAGGAGTCTGTAACGTGTTAAGTCATGTTTATACACAGGCAATTATTATTATAGTTCTCAGTTAATTGGCAAGAGTGTATTGGCAAGAGATTGATGGATACTATTTTTTTAAGGCAGATGGTGATCGTGATTATTTTGGTTTTCAATCCAGTCGATCTGTTGACTTTTGGGCCAATGCTTTTTCCCCCTTCATTTAGATAATAAAAATGAGTCTGAATGGTTGCTGAATGCACTCAGTGATCACCAAAGGCATGCACATATCAGCCGATGCTGTTGTATCTGCTTACCTCTACTCTAAGCCAATTCTGAATCTCATATGCTTTTTTTGCATAGGGATCCATTTAACAAGGGGAGCAATAAGTGTGTTCCTGAAGGTTTTGTTTTCCTTTTTCCTAGTTTGTTTAACCTTGCAGCTCCTTCAGAGGCCACAGTACCCCTCATTTAGCCATCTGTGTTTCAGCAGTGGTGGTTATGGATCCAGAAACTAACTACACTCATTGCATCAGTAAGTGGGGGGCTGGATGACAGGAAACTGAGTTTAATGCTTAGAAATTACAGTTATTTGCAGATAATGATCCCAAAACACATTTGTTTGCACAGGAGGGCATATATTTTACCTGTTATTTAAAATTCTTATTGCAGAGCTAAAAGTCCTCTTAAACTGGTCTGCTTAAAGCATGTAGCTAAAAACATATTTTTAGAGTGTGGGGACGTTAAAGGCCCAATCAGAGGTTAAAAATTTGATCCTTTTGCGGTGATTGAACAGTATAATAATTAACATCTCCATGAAGTCATGAATTAAACATTTCCCTATTAAGATTAATGGGTTCCAAAACACTCACTGATTTTTTTGTCCTCTTTTGTGAAGTTGTTTAGCTGTTTTAGCTTCAAACTTGAGAAAATCATTTCTCAAATTGACCCTTTTCTTCCGGAGCTTTGTCTCGTCAGGAAAGAGACATCCCTCTTCTTTTCAAAGGTTAGTCAGCGATAATGGCTCTTGGACTTCCCTGGAAATGTCAACGCTTTCCAACGAAAGAAACAGAAATTCAAATGAAAGCCATTAAAACCAGGCAGCTCTTTGTTAGCAGAATCTCTTCAACCAGACACAATCCTATACACCCGAGTCCATTTCACAGCAGGACATAAATGATTGTAACTCGAGGGTCATTTCACAAATATGGACAGCTTCAACACTCCAGAGTACATATGAACATAATACTTGGAAAAAGAAAAGGCATCTGTGGCAGCCGTCTGTCCATCCTACAGCAGCTCTGTCTCTGTTAGACTCCATCTTGTAAAGGCACATGCTTCCCTATCATCCCAGCAGGATGTTCCTACTCGGGGACGCCACGCTAACAAACGGAATAGCATAAACACAAACTTCAAAACGAATCCTTAATGCTGTATGGATCCTGCCATGGTGCCCAGCTTTGAGTTACAGCTACTGATTCGTGTTTAAAGAGACCAACTGGGGAGGCCCTTTGTTGCTCTGTTTTTTGGGGATAAATATTTAGAGATTTCGTAAGAAGCTTGTTGATGCACGAAAGCTTTAAACATGCTGTGGCTATAGTGTGAACAAGGACGGAAGGCAACAGTTTACAGTAATGCAGGAATCCTAATCAGTTTTGCAGGAACATGCTGGCCCCCCATGTGCTCTTTCCAGATGGAGTCAGGCTGTTTAATGCTCCCTGACTGAATAGATGGCATTCTTTCCAAGATGATGAGCAACATTGAGAGGGGGTGAAGTCACTTAAGGGGTTGTCTGGCCAACTCATGCAGCTATCCTGAGATGAAACTGCTTTTCCTCCCTCCAGTGTCCCCCTCCAGGCTGAGCTCTTGAGGTTAAGAGGCTTTCTTCCCGCCAGTTGGTCTGCTGTTTTTCGTTAAACTGTCACAGCCACTTTAAAAGGCTCTTTTTCTCTCAAACAACAGGAATCGAGGCTCCTTAAACAGGAAGCAACACCCAATTTTGCAAGCTCTGCGCCGTGGAGGCTCAGAAAATACACTCAATTTACCCAACAAATAGGGCAGATGCAACTTTAAGTGTTTCATTTGGGTGCCAGGTGGCTAGATTTTATTTGACTATTCTCTGTGCTCATCCCTCGTTTGTAAAAGCAAAGCAGGAAACAGTTGGCGTACAGGTGTTGTGTAATATTTTACGCAGCGTGGATGATGAGACACTTTTATCGAGGCGGTTATCGAGGAGCTGAGTGCACTCTACCACAGTCCGCCAGAAACAAACAACGAAATGGGCAGTGCTAAGCTGTCCAGCATGGGAGTAAAACATGGCAATCTGTTCTGGCAAAAGAGTCTGAAAACACAAGGAACTGACAATATTCACTTTAGGGTTTTTTTTTTCTTCTCCCCCTAATGTCCTCTTTAATGTGACCAAGGAAAGAAATGTGGAGATTAATTGGCAGAAAAAACCCTTTAACACAATCAGTCAGAAGCTGTGCCTGCCTGTTACATTACCGCCATAAACTTCACTGTAGTTATTTGATACTTGAAGTTATAGCTCAACTTGGAAGGGAAATAATGAATAGTTTTCAAATTAAAAAAGAGAGGAAAACCTATGGTTTAAACTTATGCTCATCTCCATTTACTCCAATACCTCTATATAAAATCTGGTGCCTCCAGAATTCATCTAATTAGTATATGGAGTCCACTTGTAGGAAATTTTCCCTTAGTATAACTAGAGTTATTCTTCCTGTAGTTGATGAAGTCATGGATTTTTTTCTCTGTACCAGAATATCCTGAAGGAAAACAATAGTAATCAGTCATTAATTTAGGCCTATTTGGCATTTGCTGTACAACAGTGATCCAAGGAAACAAAATACCAGCAGGTTCGCCTCTATATGGCTTTAAATGAACCAAAATGGTTTTAGGATGGCCTGATTAATGTCAAAATATCTAAAACTTTTTTAGCTTATACAACCAGTTCTTGTTACGAAATGCTCCAGTGTGGCTGAATTAAAAGAATTCAATAAAGAGGAAAGGGCCGGTATTCCTCCAAAGATTCAAACAAACAAATTGATGGTAGGTTTGGAAGCAACTGAGATTTCAATTACAGTTTAAGTTGGCTTGGGTGGTTTTCTGTCTCCTAAATGAATAAGATTATATTTTAAATATTAATTTTTTTTCTTATTGGATTTTGTTTGAGAATCTAAAAAAAGGATCAATTAAAAAAACAAACAAACAAAAAAACCAGTTGAAGCTATAGTGGATGATTTTTTTTTTTTTCTGGGTGGATTTTTAAAATAAGTGTTCCACCTAATTGTCAATCATTCTGGTGATGTGTTTACGTAATCCTATGTGCTCATCCTCATTTTCACTTACCAGCGGTGAGTTTGACATAGTAGAAAAATTGCAAATCTTCTTTTAGAAAGTAAGCTTGTATGAACGATGCAAACAGCAACTTTTAAACAGAGCGTGCATAATGAGAAATGGACTCCTGCAGGCTCTTGGATGTGTTTATTAGGCGTTCCCTCTTGGGAGCAGGTACAGGGTTGTGCGTGTGCATTTTTTTAATATAAAGTGCTGTTTGAGTTTCTTTTTCAAGTTTTCCATTCCACTTTAATTTATGTTATTCTGTGTTTCCTTGTTCATTGGTTTATTTCCCATTTTGTGTTGTTTTTCTGCAGTTTTGTATTTCTTGATTCACTCTCTGTTGCCCCCTTTTGCCTGTTTCCTTTCCCCTTTGCTTCCTTCTAGTTAGTTCTGTTCTCACCTACTCCATATCAGCACATTAGCGTTTCCTTTGTTCTGTTCACTCTATATACACCACCTCTACATTTCCTCAATGCTGGTTTCCTGTTGTTTTGTTGCGTTGTTGTTACTTGGCTCCCTGCATGTTTTCCCCTGGCTCTTCCTGGAGTTTTTGGTTTTCAAAATGTTTTTTTTTTGGACTCCGGATTGGCTTCCGTTGCCTTTGGGAATAACATTAAATCTGCAAACTCACCTCTGCCTCTTCATCTCTGCATTTCAGTCCTTTAAAAACCTCCACTCAACCTTGACAAGTGGAGTAGGCGGGTCTTTTTAAAAATTTGCAAAAATCAACCACTATACCTTTTAAGAAGATAAAAAAAAACTTTATTGTTCAACAACAGTGGGAAAATTTGTATCTGAATGTGACAGAAACAACTAAAAAGAAGACATAAGACTACATAATAAGAACAGCTTAACAATGAAAATAATCCAAAAAGAACTTACAGTAAGCTTCTGATCAGATTCTCCTCCGGACTGATGACACCTCCAAATCACAAAAATGTGTTATAAGGCAGAGAAACATTTTTTATTGACAAGTCAAAATAATTTTTTCAGTAAATATGGCAATAAAATAGAAGAAAAATGTTTGACAGGAGAATGGTAGCACTGCAAAAAGCGTTTAAGTTGAAACATATCTGCTGTTGTTTCATGATACGCTATCATTTAGTGTGAGACAAACAGTTCAGATGGGGAAGTTTTAGGTCTGTTGTAAAGTGGAAAGAAAATCAAAAGCAATTTGTCAAAGGGCTTCCATTTGTCAACTGTAGCCAGATGATATAGAGTCGATACTAGGATAAAAGCAGAAACGATAGAAATTTGACTTTTATGAGACAAAACCAGAGGTTGTAATTCAGACCAGACAAGCAGTGCCAGGCAGGAGATAAAACCATGATGCAAAGATTGATCATAGATTTTCATTAGTTCTGAAACAATTAATCAGATTAATTGTGATTAATGGATTATTGAAATAATTGTCAACTAATTTGGTAATCGATTAATCGTTGACTGGAGTATAAAGACTCTAAAACATGTATTTAGCTGGTAGAAAAACCCATTTAGAGCAGCAATTATACCAAATAATCATCCAAAAATGTAAACATTTTTCAATCAAGATAAAAAAACAACTTTTTCCTCTTTCAGTGCACTATCCAGAACTCCTCAAGTGGAAATGTTTTAGTTTCATCTGGTTCAATTTAGTAAAAAGTCTTTTTTAAGGAACATTTAACTATCCGATTATTAAAGGATTAATCTAAAATATAATCAGCAGATTATTCGATTTTCAAAATTATCTTTTGTTGCGGCCCTTGTTTTAATATTTTGATCTGCTGTGTCATTTCTTTTTTTTTCCAGGAGAAACTGTTATATATTTTTGCTTCACCCATTATACAAATACAGCCGCATTACGTGTAAAATGTAAACTTTTAATAAACAACAATAAAACAAGTGGTATACACCAAACAGGCATAACATTATGACCACTGTCAGTAAAGTCAATCACACTGCTAGAATGGACTTCAGCACACTTTTAGACAGCTAATTATATCATTGTGCCTTATTGCTGTATTTTTTTGTTGTTGTTCTGTTCTAATAAAGGGATGTAAAATGCTTACAGTAATTCTCAGTGGGAATGTATGGACGCACTTAATGAAACGCTGTAAGCATGGCAGAGCTTGCTGCATCGCCTGTCACAGCTGCATGCCACTACAGCTCAGCGTCTCTGTGATTACAGCACATCAGTAGGAACCAAACATGCCACAGCAACATGTCCCGCAGAAAAATGATGCTTTAATTTCCCCATAGCACATTACAATGCATTACACTGACATTTCTGCCTTCTCTCTCATAGTTATTTATTCCTAGCTTGTAATTAGACCTGCCTGGAAAAAAAAAAGAAAAGAAAGCAAATCTGTTTACTTCAACGTTTCTCTCTCATTATGTCTGGAGTTCCTCCCCCAGAGAATCACTCTGCATGTAGCTGATGGAGCACTGGGGGGGTCAGGGCTGTTTTCCCCAATGATGGATAGTTCTTTTGTTCTTTTATGGAAACAATCTTCTTTGTTTCCCTGTGGGTGTAAGTCATGTAACTAAGGCTTGGTCATATAGTCTTCAGCTTGAGGTGCGTCAGCTGTATGTGAACTCTTAAGATCACAGTTAACAATGGAGAGGGGATTTCCTTGGCTTTCAAACTGTTGAACTTGTTCTAAAACATTACATTATTATCTTTGAACTTTAGCAGTTTTATTTCTAACTGTCAGCTAATTTTATGATGGCTTTTCGGAACAATCAGGGAGTGTTTTTTGTTAAGAAACATAATCATTAATCAAGAATTATTCTGTCATGAATGTATGAGTAAGAGAGAGTGGGCTGATCTTGGGCCTGGATGAGAGGGTGTGAGAGAATGAAGGAGGGTTCTTCTGTCTGATTATATATTTATCATTTTTATTATTTCATTCAATTTCTTTCTTTCAAGTTTGTAAAATAAACAAGAGAAGAAACTGCATGACGATGACACATATGAAAACTTTTAGCAGTTTAAATTTGATCTGCAGGAACCACAACCTGGGCTGCTCAGCGGAACAGTGGGTAGCGCTACCTTCAAGAAGGTTATCGGTTCAATTCCCGGCCCGGGGTTTTTCTGCATGGAGTTTGCATGATCTCCCTGAGCATGTGTGGGTTCTCTCCAGGTACTCTGGCTTCCTCCCACAGTCCAAAAACATGATTGTTAGGTTGATTGGCTTCTCTAAATTCTCCTTAGGTGTGAGTGTGTGTGAATGGTTGTCACTGTGTTGCCCTGAGGTGGACTGTGACCTGTTCAGGATGAACCCCGCCTCTCGCCATTAGACGGCTGGAGATAGGCAGCACCCCTCATGACCCCGCTTGGGATAAGTGTGACAGAAAATGGATGGATGGATGGCTGGAACCAAAACCTACCATCAAGACGCAAAGTATCCCCATCTGCCATCCGGGGTGATGTGGATGCAGGAGTTTGTGTTGCAACAGGAGGGTTGTTGATTCTAAACCCCAGCTTCAGCTTTCTCTGTATTTGTCTCCTTGGGAAATCCCATTGCCAGTTTACGGCAGCATTGCTTCTGTCAGTGTGTCCCAGGGCAGCTGTGGCTACAACGTAGCTTGCCACCATCTGTGTATGTGTGTAAATAACTGAATGCATTGTAAAACTATTTGCATCCCCTGACTTACAAAGGCAGGCACTTAATATTACACCGGCAGTAAACCAGCCAATCCAACTAGCAGACTTCAAGCATAAAGAACTCAATTAGAAAACTTTCAAGAATTTAGTATAGTTGATTAGTGGAATCAATTTAAATTCAGTTCAGTTTATTTATACGGCCTCAATTCATTGGACATATTAGCTAAAGGCTCTTTACTGGGTCAGTGCAATCAAACCATGCAGACAGATTACTATGGAAGTCTGATATCTGTGTCTGCTTTGTGTTTTCAAGAACAGGATCAACTGATGTGACATAAATGGAAGCACGGTTTCTGCTCTAAGCCCCCGAAGGAGAAGTTCCAGCAATCAGCTGGTGAACGTCAGCTAAAAGGCTCTTCTTTATTCAGCAGGACAATAATATAAAACACAGCAGAAATGTCATCTCTGATAAGCTAAAAGAAAAAAAGTCATATAAATGTCATAATCAAGTATAATGCTGGACTCCAGGAAGCCAGAAAACAAAAACAAAACCAGGTTGTTGTTTTCTTTCCAGCAAATCCAGGTAGATGCTCTAACTGAGAAGCATCACTCTCGCCATCCAGCAGTAATGTTCAATAACACAAAGCGGTGACACGCAGATCTCCAACTGCCTGGCACAAACAGTCCTTGCTTGATATCACACGTCTCAGAGCGGTGTTTGCTCACAGCTTGTCTCAGCAGGCGCCTTGTTAACAGGATAGCGCCTCCAAATCTGCTCCTGTAACACCTCCCAGCACGGTCATTACCGCAGAGAAGACTCCTGACGCCCAATCAGATCATGACACTAAAGCATTTCCTCCAATCAGCCACAGACACAAAAGAGACATGCAGCATGAGCGGCCATAGAATGGACATAAAAAAAGCAACAATAAGCCTAAGGATGAGAGAGAGACAGTTATGTGAGGCTAGAGCCTCCTCATCACACGGACTGCAGATAGATAGATCTGGTGTGATGCTACGAGCATACCCCGATCCATGTGTGACTGTGCAATTACAGCACATTTACAGCACCAGCTGCTGCAAGGGGCTTGAGCAACATGGTGTGACAGAAGCTACCAAGAGACAGAGGAGTCGGTGGCTTTGAAGGTGAAAAAATGCTCACATGTGGAGATCCTCTGAGAGTACATTAGATTCCTGGTGCAATTGGAGGTTAAAGGAATATCATACTGTAAAAAGAAAAACACTAAATTTCCAGTCCTGACTTTAAAGAGGTAACAGGTAGCACCTTGTCAACAGCCAAGGACAGAGATACAAAAAAAATAGATTAGGAAGAAGTAGTTAAGTGGCTATAAACAAATTAGCTGAAAAGGCTTAAGAGGAAAATTGTTTTTTTTCTGGGTTGAGATTTGTTGGGTTGCAAAGCATTCTAAATTTCCCAAATAATTCCTGTATTTAAGGATAGCATGGCCCTGTTTACTTCTGGTTTTCCAACATTAAAATTCTGAGCTTAAGGGGTTATTGTAATCCCTCCAAAAAAACTCAAGTGGTTTAATACTTTCCAAACTTGGCGATTAATAGCAGTAAAATGCTAATTTAGTCAAGGGGAAAAACAAATGAATATGCATACAGCTGAGCTCAGTTTGGAGGTCTTTTCTTTGAGCCAAAGCCTTAGTGGGATATCACTTCTATTTTCCTTATTTATCAAATTGTGCAGCATTTTGTGGTAACTGCAGAAATAAGTCTTAAGTGACCTAGAAAGTTATATTTCGACATCGTTGTTGTCTTCTAACTAATGGTATAGAAGCAAATTGTGTTGCCTTATGTTATTGTGACCTTAAGCTCACTTGGTAACACAGAGTAAGCAGGCTGGAAGTCACGTACAAATCTTGGCAAAACAGGGTGTTTACAGGATGGAAGTCACGTACAAATCTTGGCAAAAACACGGTCTTAAAGGCCGACTCGCACGTAATCGGGTCACAGGCCAAGAAGCTTCCAGGAAGTTCTCGAGAGCGTCCAGTCATGCACGTGCATCCACACAGTGCAATGTTGAAACTGTATTAACGCCCAGATTGGAATGAGAGTTCGGAAATAGCCAGATATGTTGTGTTAGAATGTTCAGCGCTTGATAAGTGGACAGCATGTCAATTTGATCTTTTAAATAAATGCTTTTTCTCCCCTCCTGGGGCAATCAGATGATCGACTGAAGGTGTCCTGATTTTTGAGATTCTACCATTGAAAGCCATCACCACATTGGAAAACTCTTTCACCGCCAGTGTCATGTTGTCTTCTGCTGCCTGTTAAGATCATGTCAAAACAAAGCCTTAACACATGTTTTACATTTACATAAAATTAGGAAAACAATTTTTTTCACAAACAAAAATGAATAAAAAAAGGTTAAACTTAATAAATGTGGAGTAAATGAATAATTAAATCAGTAGTTTTGCACATCTCAAACTTTGTTGGCGGTATTTACATAAAAAGGTTTTTGCATCAGAATTTTTTACGTTTTTTTATTTAAAAAACATAATTCAGATAAACAAACGAATGAAAAAGAAACAGATAGAAAATGCCCTCCTCTGTATTCCTGACCTCTAACGTATATCAGTTTTGCTATGGCTACCATTTGACTAAAACCTGTTTTATTTGCAGTTCTGTCCATTTTTCTTCTTTAGCATCAGTTTAAAAAAATCTGACTACTGTACTGCCTGTGGTGGTCGCAGTTTTACTACAGCACTTAGATGAATAAAAAGCCATGTCATTACCCCGGGGTGCTTTTTCCTCCTCTCTTCATCCTCCTTCTCTCTCCCCATCCTCTATGTGCTGCTCTTGATGAAAACTGTGCTTGTAGCCAACTCCTCATTCTAAAGGCTTCTCATCTGAACTCATCAATTCTGTGTATTCAAAAAGACGTGCATGACTTACCTTCTACAGTACGCCAGATAATACCCTCTTCTATCAGCTTGCAAGACACCTTCCAAAAGACAATGGACCTGGAAACCAAAAGAGCGCCTTGTTTGTGGTCTCTGCTGTAATTGTATTCATCCGGGTTTACCTGCCTGAGAATCTGCAACATTTCGGTGCAGAAATCCTTCATCCACACTTGAGGTGATATAAGAGGAGATGAGATCAAATTTTATTCACCCATCAAGAGGAAAATTTAATTGTCATTGCAGCAAGATGGAATAAAAAATAATGATGAAAAGCAAATAGTGCAAGCAAAACTAAAAATAAACACTATTATCTTTAATAGTTACTACATATATAATAAATATAAATCATAGAAAACTAAATATATAAATAATGTGAAACATGTACACTATATAACGTAGTATTTGTATATTTTTATATCAACATGAACTTTGATGAAATCCTATTCTGTTTGATAGCTCCTGATCTTCAGCTGTAATTCATCCCAACGCTGTTTTGTAAGGTTGAGGTCGGGACCCTGTGTTGGTCTGTCAAATTTCTCCACACCAAACTTAATACACATACCAAATGACCAACTGATATATGTGGTAATATGGATGTGCAGTATTTAGAGGTACAATATTATTGTCAGGACTCCTGTTTTGTGTCTGTGTTCCTGTGTTTGTCTCCCTTCATCCACCAGGAGGCGCCTGGTCCGCCTCCTCACACACCTGTGGATGGATTCCTCATTAAGCGGAGTGTTCTTAAGCCGCTGACTGCCACAATTTCAACGCCAGAGTGTTTGCCAGTTTAGGGTACTCTAGCCAAGCTGTGTTTGCTGAGTCAAGCTGAGTTTTTGGTCTACCTGAGTTTAACTTTGTTTTTTCTTTGCCTCTTGGCAGGAAGTCGTCCTGCTAACTGGATCTCTCGAACCTTCACAGCCTTGGCTGCTGGGGTTCAAACAGGAGGTTTGGATCCACTTTCCCCAAGAGATCGTTTGAGCTTTCCACTGAGAAAGGGATTATTCTCCACCACGACCCGTTCAAGTACCGCAGGAAATCTGAGTGGCAGTCAGCTTCTCCGTTCACCAACTATCAACCGCATTCTGGGTAAACCCTGTTCCGCCCTCCACCGAATCAGATAAACACTGGAACCTCAGCACACAGACAGGAGTCAAGGACACAACAACTTCTCTGGAAACGTGAGTCTGCAACCAAATCCTCTTCTCCAAGTTTCAAGAGTCAAATTACCAATTCTGTTCGGTTGTCTGCATTTTGGGTCAGAACTTTGTAACACCATGACAATTATAGATTTTATTGTAGAGTCTTTTGGTTATCAGCCTCTTCTCCCATGGAACTAACAACCAGTAGGCATAAAAACTTTCCTTTTTGATAAAGCTTATAGTTAGAGTGGCTCAGGTTATCCTGAGCTTTCTCTGTAGTTATGCTGCTATAGGCTTAAACTGCTGGATGACATGGGATCCACTTTTCATCATTCTGCTTCATTCTATCTTTATTCTCCCATTCTGCGGAATCTGTTAGTTAGGTCTCTGACATTATGCTCTCTCTGCTTTTTCTCATAGTAGCTTCATCTGGTCTGTTACTGTTTGGCTGTGACTCCATCTTGGAGAGAAATATCTGATGTTGAAGCTTGGCCTGTTTTTCAGTGTAGTCCTGTTTCTCTGACTGTGATTAACTGGATGTGCTCTCTTCATCCGTCAGCCTGCCTGTGTGTTTCCTTTATGGGGCCGCCTATGGAGCTGGTTGACAGTTGCCTTTTGTATCTCTGCTTCTTTTTCTATATTTACTTTTGTCTCCTTAAACCTAAGTTGCCCTCTGCAGATGGGCACTCAAACTAAGCCTGGTTCCACTGGAGATTTCTTCCTGTTTAAAGGGAGTTTTCCTCTCCACTACTTGGTGTGACGGAACTGCCTTCGGTTTTCCTTAGATAGAAAACGTTGAATCAGTTTGACTTAAATATCTGTATGAATTGTCTCTATAAAATGTCTTAAGATGATATGTGTTGTGAATTGGTGCTTTAAAAATAAGCTGAATTGAAATTTAATTATTGTTGATTGGAGGAAGGACCCTCTGAAGGATTCCTTCCTGCTCCATGACAGCTACATCCCGCTGGCTAAAGGAGCTGCTGGGTGCATCCACTGTGGTAGATTAAAACAAATTTCCATCTTAAACAAATAGAATGAGGCAACCGGTGCAAATATTACATTTTTTTTATATTGAACTGAGGGAATAGATTTTATAGCCTCTATTTTTATTTCACTATCCAGAGATTTCCTGTAATTTCTTGCTACAAAAATTGCTGTCTCCAGCAGCTGTTGATGAGTCTGCTTTGGGCAATCTCAGTCAATTTCTCTGCAGAAAATGGCAATAATTGAGGGATGTCATTGGGTTTAGTCAGATGCACTGCTCTCTTTACATCTGTCCACAGCATTTAATCTCAATTCAAAGCAGGACTATTCAGGAAATTTCCAACTCTACAAAGGCCCACCATCCCGTGTGTCCTCTCTGCATCCCCAGCAGTTAAACAGCTGAAAGCTTTGAAATGAACCAGAGCAAAATTGCATTAAAATAGTCATAATGAATTGGAATAAAATGACCTAAGCTGTATTTAACTGGAATGAATGAATACATAATTCATGTTATGATAGAATATATAAGAGCATTATCATTACTTTATGTTAACAATCAAGTATCTTATCCAAGGATAAAAACAGCTGAGCCAATGGCTTTTTTACATTTTGTTCCTCCAAGTTCTTTGAGGATACAGCAAAAACAAAATTCTTTAACAAAAGATTTTCTTTCTTTTTATTCCACAGCAAACCCTAATTACTTGTCTGCATTGACAGTGAATCATCTCTGACTGCTTTCTGAACTTAGAGCACCTTAAGAACCTCTTTCTTGACATTGTCGCCTCTCCAGGGAGTTTTCTTCCTCAAACCCTACCTTCATGGCTGACATTTCATGTGACACTTGCCACCACCAATTAAGCTCCTCACCACCCAAAGCTACTCTAAAAGTTAGGTTTCAGAACACATTTCTATTGTTTGGATGTCCTCTGGGAACTTTCAGATTACTTCTGTTCAACATTAAAGTGATCAGAGCAGCAGATAAGCCTTCAGACTAAAAACTTCCCCTCATATGCCAAAGAGAAATGATCAAAGTACATGTATTTTTAAGATAATTTGGATAATTTATGCTCTGCAAAGGTTCGATAATTGATATCACTTTCAGGGACGATTATAAAAACTAGTCATAGAGAGTGAGAATATCCTCCTTCAGCTCAGAAATAAAAAGAATAACTCAATCCGTTGATATGATGTTAAAATGCCAGGCACTGCTGTTCTCAAATGCACAGTGGGGTTTTAAATCTTGCACTGGAGAAGTACTGACAACTGCCATCGTGCTTTGTCACTGCGCCTGGGATGGATGGAGGGAAGGTGACATCCCAGCTTATTGATATGCAGTCACTTTTGTGCTTCTTGTTTTTACAGAGAAGGATCTCTGGTCATACTGTTTCCTTCCAGCGAGAACATCTTTAGTTTGAGTCCCAGCATGGAGCCTGCATGTGTGAGTTCTGTCCAGGTGCCTCCCAGAGTCAAAAAACAAACAAAACATGATGGCTAAGTTAATTGGTTTAAACATGGGTTTTCTGAAGTACCCTGGATATGTGTGTGTGTATCTCTTTGTTTCTCGAAATCTCCACTTGTCACTTATCAAACCCTCTCATTGCCTTGCTTTTGTTCATACATCAGCCATATGCAACTGCCAGTTATAAGTAATCTGCTGCAACACTGGAGAACCATAAAGATTTATGACTTTTTAATATAATTGCAAAAAATCGTTTACCATTACTTAAGAAATCAGAGCAAATACATCAATATTTTGATAGAACCCTTAAGGCTGGTTTATACTCAGAAACCAGGTTGTTTGTGTGTACAGTGCTACAGACAGGAGGCCTCTGATTGGTCAATTCTACATCCGCTCTACACTATGCGTATTTCCTGTTTGGTACCTAACTGGCTTGTTTTGTTTGCATGACCTCCATTGTGGAAAACGACTCGTGAAGATGGACCAGCTAGAAGACCGAGGTGCGCGAGAACGCTGGGACCCTTTTTCCACCTGGATCCCCGCTCGTTTTCGCCCTCATGTCCCTCCGTTGTCTCACAAACTTGCCCCTCGCGTTTTTCTATTTACTCACCGCCTCGGCCGTATCTAGACCCACAGCTAGTTCCTCATTGTCCCTCTTACGTTGTGGCGTGGAATAACATAGTGCAGACTTCAAAGTTGGGCATAAATCAAAATATCTGCGACAAACTCACTGCGACACACTGCTAACCAGCTCTTTACTCCTCATTTGACAAAACATTTTTAATTCACCAAACCAAAACACATGAAATCTCTCTGTATGAGACCGTTGCTCCAAACATAAACTCGTGTTGCATTTACAAAACGAATCATTAAGCACCAACCTTTAAACCACAAACCACTGTGTACAGTAAGCAATATAACATTTCAGGGTTTTTCCAGGAGTCTGGATAGGTGGGGTTGGTGGTTAACATCTGGATTATTGAAAAAAATATTTTCCTATTGCCAGTCGAAGAAAATCAGGGAATAGGAGAAAAGCCTTATAAACAAAGAAGTCATGAAAAGAAAAGAGGGTTTCAAATGAATGTGGAAAAATTTAACAGAAGAGGAGGGGGAATAGAAAGAAAATGCTGTTACTAATCTGTGTGGTCATTAGAGATAGACTACAGCTGTCATTAATACTGTATCTGATGCTCACTAAATTAATACAGTGGAAATTAAAGAGCTGGTATCCATAGCATCAGGATGAGTCACGTAGTTGTGTGGTTGATGATCAGACTTTGTACCCCAAGGCTTTCTTAGACACTTCTTTGTGTTCCTCCACTTCCCTCCATACCCATTCCTTCCACAGGTCTCCTTACTCTCGCCCAGCCAACATTTTCTCTCACTCATCTTGACAAAATTGTTCCTAAAATAATTCTGTCTATTTTTTTATTCAATTGAAAGAACTTCAATACCTACCTAGTGTTGTGCCGATGCCAATTTTTGGACCCGATACCGATACCTGACTTTGCAGTATCGGCCGATAACGATACCATACTAATACAAACAGTTTGAAATTGATGTGTGTGTATATATGAACAACTGCATACTACATGGATGTAAAATAATTGCCATCATGGATTTGTCAAGCTGCGGCCAACCTTTGGGAAGCAGGAAAAATACTGATACAAAGTGAATCCAGTAGAACTTTTTCTTGCCTACCTGGAATGGGTGACAATAGTTGAATAAACTCCTGGCTCTCAAAATGGTATCGGTGCCCTATTTGTTGGTACTTGCTGACACCGATACCACCATTTTAGTGCTGGATTGGGGACCCGCCCGATACTGATATCGGTATTGATGCAACACTACTATTTATCCACCTATCTTGAGTTTTATCATCAGAAGGAAAATTGTTAAAGGAAAAGTGCGGTCACATTCAGAATACAAACTTCTGAAAGTACTTTAAGTATGAAATTATTGTATACTGTTCAATGAATGATAAGTGTTTTATATCAAGAGTAATTTTCATTTGAATGTACTTTACTGGAGACATCCATGTTTGTCAAAGAACCCTACTGCCACCTACCGGTTTGTAACGTCACGGTGGGGTATCGGATGTTGATCAAGTCCCAGTGCTGTATCTGGAGTCTGTCACAACACACTGATATGCATGATGGTGACGAAGCAGAGTAACAGATTAATGACGTTTTTTTTCCTCGGCCAGAAGTTTGATGGCAAATTCTCCCTCTTCAAGTTTGCAATTAAACAAACCCGTCCTTGGTGGATCATGAATCGGAAAGGTGAAATAAGAAATTTTCTTTAACTTTTACTCAAAGTATTACAACATCCAACTGCCATGCACGTGGGCATTGTCAGTTTAACTATAGCTCTAGTGAATTTCAGTTGTGAAGTCTTCTGAAAATCTTCAATAATTGTTGTTGATGGCAGATAACTCTAGTAGTTTCCATTGATTTTGCTTGTAAAGCGGGGAGAATGGCGCTAGGCTTACTGCACCGTGAAATCACTGCCGAAAGAAGTTAGGAGTGAGGTGTTACTATATTTAGGAATAAATGGCCGCTCTCAGACTCAGTGATCGCAATGAAAGTTATTGTTTTTATTTTTGTACTGATTAATTCTAAATTCATTAAATCACCGCGAACGTATTAGTTTTAGGTATAAATAATGACCCACTGGTTATTACTTGCTGACCGGAGTTTTCCTTTAAAGCTACAGTGTTTAATTTTCAGCGACATCTAACGTCCAGACTGCAGACCGCAGCAACATGAACATCTCCCCCCACCGCTTCTCCCCCCCAACAGTACGGCGAGCGTTATGGGACAAAATGTCTTCCACGACGTCCGCATCACCTACCTTCTCAAGTGATGAGGTTTGTTTACATAGATAATTTTACAAATAGTATTTCATTAGTCTGTTTGTTCAGTACCGTCTCAGTTCATCTCTCTCAACTTGCCGTAGTTACTTTCGAGCGTAATGGGCGATCTCGCAATCGCTAGTTTGTTGGCTCTGCGCTGCTGTAGAGCAAAGATATCTGCCTCCATGGCTGCGAGACCCGCTCCTATGTAATTATAAATAACGAATTCTAAGGCAACGCAAATATTAAGGTTAAGAGGCTGAGCTCATAGATTATGATAAATAACATAGTTATGTATAATATATTACATTTCTGACTGTATATCCCTGTAATTATTACACACTGTAGCTTTAAAGGGAACTTATGTAAGAATTTCTGCCATCTAGTGGGAAAATTGGGTATTTCACTCAAACAAACACTATACCCTTGAACATCACTTCCTCAAACACGTATTGTGGTAATGGTAGCTGCCATATGTCAAAAAGACATATGTAGACATGAACTGAATTGAAATCTTTACAAGCTTGCATTTACTGTGACAAAAAGCCAGCATTGACCACAACTGTAAAAGCTACTAAGCCGACGATTCTGTATCAGTAAGACTAATATATGTTTGCAGGATCTAGCGTTACACTTTTCATGGTAACAAGAGATACTGTCTAATATAACCGCATGGAAAAAAGTTATCTTTATGCAGATTTAGGCAGTGTATTTCCCTTACTTGTCAAGGAGAAACAGGGTAACTTCAGTTTCCATTTTAAACTCTTTCTCCTTCATCAGCTCCTCCAGCCTGGAGAAAACTTCATTAATGTTTATCTTTGTTTTTTAAATTTCTCCAGTTTTTTTTGGTCTTTTAAGTTATTTTTGTTTTGGTGAAACTGTTTCTTGTGTTGCTAATACATATGCATGGTTCTGTATTATGCTGCCTGATTGTTGGTTTAGCGTCTCAAAATGATCTTCACAGACAACTCTCAATAACACTGAACTGGGCAAAAATGTTATTCTGTGTGTTAGTGCTATTTTATCCCTCCCAGCTCAGGGGTGCTGTATGAGCCGGAAAAGTTAGGAAGATTCCAAGGGCCCTTAACTGAAGGGGGCCCCAAAAGAAGAAGAAAAGATATGTCCAGCTATACATTTCAAATATAAAAAGAAAATCCAGCAGTAAAATAATTTATCTTTGTGTTCTCCCTCATTTTCCAGCAGTATACAGAAAAATAATGCATAAATACATTGTATTCGAATCTGTATCAATAATAAAATAGTTTAGTTAGATTTTTATATTCAGATTAAGTTGCAACCATTAAAAGACATTATAAATCTTCGTCATTCTCATGAGCAGCGTGAAGCAGCCACACCAAAAATACATGTTTTGTCATTACACGTATAGATGAATGAAAAATAATGTTAGGAATCCAGTTTGTGTGGGTTGTTTTGTGTTTTTCTCTCTCCAGTGCCCTGTTCCTCGTTGGGCCTCCCTGCACACCTGCGGCTCGTTGGATAATTACCGGAGGAGTATTTGAGCAGCGGGCTGTCACTACCTCGACGCCAGAGTGTTTGCCAGTTTTGGGTACTCTAGCCAGGCTGAGATTAGCTGAGTCTAACCGAAGCTTTGTTTCTCTGAGTCTAATCTTGTTTTTGTCTTTGCTCTTCAGCAGGAAGCCTTTCCTGTGTAACTGGATAACCTGGACCTTCTCCCCCTGGAAGGATTACTGAGTACACACTGAGCAGGGGTAAACCTCCACATGATCCGTTCAAGTCCTCATCGGAAAACCAACTGACAGTCCGCTCCTTTACTCCTCTGGCTGCAGCGTATGTCTACCTGTCTGCTCTCCAACAAGTTCCCTCTCCTCTGGATTAATTCCCCACAGACTGGATTCAAGGATTAACAAGAGCCCCCTTGAATGTGAGTTTCTCTCCAACTATATTCAAGCCTCAGTCAATTTTCCTACGGTCCCTGAACTGATCACTGTGACCTCAGACTTTCCAGCTCCGGTTCACCAGTCCACTGAGTTCCAGCTCCTACTTCTGTGTTTCATCAACATTCAATAAACCTGTTAAACTTTTTCCCTTGGTCTCTGAGTGGTTCTCTGCATGTGGGTCAGATTGCTTAAGCCAATTATGACAAATAAATTCTTAGGGCCAGCATAAAAATAATCTGTCCTTTAATAAAGTTATAGTGAAACCTTACAGGACAATAGAGTATTTTCACAGTCCTAATCCTATTTCTTTTCATTTCTACATACAGTAGATACAGCTATGTATTTTATTTTAAGCTGTTTTTATTTTGGGACAATGATTTTTAATGTAAGGTTTAAAGATAATGTACATTTAACTTTTTCGAGTTACGATTACTTTCATTTGTACAAATTTTACTATAAAAGTTTGATTTAAAACTGTAAATGATACTCTTCAGTGCATCTTTATAGTAGTTTAAAAAAGTATTTCACGGGGCCACAAAATCCTGGCAGCGCCCCTGACCCGGCTTCTGTACTTTCAAGATGGTTGACTGTTGACCAGCTTAATGTATAAAAAATATAAAACTCTTTGCTTATGAAAACATATCTAATTAGTCGAGGTAAAACTACACCGATGATAACATATGTAAATGTAGTCATCAAATGCAGGCAGTAAAAAAAGAGAAATTCTTTCACGATATCCCTTTAAAGTGTGTGTGTGTGTGTTTTTTGTTTTGTTTTTTTTACCATACAGTTCTTGCTGTTCTTCCTGTAGGATATCAAGATGTTGACATCTGACTTGTGAATTTTTTCTTTTGTAAACAAGTGAAAACTGCCCTTTTAACATTTAATTGTTAAAAGAAATCCTGCAGGTTTAGGGAAAGCAAGCATATTGATCTTTTAAATTCTGGATTGTTTAAAGTTTTTGCACAAAGTGACGGCGTATTTTGTTTTTTTCCCTCTTTCTTGTAACTGGTCTCAACATTGTTTCATGAAAATAATATGAAATGTATGGGGTTAGATTTGAATGGAGTCAGGACAGGGTAAAAACCAGATCATTTACTCATCTAAACTCCATAATTGACAGAGGGTGTACTTTCATTACTTTGCTACTTTAATGACTTTCCTTATTGTTGGTAACTTATTTGGGTTTAATAAATTTTGATGTAATTCAAACATATTTTTAAGCTTTAAAAAGTTTTTTTTTTTTTTTTTGCAATTTATGTTCCTGCAGTTTGAGGTTTCAAAGCACCAAAGGACCCACCGGAGCTCTATAGCAACAGAATAATCTGAGCCAAAATTCCTAGAGCCAAACTTAAAAACTGCAAAATACCAAGCATCTTCTAGGGAAATAGGAAAGTCATCATACCATTTATGCCAAACCCTGTCACGGTTCTGTGGAGAGGGTCTCAGGAGTGGCTTGTAGAGGAGACGGAAAAACAGAAAAACAAAGAAGAGCTTCTAACCTCAGAGGATCCAAGAAAGCAATTCCAGGTTTCTAAACCATTTTAAATTGGCATCCCAAGATGAAAATGTGTAAAAAGCCAGATAACTATCCACAAACACACACTAGCAGAAATGAACAAGGTGATAAATAGAGACAAGCTAATGACGGGGATGAGGAAGAGGTCAGGGTACGGCCATAAAATATGAAACAAACAACTGATCAGCAAAAAACTGAATGGGATTAAATCCAAACATCTAAAAGAAATTTAAAACATCTGTAGTGTTCAAATTAGATCTGTGTATTAAATGTCCAACTGACAGTTTTAAACAAGTGCGGTTAATTATTAAATTATTAGTGTGACTTAGTATTGACATGTATCATTAATGTCCAGTTTAGTGTGATAAGAAAGATATAATAAAGTCCCAGCGATGTGGTGACATATGGGGAAGGGGCGCCTCAGGTTCCATCTGGACAGGTAGAAAAGCCAGCCTGTGGGGGTCCTAGTGTCCAAAGGGTGGACTCCCACAGTGATCAGAGATGCCCCGATTGGCACAAACCCCTCTCCCTCTCCCACAGCCTCAGGATGTGCCAGAGAAGAGCAGGTTGCATGCCAGGGCACAGAGACATGCCTCTGACAACTGCCAGGTTGGCCTAGTCGGGGGCCCGGATTCAAAGAAGCAGCTGCGTGTTTGATCTGTCTCAGGGCAAAATGTTCCAAAGAACAACCTCATAATAATTTTTTCATTACGTTCATATTAATAAGTCACTTAAATACATTTAAATAAACACAAGGGTAGCACATTTCTAATTAGCAAAAATCATCTAACAAAATACACTTATATTAAATTAGTTACCATCTAAGATAATGATTCAGCCCAATCACAGCTACCAACAGGCTGTCATTCATCAATCCTTAGTCATTATTGCAGATTCAACACTCAGCAAAAACCTTCAGAAAGATGATTTATTATTACTGAGAAACTACAAAATGTCAGAGAGGGAAAAGTTGCTTGAATCTGGGCCCTGTGGTGACATAGCAGCAGCCATCAATCAAGAGCCAGAGTGTGAAGAGCCCACATCAGCCCCCAGCATCAAACTCAATCTTTTAACTTGACTTCATATTGGCTGATTTGAGAGACAATCCTGACTTACTGACACAAGAAAATTAATAAAACAATTGTTTTTCAATATTAACCTTTGGCAAAAGATTCATAAACTTTACAGTCATCTGGAAAAAAGCCAAGCTATCTCTCTCAGGCTTGTGTTTGCAACATAAGAAAAAATAGGAGGGTGAGAATACTGTACTTACATTAGCATCAGTTTTAATAAATGTGAATTATTAGTGAATGAATTACTTTTAAATCTTGCTGTTATTATATCAATGGTATTTTATCCATCAGTATTTATCTCCAGGGTCAGTGCTGCTTATTTTTAGCTTCTTAACATCAAATTAAAGGTAGCTTGGCCAATAAACAAATTCAGGGTAGAACCATAAGCAGAATCGTTTTCTTTCACCAAACTGTTTTCTGCTCAGATGCTGATAAAGCAGAATGACTGAGCTAGGTTCTGCTTGCTTCAGTCTTTTTTTAAACTTGTGAATTACAGATTACTTGGACATACAGATAAAATACATTTAGTGAACACCTTTAGTTCTGTATATTCATTCTCTTGGAGTTTTTTTTTTGTTTTACGGCACTAGTGGCTGGTTTTTCTGACAGTAGGCTGACAGGAGAGGGGGTATTAGAGAGGGGGAAAGACATGCGGGAAAGAACCAAAGTTCGGATTCGAACCCGGGTCAGCCGCGTCAAGGACTGAAGGGCAGATTATACTTCTGCAGCCACACACATCAAATGTCGCTTGGGTCTGGTCACGAACCAGTTTTGCTGGTATGCTTCTGCACCGTCGGTCTGGAATTTCTATGGACGCACAGCAGCTTCCCGTCAAAGCGCAAGGGGGAGCCTATTTGAGAGCTTGCCAGAACTTCGGAGGCGCCGGCAGGGGTGTTTATCTTCCAAAACAACAATGGCGCATCTGCAAGATGTCACAAAGATGGATCTTAAGTTGCTAGACATCGAAGACGATATATTTAGTTACCGTATTTTCACGACCATAAGGCGCACCGTACTATAGGCGCAGTCTCAGTTATGTGTGCCATTTCTGTATTTAACACACAAATAAGGCGCACCGGACTATAGGGCGCGTTTTTTATATATGGTACATGTCCTCTACTACGTTTAAATACCTCTACTGCGTATTCAAAAATAGAGCGGGAGCAAAACTGAGTATGACTGTGCTTTATTCATGTATTTATTAAAAAAGTATTAATCAAACCTGGGAGCTGGCCGTGAGACAGACACATCACAGATGAAAAAGCGCTGTGATCACTCCTAAATTAACTTAAAATCCTGAAACCTGCCGACGGAATATGTTCACTTTTATTACCGGTATCCTGGTGCCTGCAGTTTAAATTATTTAGATGAAAAACACCTGCCAGCCGCCGCGGTGAACCCGGAGACTACCCGGCCTAGAGGTTGCTGTTGAAGGGATTTCTACTGTCTGTGCACCGCTGGTATGTGGGGGTCTGAGCGGCTCCGACAGAAATAGTATAGGCAGGATTATAATCTGGATGAACTGACTGCAATTATTAAATTTTCAGGTGGACTTTCTCACTTAAAAAACAAATTAAAACTACTTTATTCCCACTGATCACAGCAAATATAGCTGCAAGATTTAGATTATTTAGATAAAAAAACACCTGCCAGCCGCCGCGGTGAACCCGGAGGCGACCCAGCCCAGAGGCTGCTGTTGAATAAAGTTTTCAGGCAGAAAAATAGAGCGGGAGCAAAACTGAGTATGTTTTTGCTTTATTAATGTATTTATTACAAAGTATTAATCAAACCCATCAAAGTCATCATCCTCTGTTTCTGAATTAAACAGCTGCGCTAAATCAGACATGCCAATTTCCCCTTCTTCGCTGTCAGAGTCACTTTCCGTGCAGCGCGGCTCCTCAGAAATAATGCCGGCTTTTGCGAAAGCTTGAACAACAGAGCCAGCAGACACGTTAGTCCAAGCATCTACAATCCATCCGCAAACGGTGGCGTAACTTGCCCGGCGCTGCCTTCCACTTATCCTGAAACTGTGGTCTCCGTCTGTCATCCATCGCTCCCACGCCGCTCGCAGCCTTACTTTGAACGGCCGGTTCACACCGATGTCGAGCGGTTGAAGTTCCTTTGTCAGACCCCCGAGATAACGGCGAGCACAGCGTTCATTTGTTTCACCTTTTTTTTTCTCATCAGCTGTGAGATGGGCACGCATGGAGTCACAGATTAACAGCGATGGTGATGCGTGGAAAAAAAACACCTGGTCTCCTCACATACACCTCCCTCAGCCACTCTTTCATCATCTCCTCAATGAGGTGGTCCAAAAGTCGCAGTTACAACACACATAGGGCGTACCGCACCAAAGGGCGCACCGCATATTTTGAGGGAAAAAAAAAGATGATTATGTGCGCCTTATAGTCGTGAAAATACGGTATATAATTTGTCTGAGGCATCATACAAGTGGTTGTACTTCCGAACCTTCTCGATTAACCTTCATAACCTTCGTCATAGTTGTCCATTGTAGTTGTTCCTCGGTTTATAAAAATGGCGCGCCCCGGCACCGAATCGATGGAAAGGCATACCAAGGACCAATCGCAGCTATTTTTTGTCTGCGCACTTCCGCTTGAGGTCTGCACAGGTTTGCGACCGTCCGACACGTAGTCAGGATTTTTTTGAGGTGCATGACCACGCCCCCTGCTCAGAGGGTCTAGAACCGTCGTCACAGAGACAGATTTGATGGTTGCAGAGGCTATGCGTCAGAAGCATAAATTGGCTTTAGGCCTCTGTACATGGGTCGTGCGCACTAACCACTGTGCCACCTGCACGCCCGTAAGATATTTAGTCACTAGGAAACAAACCAGAATGAATCTTTCTACCTGCATGGATAAAGTAAAGACAGGTTGTAGATCTGCCTCCTTGGGCCATTTAGAAAGGAGGTTTAGTTAGAATAGTGCCAAACCAATGGTTTTCAGTATTATGTTTAAATACAAACATAGACTCTATGTGAATTTTCTTTATTAATCAATTTGTCCAAACTGGATCCTTCAGTTGTTGTCAGTGAAAGTCATTAATTTAACCAAGAAGCCTGCAGTACTTGACATGCTTCATACATATTTGCAAAATGACATGCAAATATGCACTCTGTTTATTCCAATAGCCTGGGTTATTTCATTACTACACTGAGAATGTAGATGCAAAAATACAATACGATTCACCTCTGATATGCTGTTAGAAACATACTCACAAATCAGCTCTTAGTAATCCATCCTTTACTGAGTTTATTTCTGTGTTTTAGCCTCTTACTGATCACTTCCAGAATCTCGTCTGCACAAAAACACTCCACATCCAATTTGAAGGATTATCCCAGACCTTCATTGCAGTTTAAAAGCTGCTAAAATAGCTCCACTCAGTAACAACACCTCCTGAGAGGTGATGATTAGCTGTCCAAATCAGCTAAAGTGAATCCTTTTAGTGTGAAGGAGCAGCAGATTCACAGGGATGACAGAGCTCCTTTGCATTTCTGTAAGTTTCGTTCCAGACTCCAGAAAGCTAATTTCCTCCACTATGACCAACAAGTTCTCGACCTAAAATGCCTGTTGGTCCAGCATTGGCTCCCCGCAGTGGTGGAAGAAGTAATCAACAGTAGTACTTGAGTAAAAGTATTGATACTCATAGTCAAATGTTACTCAACTACAAACAAAAGTTACTCAAACATCTACTCAATTTTTGAAGTATTCAAAAGTACATGAGTTTAAAAGTACTTAAGCATTAAAAAATACAAATGAAATTTTCTAATATCAGTACATTTCTGTGTAATTTTTAGTATAATCTTCAGTTTAATTTTACAGAACTTTGTAACTTTCAGAAACCACCTGATGTATTGAAGCATAGAACCTCTTCTACAGATTCTACATCAGTATAAAAATGCAACAAAAAAATAAGGAGATCTATTTAGATTATTGTTACCTATTTAAAAACAAAGCAGAAAGAAAACAGGATTCACTTTTTCTCCTCACACCTTGGAATAGAGGTTTAAGGTTAAATCTATTGCCACAAAGAAACCTCAACTCATCCTACTGCACAGCTTGGCCACATCGCAAAAACTAACACCTTAATTAAATATATAAGCTACTAATATCTGCCCTAAGTTTCTCACATTTGTGGAATGTCATGCAAATCTCTAAAACAGTGGTGTCCAAATTAAGTCCTTATACTACGTTCAGACCGAAGCAGCAGAGGCAGCAGAAGCAGCTAGTTTACATGCAAAGTCAATGGTTGACGTGCATCAAGGCGCAGCAAAAGGTCCTGCAGCATGCTTTGAGCAGCAGGAGCAGCGCCTCATGAGTTTCAGAGCATCTGACACACGGAGTGGCTTCAGAAGCAGCAGCTGCTGGAGCTGGAAAAATTGAACTTTTGCTGCTCAGTGTGAGACTCAAACAATCCTTCCAGGGGAAGAAGGCCAAACATCCAGCTTGCAGAAAGGCTTCCTGCCAAAAATACAAAGACAAAAACAAGGTTATGCTGAGTGAAAACAAAGATTCAGTTAGACTCAGCTTAGCTAGAGTACCCCAAACTGGCAAACACTCTAGCCTCGATGGCTCAAATATTTCTCAGTAATGAGCCAACCAGCTGCAGGTGTGTGGGAGGACCAATGAGAACAGGGCGCCACCTGGTGGTGGAGGGAGAAAACAACACAAAAACACAACCCACACAAACTGGATTCCTAACAATAACGTTATTAACGTTAACTTAAAATGTTGAAACCTGTCGGCAAAATATGTTCGCTTGTATTATTCTGGTGCCTGCCGTTTGGATTATGTACATGAAAAACGCCTTCCAGCTGCTGTGAACATTGGCGGATAACCCAAAAGAGGCGACCGGGCATGAGGCTGCTGTTGAAGGGGATTTCCAGTGACATAGCACTGCTCACCTACTGTGGTCTGAGTGGCTCGGACAGTTAAATAACATTTGAAGGCAGGAGCATAATCTTGATGAACTGACTGCACATATGAAGTTTTCAGGTGGACTTTCTCTCTAAAAATCATATTAAAACTACTTTTTACCCACTGTTCGCAGCAAATATAACAAAGCTGCTCTCTGCAACTGAACACAGGAGCAGCAGGGTATCAGACGCATCAAAAATGCACTTGACCTTAATTAATGTGTAAAAGCATCAAAAATGAAGCAGCAGAAGCTTTTTTGCTGCTTCCAGCGCTTGTGATCTTTACGTAGCATAAGGGATGCTATCTTCCATGTTGAAATTGCATTTCAAAAGTGACAAGTAATTTCTTGAAATGTAGTCAAGTAGAAAGTGCAATATTTGACTCTGATAAATAGTGGAGTGAATGTTAGAAGCAGAACCTCCGAAAAAAGTGAAGTAAAGATACTACAAAAAATTACTTAAGTGCAGTAATCAATTAAATGTATGTTGTTACTTTCCACCACTGGCTTCTGGAACACATCCCATCCAGGAGGGCTGTGGCTCAGTGCCTTCAACTGACTACAGGGCAAAGTTCAAACACTGATAAATGTTTGTTTTTAACATTAGGAATTTAATCAATGACGAAAGGAAAAACATGAATAGAAGTTAATCAAGTTTTTCTGTTGTAATTTCTCATTAAATGTCCTGTTTTAATAAACTGAATTATAATAGATAATAACTAACAAGTAGGGGCTTTATTTCCTAACTTAAAAAAAGAGTAAATGTTGCTGCTTCTGAAGTACAAATGTATTAAGATTGAAAGATGTCATCCTAAATCTTAACTGCAATGAAAACCTTTGCATGGCTCAAGCTTTTTTGTTTATAGTGACTTCAGCCACCAGAACTACTTTTCTGTTTCAGCATGATGTCCATTTTTATTTCTGGGAGAACTGTAACAAATGAGATTTGCAAGCTGTGCGTTTTCCACAAAAAACCTCTGATGTTTCTTTAATATGGTAACTCTGTTGTCGACTGGGGTAGTTGTTCTGGTCTTTTTTCATATCAGACTTGTCAAATAAAGAATAATTATAAAAGTCTTCCCAGGCTGCAGAGCTGCTAGATGGATATGTTTTCACCCAGCTTGTAAAAGAGCAGCCGCTGGTTGCCTCTTTGCAAAAGTAATGAAAACGTCTTCCTGATGTTTTGGTCCGATCTGCTGTAGTTTTAGATGCAGACAAGAGTGCCACAATCTTGTCTTTTGTTCTTCTGCCTTTTGCTTCCTTTGTAACTGTCTTTTCTGCTGCTTCAGATAATAACAGGCCTGAGCCAAGCTTAATTAGACCACTCTTCTCTCTCTTTGCTTTGGCCGGTCAGTATCTGCTTTTACTGCAGACAGAGAGGGATAGAAAGAGTGAGACTGAGCTGCCGGCCCATGAAACGCAGCAGAGGGCTGCATGCAGAGATAAGAGGTCTTCAGCAAGCCGTCAGGATGCAGCAGGTGGGGAGTGAGTCAGAGAAGTTGGTTGGCGATGATGATGAAGGTCTTGATAAACATAGTGGGAAGGACAGGGACCCGGAAGAGGAGGTGAGAAAGTGAGAAAGGAGCAGAAATAAGAGACACTTTGAAAGACAGAAAAAATAAAAATAAATGAAAGAGGTTGTGCACTTTGAGTAGAATCACAGAGGACCACTCCAGGAAGATTTGAAAAGAAAACCACATAAGAACCGCAGCTTTGAGATGAGAGAAGGAAAGAACAGATGAAAGTGAAAGGAAACAGAGATGATGTCTAGACTGAGTGCTGCAGCGGACCGTTGCGTCTGCCATTGGATTGGTGTTAAACCTTAAAACACACAGAACCTTTACCTGTAGAACCTTTACTACAGTCAACAAGGAGACACAGCTAGAATAACAAGGACAAATCCAATTAATAATGATGCCTTGTGGGATTAATTAAACATAGCCTTAATATAGGCAGATCTATGTAGAGAAAATGTCTTCCACCCTCCAGCAAACACAGTAGGTAATGCAACGTGACATTAAAACCCACAACCCAGGTACAACGCTATGCTTCCACTTCTAGGAACAGATAGGACTGATTGAAAAAGAAAAAACAAAGAAAATGTCCATTTGTGTGGATAGTTATGGGTCCAACAGATGAGCAGTTCAACATTACAACAACACACTTCCATCGCTTTAAGTCAGATTTTCTATAATTTCACTTCACAGACCTCACTTTGTGTTGGACTATGACATCAAATCCTGAAAGAACACCCAAAGCTGGTAGCTGCAATGTGACATAAAGAACTGCGATGGTTCAACTTTAAATGGCGCCTCTTTAAGAGATTCTATAAATATTTCTACAGAGTTATAATGCAGGTATTTCAAGGCCGATAAAACAGGACTCGGTACAAGTAGAGAAAACAAAGAGAAGAATGAAGGTAAAAATGAAAGCAGGACTAATCAGTGAGCACAAGCTATAACAGAGGGAGGACAGGTTTATTGTACAATTGTAAGATTTGTCAGGATTGTAAAGAAGCTCACTGCTCCATGGTAACGGCATCCAGTAATCCCTTCATGTAGATAAAATCAGCATCACCCAGGGAAAATATAAGAGATACACAGACCTTTTTCTCTTTGGTTCAAAAGAGAACACAAGTGTTGATTGTAAGCCAAATAAATTAAGCCTCTTTACTTTGCATACAGTAACGAAATTCCTACCTCATAAACCTTTGATGTGTAAAGTCTTTTAATCTTATTATTTACTTGTTTATCTATATATATATATATATATATATATATATATATATATATATATATATTTTTTTTTTTTTTTTACCTTTATGTGCATTTTCATGCTTCCATTTGTCTTTCACTTTGCTCCGAGTACATCTGAAGTCCACCAATGTTTTACAAAAAAAGGATATTGCTATTCTCTTCTGATCTATTTTTGTACTTTAGTTCTATGTAAGGGAAATCATTAAACCAGCAAATTTCTATTTATTTATTCTGTGGTTAAAAAACCTTTTTCTTTCTCGTTTTCCACATTCATTTACATCTGTCAGCTTCCTACAGTAAGCTTGGGGATCATATGCAGGTTAATTTATTCCATAAAGTTTTATTTCTGAAAAAAAATTACACTAAAGAAATCATCAAGGCAAGGCAGGGCAAGTTTATTGCAAAACAGAGGTATGGTAATTCAAAGGGCTGTACATGAGAAGAAAAAACAAAATTAGATTGTACAGAAATAAATACAAGACAAATAATTAAAGAAAAAAGTATAGTAAAAATAATATTTAAATAAAAAGTTTAAATGATTGATGAAAAATTACAGGAACATTGGACTGAACATGTAAATAATTATGTTCAAAGAGCACTGTTAAAAAACTACTCTTAATTAAGTATCTCATCTCTAGTTAAAGCAGTTCTAAAGAATTATAAGTTTTGGTCAATTTTGGCTCTGCCCAGTGGACAGAAGATGTATTGTTTTGCCTGAAGGAAGACATCATTTCCCATGAGGACTAGCATATAATGTGGTAAAATCCGGATCTCTCAGTCACCTGCATGGATTGAACTGCACGGAAACTATATGTTTCCGGTGACTGTGTGAAAGATGATTAGCGATGTGGCAATGAATCTAACTGTGGTGAAACAATTTCATATGACGATATGGTGACACATTTGTAGTCGTTTGTGTGGCACGGTTACTGCCAGCCTCCTCAAAGTTGCTTAGAGCTGATGAGAGCCATACAGCCCCCCTCGGCACTGACAGAGGTGTCACGCAACTAGTTGTAAATCAACGTACAGTATAATCACAGAAGTTCTGAAAATACTCAATGAAGGTTGGAAAGTTTCATAGAGTTGATTTAAAGTAACTTGAGATTTCAGCAGTTTTACAGTTTTCTGGGAGATTATTCCAGACTGGTTCTGGGTATGTAGAGAAGATTTTAACCAGAAGACCTGAGAGGTCTGGATGATTACAGTAAGACCAAGTCTTTAATGTATTTTGGAACGAAGCCATTAAGTGATATAAATATATATAGACTATCAGAAGTATTTTAAAGTGTACTATCTGAAAGACAAGGATCCGTAACAATTTTAGCACTGGGCTGATGTGCTCCACCTTCTTAGTTCTAGTGAGGACGCGTGCAACAGCATTTTGGATCAACTGCAGCCAAAACAGACATAGTTATGGTAACTTATGTTGTTGTTTATCAAGATCAGAGGTAAGGGGGCATGTAGGTATTCAAAAAAAGGGGCCCTAAGATAGACCCTTGGGCAACAGCACATGTGATGTCTCTGATATGAAGCTACCGAATAACACACATTATGCCCTGTTTTTAAACTAGGATTTAAACCAGTCCAGTGCTGCACCACTCTAATAAAATTGAGTGATCAACAGTATTGAATGTTTCCCAGAAGCAATGGCTCTCTAAAAAAACAAAGTGTTCCTATCAAGTAATTGCATCAAAAAGCCCTCAGAGAAAATTATTGCTATGAATATCAGCTTTCTGTATAATCAAAAGCTTCAGAAAAGCCTTCTGAGGAGTCATCAGGACAATCAGAACATGGAGCAAGGGACAGAACTGTCTGGTCCTGAGGAGTAAAGGCGGATTTATACTCAGATCCCAGGTTGTCTGCATGTGTGTCACAGTGAACACAGATATTCTGCAGACGCTCTGCTGCACCTCTCCAAAATTGTAGGTGACTGCAGACAGTGCCTGCAGACAGGAGGCCTCTGATTGGTCAGTTCTACATCCGCTCTACACTATTCGTATTTGGTACTTTTGCTTGTTTTGTTTGTATGACCGCCATTATGGCAAACGACTCGTAAAGTTGGACCAGCTAGATAAACAAGGTGCGCGAGAACGCTGGGACCCTTTTTCCTTCTGGATCGCGTCTCTGTTTCGCCCTCATGTCCCTCCGTTGTCGCACAAACTTGCCCGCACTTCCTCTCTGCCTCGGCCGTATCTAGACCCACAGCTAGTGTGTGATTGTCCCTCTTGCGTTGTGCCATGAAATAACACGCTTCAATATTGAGCATAAATCAAAAATATCTGTGTCATACCTGCGACAAGTTCACTGTGACACACTGCTGCAGGAGTATAACCAGCCCTTAGGCTTACATTAAGAGGCTGTGTTGCCAGCATAGCAGAGCTTGCACAAATACTGGCAGTACGTGGATGTGAGCATCTGCACTTATAGCCAGGGAAATATTTTTGTAATAAGTCAGATTCATGCTACAGATCTCATAAATTGAGGCTTGACTTGGTTATAAAAGTGACAACCTGTCAATTAAATTGAATTTGAGCATCTTACCTAAAGTGATTTGATTGCCCACTGAAAAGAACAATAACAAAATTATAAAAGTAAAACAAATATTGTAATCAATAACAGTTTCCTCTTGTCATTATTGAAATAGGGGTGGGGGTGGGGGGTGATTATGATTTGTTAATGCAAATTAAGAGTCTCGGACTCAGTCTTGAATTGTGACTTTATCTGAGACTTGACTGCAAAGATCTGAGACCTATTTATGATGGGAACTGATTACTTGGCCCCCCTTGGCTTCCCCCACTAGGCTTCTAGTGTAGAACGAGACAATATAAGACTATTTACTCTGATAAATTCTCCTTTAACAGGGAAAGAGCTGATTTCCTGTAGTTCCAAAACAAAGATTGGGATCTAAATTTCCTCTGAGTAACTTTTTCCAATAATCAATGGACAAATTAGTGATAATTTTTGGCTTTTCTCGTATAATGAAGAACATATCACAAGGCAGAAGGAATAAAACAGCTCAGAGTTTAAAAGGTTGATTTTTTTTTTTTTTTACAATAAATAGATAAGAGTACCATTTTTCACCAGATCTAAACTGCTTTTCTACAATCCTTTCTTATGACAACACATTCAAGCTGCATCTCAGATTCTCGTTCATCCTCACACTGGTCTTTAGCTGAGAGGAACAAGATGAACAGCTTCACTGGATATCTTTCATCCCATCTCTCTCTTCCTCGATCTCGACCCTCAGCCTCTCAGCGCTGCTGGAAGAAGTCTCTGATGCCTCTCCAACTTCAAGCTTTTAGCCTTAAGCATGTCTTATTGTTGCCTCAGGATTAATGTTGATGGCCAGTAAGTTTCTTCAAGCACAGATTAAAGAGACATTGCCGCACTTCTATTTTTAAAAGCAACCCTTTCAACGCAGCAGAAAGAGCAGTGTTTCTTTTGAAATCCATGAAATATGAAACATGCTGACTTCACTCTGCCCGTATCACCATCACACCATGTTTTTCTTGCATATGAAGACAGCATCTTCAACATTTTTAATTTCCCTAAAAAGAAAGGGAAGCATTTCTAAAGCATTTTCAGTAATCCAATTGTTACTTGCACTTCATCAATGTAATCTAGACTCAGTAGGAAAAAAAACAACACCAGCAAATGTAGATAAGACGCCACTGTCTTGTTTTGTAGATACATTTCTTGCTCCACTGATGTTTTGTTGGGTTTATAACGATAGGCTCAAGGTTAAATTCTCTCCTTTATATGAAGAAAATCTATTCCAATCACATGCAGCCCTGCAGAGAGAATCCCTGCGGAGATGTCTGATAGTCCTGAAATCACTCGGCCTCATAATAAAACAGACTCCGAATGGAATTATCTGCAGTATAAGATAAATGAGGACCCCCTCCCACACTCATGCAGCTATGCAGCTCTGCCTAAATCTGGACCTATATCAGGAGACTATGACGCTAACTGCTGCCCAGAAAATATATGAGTTCAAAGGATTCCTAAAAATATTTTACAGCTTTTTATTAAGCGATTTAAATACCACTGACAGAGGGAGATTTTTAAAGTATTTACAATTACCGGCCTTATTAGATAACTTAACTTATATAAAAACATATGATATATGACCTGACATGACATGGCATATGGCAACCTTGAATGTAAATATAGACATGTTAGATTAACAAAAGGTAGTGCAGATGAGAGGTGAAAGTAGAGGGTTTGCAGGATTTTAAAAATACAAATCTGAGGAGCGTGTATGCTGTCAGGCTCAAAACAAAAGGACCCAGTGCTCGAGGCGGAATAGTAAGGTTTAACATAACGTTATTTCACGACAAACTGTAGAGAACAGTGCTAAGGCAGAAACCTGTGTAGGGATAGAACACAGTTTGTGACCACGTCCATCTGATGAAGGATGATTATGAACATGTGATTTACTAACCTGGTCTTAAAGTTCAGTCCATGCCCAGAGGACAAGGTTGGTTCCAGCCTGTCGGCTACCAAGAGAGTGGGTGCAGCCCAGTGATTACCAGATGCTGAAGTCCCAGAGGTCAGGGGACAGACAGGAGATCCAAACGCAGCAGGCAAAGGAAGGCAGGATAAATTCAGAGCACAAAGCCAAAACTGGTGTCAAAGACGTGCTCAGGAGTCAGAGCCAGGAGATCAGAGGTCCGAAGAGGTACAGAAGGGAAATGCAGGATGATGTCAGGAATCAGTTCCAGGTTCGGTTCAAAGACAGGCAGGGATCCAGCAGGAGTCCGAAGACAGTTCAGGCAAACAGATCAGTATGGGAACAGGCAGGCTCGAAGGTCCAGAGGCAGAACAGGTCAGGATCGGCAATCAGAAATATTCAGGTTTGCTAGAGAACTCTCAGCAAAGGCTCGAATAATCTGGCACAGATGACTGGTTGAAGGCTGGTTAGATAGAGAATGAAGCAGGTGGATCAGATGATCGTTAATGAGAACTGGGTGGAGATAAGCAGGTGAGTGAAGTAAGAAAGCACAAGCTCTGCAAGCGCCAAGATCATGACACATGCACTTATAACTTACAGGCAGAGGTTGGTAGAGTACCCCCAAGTTGTAGTGTACTCAAGTAAGCATTACACTACTTCCTCGTATTTTTACTCAAGCAACCTAAACATTGTCAACCAAGAATTTACTAAAGTAAAATAGTATCTAATAAAAAGGCTACTCCAGCACTGAATAACTGATTATAATATCCTGTATTTAATATCAAAAACAGACAAAACTGTGAAGATATATGCAATTTATGGATTTTAAAGACTATAGTAAAACAATAAAAACAAAAAATGTAATTGAAAATAACAATTCCAGGCAGAAAAAACACTTCCAAATATACTTTGTTTTTAACATATAACTTATGAAATCAGCATTTTCAGCTTGACCTCTTTATAACATGGTAAGCTCAAGTAAGCTTGTGTACAACAAAGAACACTCATGTTGAACTAAACTTTAATTATGCGTCTTTCTGTGGATCATTTAAAAAAGAAACAAGATTATTTGTTATTCAGTGATGAATAATCTTGTTGCATATCAAGTGGAATCAAAATCTGCGTCGACCGAGCTCCTCTGGGGGGTTCTGGTCTTGGATGGCTTCTCCTGGTCTGGTTTGGTAGAGAAGGACTCCTCAGTTTTACTCACAATGGATTGAGTTTTCAAACATTTTACTCAAGTAGGAGCTGCAATATGTTATTAAGATGCTTGAGTAACAGTTAAAAGTATTGTGCAGTTAAGCTACTCCTGAAAGCATGTTTTTTGATGAAACATTACTAAAGTAACTGAGTAAACGTAACTATTTACTACCCTCCTCTGCCTGTGGGTTTTATGTTTTGCTGCAGCCTCAGTATTAAGTGTTTGAAGTTTGTCTCTACTAGCTTATGCACATCTAAAGAGCATGGCTAATTGTGAAAAATAGTGATATTACAATCTGAAAGAGTGATTTATCCTCAGAGAATCTCATACGGACCAATTCCGAAAATGAAGAAGGTCTTTCAAAAAAAAGCTTCTTTTCTTCTAGGAGGGCAAAAAGTTAATCACATCTTGAGTTAATATTTAAGAGTTTATTCCTGGTATCTGGGATGATTTGATGGTGCTTTAGTTCAAACAAAAAGCATATGGAAACATTCAGTCAGTGTTTAGAGATATAGCACATGATCAGCTACATGTCAGCTTGTTCTTAATTGACTCTGTACCGGCCCGGTGTCTGATTGCCTTGCAGGCAAAACCACATCTCATGTGGTCCAGAAAGCCATCTGTGGTGGGATGCGAAACGGTTTGGATGAAACAAACCAGGGAACATTTCTCCGACCTTGGGTCATTATATAAAACAATGCAGAAAATCCATAAGTGTCAGCAGCAATAGATTTGCTTTGATGCTTTCTTGAGCTGAAACATTTAGGTTGTCATTTGAACCCGATGGCCGTTTCCAAATCGAAACCACAACCGGCCAAGAAGGAACCTGACTTACACCATCAAATAAGCCATCTGGATGTAACTCTAGACGAAGCACAGAGCCAGATCCAAACTATTGCTCCTCTGTGCTTTTGGGCTGACTGATGAGGTGCTACACAGCAGCCCTGACCCTGCTCGGCTTTCTGTTTCTTTTCTAACAACAGCATGCTCTCACAGTGGCAAATTCATTCTGCAAATGAGCCTAACCCATGATGCAACTGTCTCCGGTACAGCACGTTCATCTAAGGCTGAGCGAGCACATACAGAGCCAGGAGGGTCTCATGGTGCATTCCACAGTGAGGCCTATTGAAAAGAAACCACAGGGCCCATAATAAAACCTGGCAGTCGTAAAACATGACAGATGACAGTAGCTGAGTAACCTGAGCGATTTGACTGCAGATCTCCTGGCTAACATAGCTGGAAGTAACGGCTGTGTGTTAATGACTGCTGCTGTTTATTTAAGCCGTTTTAAAGTGGGAAAACAAACATTTAACCACTGTCCCTCATGGTTACTTTAAACCTAGAACAAGCACTAATAGCAGCTTATGTTATTCACTCTGAGAGCTGGTCTATGTAAACGGTTGCCACAGCATCTCTGCTGGATTTGACTTCCGCTCCCAGGCTTGACCTGTTGACCTGTGCATGTCCCTGTGCCTCCATTTAGCCATGACCTGGAATCCTGCACACCTAAATCTGGCTTAAATTTAGCCCACATGGCTTAATAAAAGCAACAGAACATTTTTCCTGCGAGAGAAAACGGAGCCCTATAACCCTATAACCCTATAGCCAATTTGAAAAGAAAATAGAACTCTTTTCAGTTCAGGAGCTGTTTTAAGGAAACAGTGAAAATGTGCTTAATTCTCAGCTGGATTTAAACTTTTTACACTCATACTATAAAGTGGATGATTGCCCTAAATATTCCATTAAAATTGATTAAATGAGGTGATTCTTATACTATAGAAACAATTTTATCAGCAGTGAATTAAAATAATTGTTTTCAGTCTCGAACATTATTGAGGAGAAATGTTGGCCTGACTGTCTTTTTTAAAGTTTTCTCTCCAAAATATTTTGCTTTATATCAGCGTTCATGGTACCCAGAATTTTCCCAATTGTCGGGATGGTATAAATGCAAAACAAGCAAAAATCATTACTTCTCACTGCCCTGCTTGACAATTGGTGTGAAGTGTTTTTTTTTTTTTTCATTTTTATGCTTTTGCTGTTCCTTTTTATACAAACGTGGTACTTTACATCTAAGGCTAAGGCTGTGTTTCTGGAAACCTTTCAAAATTCCTTTTAAAATCTTATTCCTCTCTTGGCTCTCAGGTTTTGCATGGTTTCTCTGAGCATTGCATGGTCTGAATTTTGGATCAATTTATTGAGACTTTAACTATTGAGAAGATGCACAAATATCCTAATTTTATTCCTTGTGGGGTTAATCTTGGAATAATTTGTTTCTAAATAGTTAATTGACTTCTAAACTTTCCCATAGTGAAGGTAGGGTTAATCTTAAGTTTTATCATCTTGGTGTTAACATACTTAATTATTCAAACAAAGATAGGCAGAAATAATTGTAGAATTTAGTAAACAGCAGATAATTTGTTTATGTGCTAATCTGTAAAACCCTACAAATGAAAAGTGATGTATTTTACCATGTTTGCACCTCAGACAGGCTCAGTTTCTCTTACTATAATTCAGTGATTGACAGGTAGATTTTTTTTTCACCTTTCCTGTCTGTAGCCTTTAGGAATGGTCCCTCCTATATGGATTAACAGATTTTATTCATGTGAATCTGCCTGGAGCCAGAGCTTCACTGATCCAATAATCTCTACATCAAATGGATTACCTGGCTGGTAATCACTGGTACGATTGACACATTCATATCACCAGAACAGTTCCAATAAGTGATGGAGACATCTGCTTTAAACTGATAAAGGGTTTTAGGGCAAAGGGCATTTAACTCTGCCTATTTTTTGGCTTTTTTTTATGCGACTTGGGGATAAAATAATAATCTACTCCACTATTGATTACATTTTTTCCTGTTTAGGTTATTTAAATCTGAGAAAGAAAACCTTAAACCGACTCGATAAAACCAGTAATAGGACACCATCCATCATCCATTTGAACAACTTAATATTCTCTTTTATTTCTGCCAACCTTTTTTGTATCCTTTCCTTTTGTCTGTCATCAGTTCCACCATGCCACCCTGCTGGCTAACTGACAGCAACCTGTGGAGCTGAGCAGAGTGAAGATCCGTTTCTAAGGAGTTGCTCCTTGGCACTCTTTGAGTCCTCAGTGTGATGGGCAGAAATGATTAATGAGCAGTCCAAACACACCACAGGCTAACTTCAAAGCATATCAAGAACATGACAAAGATGAAGAGGTGCAATAACCCATCCCTGAGGAACTCCCAGTCACTTGGTCTGATTTTCTTAGATTGAATGTGAGGTCAAACACATGTCTTCCTGACAAAAAAAAAAAAAAAAAAAAAAACAACCAATGTAAGATATATTTCTGGTTACCTGCAGCGAGTAGTACCCTCAATCAGCCTCCATGTACAGGTTTAACTATCAGACATGTAATCATTCTTCAGCTAACTAGCTTAGCCAACTTTGCAGTTTTTTTCATGCTTTGTTAGCTCTTAAAGTTCTTCTATAAAGGATTTCTAAAGAAGTGCCTTTCTAAATAGAAAAATAATAATTAATAGATATCAATTAACAATAATCATTGGTTTATTAAATAATATTTTAATTAACACTACCCTGTGCCACATTATTTTACATTTCTCTCTTAATATAATTAATATAAACAAGTCACATTTGCAGAATAAAGAGATAAAACCATGCAGTACTACCATTAAGCTCTAACTTTTATTTTCTCTAAAGTTAGTCCTATGATGGGCTAATAGAAATGGTATTGTATCGTAAGTTTTTAATAAAGTTCAGTGTTGTAACTCTTGTAAACTAATTTCAGCTTTTGTTTCGGACCCAGGATGCCAACAAAGGTATTAAATACACTTTATTTTTGTTATGCAAGGACTCTGATAGTGATGTTAGTTTAATTCCCTTATCCTAATTCTACTAAAATACTTGCTTTGTAAGTAATCAAACTAAAAGTTAACATCTAAAACAGAGCCATAAAATAGAATGAACAAGACCACACTTTTTCTTAGTGCGTGTAACAAGTTAGAAAAACACCATCATTTAGCCAAAAGGGGCTTTGAATAAGGGTGAGCTGCACATGTTGGCCCATTTAATGTAAACTGAAATTGGTACTGCAACACAGGGAGCACTAACAGCACACTGTGTTAGAAAAGATGCATTTTAAATAGTCTTATTCCTGGTGGAGAGGCACATTTAGCTTTTTATTCAATTTATTTTTGTGTAGCTGTTGCATTTTGTCAGCTTTTATGTCTATTTGAATGAATAAAAACAGGTTCTTTTTTAAAAAAAACAAAGACATCCTGTCTCAGTGAGAATTTACCTGTATAAAAAACCTTGAGACACTCAGACAAACAGACAGATAGAAATACTGGAGCTTTGCATATATAACTGATTAAAAATCAGTTTATATAGTTTCATATTTAGCCTTTAAGCATCTGTGGTACAGTACAGCCACACAACCTTTAAATAAAGCGTAATCCATTTACCTAATATAATTTATCAAATAAGAAACACCCAATACGCAGATTAAGTTTAGCCAGCTTTCTTTTTTCATCTGTCACTGATGTATTATGAGTTGGTTTATCTTTCAAAGCACATTGCAAGCCTTTAAAATGGCTGATTCTTTGCCAGGCACTTCTCACGTTGTGCTTAATCACTGCCTACATAAGCATGAACTGGAGTTGGTATGTTAAACTTTAATGCAAGTTGAGATTTTGTCTGGTTTAGAATTTTGTAAGACCAGATGCTGCTGAACATGAGCGTCTCAGAGTTCTTTGAATGCTGTCATTAAAATAAATGAACCAGAAACATTCCCTCTCCCTTTGTGCGGACCTTTTTCTTCTCTCCTTGCTATGCAGCACACACTCTTCATGCTCCCACGCACATACACACTCATGTCAGCTCCATCAACGTACCTGCTGAGCTCAGATTACAAAGTCCTCAGCACGGTGAAAGAAATGCCCCTAAGGAAGGCCGCCCGGGAGGTAGTGTTGCTGGCAGTCTCTCCCAACCTTTTCACTCCACTACATGAGCTGTAACTCCTGTTTGGATTAACTGAGTGTGCAACTGAGTGTGCAGCTGTTCAGAGGATCTCCATCTGAAGTTAATTTATTTTCTCTGTGATATCTCTGTATCTAAGTAACTCTAACTGACTACTTTAAAACATAGCACCTTCTGCTGCACTTTTCTACTGAGCACTTGTCAGTTTCACACGGTTTTATTTCTGATAGCAAGAAGTAGCTAGCCTAGGCTAGCGCTAGCTTAGCATTGCTATGGCTTCTCTCTCTCCCTCCCTTGACTCTTTTCCAACTCTTCCTTCTTCCTCTCCTCTCTCCTGCTCTCTGTGTCAGATGTTCAGTTATTCCTCTGCCTCCTTTAGTGATAATGGGATGTGTAATAAGTGTAGTATTTTTGTAGCTTTGGAGGCGAGGGTGTCAGAGTTAGAATCCAGGCTTCAGGCTGTTGAAGTAGGCCCCCCACGTAGCTGTCCTCCAAAAGTGCCTGAGCAGCCAGGCGATTGGGTAACTGTACGCAGAAAGCGTAGTCGTGGATCTCTGCCCACTGGTCACCACCAACCCGTTCACGTTTCTAACCGGTTTTCCCCACTCAGTGACACACCCACTGAGAAGCCCACTCTGGTGATTGGCAGCTCCATAGTCAGAAACGTGGCATTAGAGACACCAGGGACCATAGTCAAATGTTTGCCGGGGGCCAGAACGGGCGACATCAAATCCTACCTGAAACTACTGGCTAAGGATAAGGTTAAATACAGTAAGATTGTTATTCACGCTGGTGGTAATGACACCCGGTTACGCCGATCGGAGGTCACTAAAATTAGTGTTGCTTCGGTGTGTAAGTTTGCCAAAAAAATGTCGGACTCCGTAATTTTCTCTGGTCCCCTCCCTGATCTGACCAGTGATGACATGTTTAGCCGCATGTCGTCATTCAATCGCTGGTTGTCTAGGTGGTGCCCTGAAAACAACGTGGGCTACATTAATAATTGGCAATCCTTTTGGGGAAAGCCTGGTCTGATTCGGAGAGACGGCATCCATCCCACTTTGGATGGTGCAGCTCTTCTTTCTAGGAATCTGGCCACATTTATTAGTCCTCCAAAACCCTGACCACCCAGGGTGCAGACCAGGAAGCAGAGTTGTAGTTTAACACACATCTCTGCAGCTTCTCTACTGTTACCCACTCTTTACTCCATCCAGACAGTGTCTTGCCCACGACCAAAATCTAATAAATTAGCAAAGATTCCCAAGGGAGTAAATCATGATAATCTAATTAAAATCAAAATAACTCCAATTGGGGAAAAAGTTAAAACAATTAAATGCGGTCTGTTTAACATAAGATCGCTTTCCTCTAAAAGTCTACTAGTTAATGACTTGATTTGTGATAATCACATTGACTTGTTTTGCCTTACAGAAACCTGGCTGCAGCAAGAGGATTATGTGAGCATAAATGAGGCAACTCCTTCAAGCTATTTAAATTTTCACATCCCCAGAAGTTCTGGGCGAGGAGGAGGAGTAGCAACAATCTTCGAGTCTGACTTACTGATTACTCCCAAAACAATTAATTCCTACAACTCTTTTGAACATTTAACCCTTAATTTCCCTGATCCAAATTTCAAGGCAAGAAAACCTCTTCTTTTTGTAACTTTGTATCGTCCACCAGGTCCTTACTCTGAATTTTTAGATGAGTTTTCAGAGTTCCTTTCTGATTTGGTATTAAATACTGACAGGGTCATCATAGTGGGAGATTTTAACATCCATGCTGACATTGAAGGCGATAGCTTAAGAGCAGCCTTTAATGCTATCTTAGACACTATTGGCTTTGTTCAAAATGTGAATAGTCCCACGCATTCTCATCTTCATACTTTGGATCTTGTGCTGACATACGGCATAGAATGTGAAGAAATAACAGTATTTCCTCACAACCCTGTCCTCTCTGACCACTTTCTAATAACCTTCAGGATTACTTTAACAGAGTTCTCCTCCCCCAAAAGAAGGTTCAATTTTAGTAGATCTTTATCAGATAGTGCAGTTATAAATTTTAAAGAATCTGCTTCACTTTCTCTCTGCTCTGTGTCACTGAGCAGTGCTGCAGAGTGCAAAAGCTTAGCTTATTCCCCTTCACAGGTTGATGATTTTGTTGAGGGGGTTGCTAGTTCTCTGCGTATTGCCTTAGACAACGCAGCTCCTTTGAAAATGAAAACCGTTAAAAATAGAAAGCTTGCTCCTTGGTTTAATGCAGAGCTGCGTACTTTGAAGCAAAATGCTAGGAAACTGGAGAGAAAATATCGCTCCACAGGCCTGCGAGAGTCCTTCCTAGTCTGGAAAAATGGTTTACTGCTGTATAAGAGGACCCTTTGTAAAGCAAGAGCAGCATACTTCTCCTCATTAATAGAGGAGAATAAGAATAATCCTAGATTTCTTTTTAATACAGTTGCCAAACTCACCCAGAGCCATAGCTCTGTTGAACCGTCCATTCCACCTGCTCTTAGCAGCAATGATTTTATGGGATTCTTTATAAATAAGATTGATCTTATTAAAAATAAGATCATAAGCACTCCTCTATCCGCGATTGTACCTGAGGTAGTCATGGAATCTGAACCGGGTTTAGACTGCTTTGATCCAGTTGAACTCTCTGAATTAGCAAAATTATTGTCTTCATCTAAGCCTTCAACTTGTATGTTAGATCCAGTTCCAACCAGGTTATTTAAGGAGGTATTCCCTTTGATCTCCTCCTCCATTTTAGATGTGATTAATCTATCTCTGTTACAGGGATATGTACCTAAAGCTTTTAAGATTGCTGTAATTAAACCTCTGCTTAAGAAACCGTCTCTTGACCCAGATGACTTGGTCAATTATAGACCTATATCCAATCTTCCTTTCTTATCCAAAATTCTTGAGAAAGTAGTTGCCAAACAAGTTTGCGATCACTTCCACCATAATGAACTTTTTGAAGAGTTTCAGTCTGGCTTTAGAGCTCATCATAGCACTGAAACAGCTCTGGTGAAAGTCACTAATGATATTCTCATGGCCTCAGATAATGGACTTGTATCTGTGCTCGTCCTGTTGGATCTTAGTGCTGCATTTGATACAGTTGACCATAATATTCTTTTAGAAAGACTTGAATATTTTGTTGGAATTAAAGGAACAGCTCTAGACTGGTTTAAATCTGATCTATCTGATCGAATTCAGTTTGTTCATGTTAATGATAGATCTTCAACACGCTCAAAGGTTACCTGTGGAGTACCACAGGGATCAGTGCTAGGACCAATTCTCTTTACTTTATACATGCTCCCAATTGGTAGAATTATTAGACAGCATGGGATTAATTTCCACTGTTATGCTGATGATACCCAGCTATATCTGTCTATAAATCCAGATGAAGCTAACCCATTACATAGATTACAGGCATGTCTTGAAGACATAAAAACCTGGATGACTCTTAATTTTCTGCTTCTGAATGCAGACAAAACAGAAGTTATAGTCTTTGGACCAGAGTCTCTGAAAAAGAAACTGATTAGCCAGTCACTTCATTTGGATGGGATTAAACTGATTTCAGATAATAAAGTAAAAAATCTTGGTGTTATTTTTGATCAGGACCTGTCATTTAAATCCCATATCAAAGAGGTTTCTAGAATTTCCTTCTTTCATCTGAGGAACATTGCAAAAATTAGAAATATCCTGTCCAGGGGTGATGCTGAGAAACTAGTCCATGCATTTGTTACTTCAAGGCTGGACTATTGTAATTCTTTACTATCAGGAAGTCCACAAACTGTAGTTAAAAGCCTTCAGCTGATCCAAAATGCTGCAGCCAGAGTTCTAATGAAAATGAAAAAGAGAGATCATATCTCTCCTATCCTGGCTTCTCTTCATTGGCTTCCTGTTAAATCCAGAATAGAATTTAAAATCCTCCTTCTCACATATAAAGCCTTAAATGGCCAAGCTCCATCTGATATCAGAGATCTGATTGTTCCTTATGTTCCTAACAGAGCACTTCGCTCTCAATCTGCAGGTTTACTAGTGGTTCCTAGAATTTCTAAAAGTAGAATGGGAGGCAGATCTTTTAGTTATCAGGCTCCTCTCCTGTGGAACCAACTACCAGTTTTAGTCCGTGAGGCAGACACCCTGTCTACTTTTAATGGCAGGCTTAAAACTTTCCTTTTTGATAAAGCATATAGTTAGAGTGGCTCAAGTTATCCTGAGCTATCTCTATAGTTATGCTGCTATAGGCTTAGACTTTTGGAGGACATAGGGACCCCCATTTCATCATTCTGCTTCATTCTCTCTCTGTTCTCCTATTCTGCAGAATCTGTTAGTTCAATCTCTAACCTTCTGCTCTCTCTGCTTTTCCTCAGAGTAGCTTTGCCTCGTCTGTTCCTGTTTGGCTGTGACGTCATCCTGGAAAAAAACATCAGCTGTGCTGCTTCTATCAACACCCTTGTTAATAGATGTTGGAGATCGGCCTGTTTTCCAGTGTGGTCCTGTTTTTCTGACCGTGACTGAGTGGATGTGCTCTCTTCGTCCTCTGGCATGGGAGCTGCCTTGGAGCTCGTCTGCCTGGCTGTGTGTTTCCTGGACGGGGCCGCCTTTTACAGCTGCTTTCTGTATCTCTGATTCTGTCTCCTTGAACCCCAGTCGGCCTCTGCAGATGGCCGCTCACACTGAGCCTGGTTCTGCTGGAGGTTTCTTCCTGTTAAAAGGGAGTTTTTCCTCTCCACTGTCGCTACAAGCATGCTTAGTGTGGGGGATTGTATTTGAGTCAATGAGTCAATGCAATCAACTGGTTTTCCTTAGATAGAAAACTTTGTATCAATTTGACTGTATGATCTGGTTGAACTGTAAAGTGCCTTGAGATGACATGTGTTGTGAATTTGGCGCTATATAAATAAACTGAATTGAATTGAATTGAATTAATGAGCTGCAGTCAGTGAGGCCAGTGACAGTTAATAAAAATGTGAAGCACATGGGAACAGGGCTTTCATAACATGAATGCATCTTTCCAGTTACACTCCGTGCTTTTAAATGAATCCCTTTCCTTTCCGCTCCTTTGTTCCTTTATCTTTAAAATCCACATCTAACAGGTTCTGACATCATGTCTTTGTCTCCTAAAGCCATCCCCATATTTTAAACTGTTTTATCATCTGCAGTCTATATTTACTGTTAAAAGATGATGCAATTTCTCTTTAATAATGAGAAGTTATGCATTACATGAAAATTGATGGAGGGGAATGTAACCCTTCTTGCTTTGACCTCTTTTCATCATAAACACCACCACCATCCATCATTATATACATACCAGTACTTCAATGACGAAACGTTTTGTTCTCTGATGACAGAAGCTCAGTCAAAATCACCTATTTTTCTTATTTTTTATTTTTTAACACACAAAGAAACTTTGAATATATGGAAAAAACATGCAGAAAAGATTAACAGTGCAGAATGTTTAAACACAATCTTCAATACATTAAAAGAGAATTTCATGGGAGCATCAGTGAAGGGGAAGAAAAATTATGAAAGATTTGAAAAAAATGTTGCAAATACATTATTACTTTACCTTCACAGTAACTCTGGTTGGTTGTTTTAATGTATGAATTCATTATTGGAACACTATGGTGTTCAGGTTTAGTTAGGTTCTGCTAATTTTGGTCTCGTCTCACCTGAACACCTTATTCTGTGCCAGATTTGCTGAGTTGGGTCCTTAAATTGTTTGTATGTATTTATAAATTTTTACTCTGTTGATAATGGGGTAAAATAAAATATTCACAGCAAGACTTTGTATCTGGGATGTTTTTTTTAGCAGTTGCAGTTAGCAACAAACAGCTGAGTGTGTTCACATGCTGTAGCTGCAGGAGGCAGAATTTTTCCCTGTCTGAATGTTATCATAACTTATTTATTAATTGATGTTTAAATTGGTTTTCAACATTTCTGAATTACATTTACAATAATATATTAAAGGCTAGTGGAGGATGTTCTCTTTACGGGTTTATCATCAAAATTAGTGGTCCTCCTAATTGTCATTCATTCTGGTGGTATGTTTACATAAGGCCGTCCTACATGCTCGTTCCCATTTCCACTTACAGGTGGTGAGTCTGACATAGTGGAAAAACCGCAAATCTTCTTTTGGAAAGTAAGCGTATATGAGCGATGCAAAAAGCAACTTTAAACAGAGCCTGCACGAGGAGAAAAGGTCCTTGAGCGAGCTCTCGCATGCGTTTAATAGGTGTTCCCTATGTGGAGCGGGTACAGGGTTCTGCATGTGCAATTTTTTTTTAAGTCACAAAAATCCTTCACTATACCTTTAAGTTCTTTAGCCACAAAAACCTTGGAGGACAAACTGCTCAGGTTATCTGTGATAGGTACCTCTTTATGGGGGAATGGCCTGTAGTTAGCACCTTTTCAAATCACACACTGATGGTGGGAAGCTGCTTTGTTGCTACCTTGGGACTCACTGATAGTGAGGCTGCATACACATTCACTGACCGCCATCAGTAGGCAGTGCAGGTGAATTGTCCTACCCAAGGAAAGAATGACAGTAAAAGCTGGAACTGGGATTTGAATCAACAACACTTTGGTTGCATGGCAACATTTCTTTAGAAAATACACAATCTACACTTTAATCTGGGTCAGTCTTGCCTCTCTGGAATTATGAGCATCAACGGAAGAAGTGGAGCTTCCAAAGTTGCATCCAGTTTTTCTATCAGTTTATTCAACGTTGTCATCAATTGTTGGCCTTCCTTTTGTTCAAATAGTTGTTGATATCTGTTTCTTTTTTTTTCCCTAATCACCCAGACCCATACAGATCTGGTTTCTAAGAAAAATCAAGGGATCACAAGTTCTTTGTTTCCTGATGAGAAAAAGCACATGGTGGAGAAGCAGGAGACCTTCCTATGTGCAAACATGAGCATACTCTGCAATCTGTTGTTTTTTCCTTTGTGTGTCTTTTGTTCTTCAGTCCAGTATGTGGCAAACACCCCCTGTAGCCATTCTAGGGTGACAGCCCATGCATGTGTTATTTGTGCTTTTGTATGCATAAATGTTCACATGGAAAAACTCTAGGGCAGACGAAATATGTTAATGAGAATAACTTCAGTAGGTTAATTTTTTCAAATGACAAGGGGAAGTTTGGATGGCTGAGAATTCTGTTTGACTTATGAGCTTGAATACAAAGAAGTGAGCAGATCTGTTGTAAGAGGAAAGGTAGTGATATATCTTTGAAAAAGCAGAAACAGTATTTATTAAAGAGACATGTCTTAAACCGGGGAAGGCTATTTCATTGAAACTTGGCTGGTGTGGATATATTTTGTAAAGCTCATTTTCTAGCAAAAAGCATTATTGTTATCTCCTTTTGGACTGCTTTTTGAGATTTCAGTTGTTTATGTCATTCTGTTCAGTTGGTCATCGGTTTATTTTCCATTTTGTGTTATATTTAAGCTTTGTTGCATTTTTTGACTTACTCTCTGTTGCCCCCTTGTACCAGTCTCCTTTCACCTAGCTCCCTTCTAGTTACTTCTATCCACACCTGCTCCATATCAGCTGATTAGTCCATTATTTTCTTCTGTCCACCATCTGTCCAAATCGACAAAACTCCTCTCTGCCTCCACATCTCTGCATTTGAGTCATCAACCAACCTCTACTGTATGTTAACAGGAAGTGTTTATCAATACATAAAATCAAAACTTTAAAGATTAGATACTTAGTTGATAAAAATAATGCATCCACAGAACACATATTTTTGCAATTTCTTTTACATTTTATTTTGATTTTTCAAAAATGTATTCAAATAATTATTTTGTTTGTTTTGACGGGTCCTTTTGGTTATGATTCTGGTTATGGAGCTCAGACATTGTCAGGATCTGATGTAGCCAAGAAATGTTTTTTTTCTTGGCATTAAATTTCTCATATTCAAGCTAAAAAAAACAACAAAAAAACAAAAGGAAGCAAAGCAAGGTTATCACACCATTATATTTATATGAATGCCAAAAACAAAAAGCATAAAAATAAAACATAACTTCATGTATAGGTTTACTTTTTGTATATACATTTTGCCCTTTTGAGGCTTTGTGAAGGCAAATTTGTGTTTTGCTTGGTCCAATATTGTGTCACAAAACAAAAAAAAAATAAAAAAATACCAGTTTAATAATGGAGAAGCTATATATTTATATGTTTTTTTTAATATATAGAAACTATTTATTTTTTTCAGAATGTTTATTTAAGAGTGATTATGCAGATTAACAAACATTTAGAAGAAGTACACTATATTATATTATTTTTAATGTGAATTCCAGATTGTTCTTTCTTCTTTGCCTTTTCTAAAAAGTGCTTTAAATCAGTCCTAGCTGTCTTTATCAATCCTGGGTCAGATCCTGACTTTTGAAAAAGGAGGCAGGCAGTTAAGGCAGCAGAATAAAGCGTTAGCCTCGCTGCATGCAGATAGCCAAGCCTTTTAGCTAAACCAGGTCCCGGTAAAAGACCGGGTGTACCGTTTCCATCTGTCTTTGGACTGCTGATTGATTTTGATGTTCAGCTGATTATGTTCAAACAATTTCACCTTCAGCTTCTCTTGGCAAGTTTGCTTCCCTCCCGCGACTCGGCCTGTCAATCACCCACACTATAACTGTGACGACAGTTTCTGTCACCTCAGGGCGTAGCTTTGATGCGCCCCAAGCTCTCCTATACATTTGTATTGCAGAGCTAATGTGCATGGTCAACTTTTAACGAGAGTCAATGGGAAAGCATTTTTGCACCCCAGGACGGAAATACGTCACCAATCTGAGGAAAAATTAAATGATGCTTTAATAGTCATTAAAGATTAAGTATTATTACCTCTAAAAATTATATTTCAATATATTTCGAAATAATTTTATATAATTATCAATGATAAAATATAATTTTTATGATTAAAAATTTTTTTTTATGTCTTAATCATGGTCATTGGACTGGTGGGGAGGCTTCAGAAAGAAAAGTGCAAAGGTAACAGGTATGTTAAATGTCTGGTAATGTTAACTAAAAGTTAGCATTACCTAAACTAAAAGTTAGCATTAGCAGACCTGACAACAAACAGTACGGAATAAGAGCGGGCTAGAGTGAGTGCGCCCCTCCTGTACACTAATATAGTGTACAGGAGGAGTTAAACTTGCAGCTGTGACCTATAAAGCATCCTTAACTTGAGATCTAAACCCCTACAATTCCTCCATAGCACCCTTGAAGTCCCAGCCATATCTCGTTTGTTTTTACAGTTTACTTTTTTAAACGATGGATTGAACACTGCCTTTTTCACAGGATTCATGCAGGCAATCTACACTTTTATCTGAATCTAAAAATCTGTCTATAAAGTTTGACTCCTGTATGTACTTTTTTTGGTTTGTCAATTGAAATGCTGTTCAAAAGCATCATATTCTGTGGTTGTGCCATGACAAAATATAAAACAGAATTGAAAGGCGTTATGTGTTTATTTATAACACTGCATTTACTGTGGTAAATCACAAATAAACAAAACCAAGAAGCAGTTCGGACATCTGGGCCTGAAACTTAAAGGATTGTTTAATATATGAAGGAATATTTGAAAGGTTTTTCCCTAAACTAAGAAACAGACTGTTTTATAATCAAAGCCATTCACTGCATTCTACAGTATAAGTTGTTCTCTAGTGATGAAATGTAGCACATGCCTGGGTTCCCAGAGTGTTTCCATGCACATAAAGTAGAGATGGCAAGGCAGGAGGTTTGTTATGACAAAATATGATAAGCATGCTGGGTCCACAACCTGTTCCTTCCCAGGAAATAATCTCCAGGCTCAATTCCTGCACTGCCAGATATCAAACATCACAGGGAAGTAAAGACTTGACAGCGGGTACAAGAGGATGTATGCAGAGCAACTTACCTGGTGTTTCACTGCTTAGGGTTTAATACCTGTGGAGTGGACAGAGACTTAGAGAGTCTGAGGGCATAATGCTGTAGTTACATGTTTGCTCTCTGGATAAATTCACCTGGAGGCGTCTGAGAACACCGAAAGGAGAAGTTTCAGTCTGTTGAGGATTCAGCTGAACGATAAATCAAAGTGAATAATCTTTCTTAAACATATTTACAGTATTTATATTAGCATTCACAACAGCATAAACAGCACTGTGGATAATTCTATTTGCAAATTTATAAGTCAATATTTTTTTTTGCTTGATTTCATCCAGTTTTCCTTTTTTAGTTTAAATTTAAAGGAAACTATTATTGAATTCAATTAGGTCTTCATTATAGCTACACAGCAGGATAGTAAAAGCTCAATGTGTTAGTTTTCTTGGCAGGATGTCTCCATAAACGATTTAATAACAGCACCAGAAATGAAGAATTCAAGTAGCAGTAACTTATTTTTTTCTGCAGTCCATGAATGAACTCATTTGTTGGAAAATGGATTTTATATAGATCACATCCTTATTCCACACCCTCTGCTGAAGGCTGATGTTTTGAAAACACAACAGGAAGTGTCTGTAATGACCCAATTTTTCTACAGTACTGACCCAGTTATTACATAAAGGTTACCAAAGCACTCTGATAAAAGCAAATGTGTTGTTGAGCAATTTAACAAATGATTAACTACACCACCTGAAATAAAATCTAATTAGATCATGACAGACCTACCAATAGCTTTAATTTGAAAAACAAAGGATGAGAGGATGTTTTCCGAAAATAATAAAAGAAAACCCACACATATATATATATATATATATATATATATATATATATATACACATATACACACATATATACACACTTCTGTAGGAAGCAAACAGGCATATCGAGTTATACAAGAATAAAATGTATTCATTGTGACATTACTGAACAAATAAAAAGAAAATAGGGCATTAATTTGAACATCTTTATCAAGAAAGGCTCATTAATCATGTAAAATTATAGTTTTCGATTTAACTCGGGGAAAAAGTTATTTAATTGATCACAACAAAATTACACTGGTTACTCCATATTTCCCTCCAGGAATGTTCAATGCCAAACAGGACCAGATCAGATTAAGCTATTATCATGACAAAAAGCAAAGAAAATACAGTTAGGGGTTGAACTAAAAATACTGCAGAAAGGGAGAAAGGAGATAGAACCAAGCAGAATGATTAAAATTGGTCCCCATGTCCTCTGGCATTCTATGCCTATAGCAGCATGGCTATAGAGATAGTTTAGGATAACTTGAGCCACTCTAACTATATGCTTTATCAAAAAGGAAAGTTTTAAGCCTGCCATTAAAAGTAGAGAGGGTGTCTGCCTCACGGACTAAAACTGGTCGTTGGTTCCACAGGAGAGGAGCCTGATAACTAAAAGATCTGCCTCCCATTCTACTTTTAGAAATTATAGGAACCACTAGTAAATCTGGAGACTGAGAGCAAAGTGCTCTGTTAGAAACATAAGGAACAATGGACAGTTCACCAGAGCTATGGCTTTTATGTGAGCTTGGCAACCGTCATAAAAAGAACTTTAGAATTATTCTTATACTCTATTAATTAATGAAAAAATATGCTGCTGTTGTTTCATGAAAGGTAGTTGTGTTTACAGCAGTAGACTGTTTTCCAGATTAGGCAGATAAGGCCCTATTTTCCTTCCACTTTGTAACACTATACTTCAAATTAAACAGCTCTGTATTAATCTAAGGAGTCAGCCTCCTACAGTATTATCTGTCTTCTTTTCAAAGGGGCATTGTTTTCTGAAGCCGTGCACAGAGGAGAAGTTACCCCATGAACACAATCATCAACTTGCAAAGGGGAATAAATTAAATGCTCCCCTCTGCAGTTCAGTGATACAAAGGAGATAAAAAAGGGGAACAGATTCTTGAAAGTTTACAACTGCATCTTCTGATAATGACCTGCTAAAGTGAAACCTTCTTTGAGGGGAGAGGAACTCTGTTGAAGTAACTTTGAAGGTTATTAAAAAGTGGTCAGCTAAGAGAGGGTTGTGAGGACATACTGTACTGGTATCTCAATGCCATATATCAGCATAAGGTCCAAAGTATGAAGATGTAATATAACGGTGCAAAGTTGAACAATTACTAGTTTTTGTTCTGTGATCTTTAGCCAGCCAATTATCATTAACTGATATTTAACTAATAGGGGGCTGTTTTTCTCTAATAATCTCTTAGATGGTATTTCTTTTTTAGTTATATTGAATTCATTATTTTTGTGACCTGGCAGTAGCCAGATTGATATGTGTAGAGCAGAGTTGAGTTCTACGTTATAAATCTGGGATGGCTACAGTTCAGTCTGTTCATGAAGGGACGGTTAGTACAATACTTTGAGCTGATTGGTTGACACGCCCATCTTTCATAATACATTTTCAGCCAATCGTAGCAGCAAATCATGACGTTTCAGCCGAGTAAGCTGATAGATCAAACTTTTTCCAAATCCTGTCGGAAGAAAAGCACAGAAATCTTTACCATCTATAAAAGCACTAAGTGCTTTTCTTTGCTCAATTTTTTAATTGAGAAATTTTCACTTTTTTAGCTAAAACTGAGTCAATTGCGGTATGTGAGTCATCCAGCGTAGCCATGTTTTTTTTTAGCCCCTACCAGGCCCTTCTTTTTGATGTCATTCCTACATGCCCCACCCAAAAAACACAGCTGGCATGTCATTGGTCCGACTTGCCAGTTGTTACCAGGCGGTCGTATTACTGGGAGTCTTTCAAGATGGATTTGTTGTGAGACTGAAAACTCAGATCTAACGACAATCCAGCTTGAAGCGCAAGGTTTAAAAAAATTTTGACCAAGGAGATGAGTTCCACTCTGTTTATCCAAACTAGGGCCGGATTTATCAAGATCCAATTTTGCGTGCAGTAATTTGCGCTCGCAAACTGGAGGGGCTGAACCATGGTTTGCGGGTGATTTAACAAGAGTGATTGCGTAACTGGTGGCAGGTGCAAAACTGTTGGAGACACCCTATTTAAATGATGGTTTTGCGCGTTTTGTGGTTTGTAGTTTGTACAAACTAGTGCATTAAGAAATTTAAATCTTACAGTGACACCCCCAGCCCCTCCAAAAAAAAAAAAAAAAATATATATATATATATATAGATATATATATATATATAAAAACTTTGGCAACCTTTATTCCCTAAGGTTGTATGTGGCTGGATTTCTACTTCACTGCAGTAAAAAAAAAAAAACAAAAAAAAAAAACAGGTGTTTTGTATTGGCTTGTAGAAAAATGCACATACCAAATGGCTCATAAGAAGTGACTGTGAATGAGATTACTGCGCGTACGCATCCCCGCAGCATTGGCATGTTGCTCCACAGGCGCAGGGGGGAGGTTGGGGTTCTCCGGTAGGGCGTCAGGGCGACATGGCATTTAGAACGTCGGACAGCACTTCTGAAAAACGAGATTGGGAGATCCCAGCTCTCGCTTCAACCGTACACTGGAATGACCCAGATGCAAAAAAGTGCAATGTTGCAAGGAGTTTTGTGATATCTGGTATTGCGTGGGTCCTCCTTGTGGCTGGCTCCAAATCCATTCGGAGTTCCCCCAACAGCTCCAAAATGGCAATTGGTTCATTCCAAAAATATTCACACGGAGTGAAAAAATGCGTTCTCTGCGTCTCCTTGCTTCATTTCCATGTCTCCTTCTTACGACAATAACCGCTGTCATGTGTGCGCAATTACGCATACAGACCATTTGCACCTTCTTTTGAAACATGTTAAATATAGAGTCAGATACCGTTAGCAAAATTGCTTTCAGGTTTAGTAAATCACTTTGCGAGTGCTAAATTAATATATTTACATGTTCTCCTCCCACAAGACGCACTTTTGCGTGTAAACGCCCCATATTGCATATTCATTGCAGAAAAAGTACTAAATGGATAAGAGGCGCTATTTAGCACGTTTTAAAGACCAAATCCTTTTAGCACGATGTTGATAGATCAGTTTGTACATTTTTTAGCGTGCGCAGTGAAATAGCTCACGTTTTTATACACGCAAACCTTTGATAGATTCGGCCCTTAGACTTTTTTTCCTATTTTTCCTTAAATTGCTAATAATTGTAAAGAAAATACTTTAAAACACTATTTGATAACATATATACGCCCAATGTTCTCTATCATTTTTGTTTTGAATGAATGTAATGGGTTTTATAATTAGGCCGATATCTTTTGCACATGCTGAAAGGTTTTGTCTCCATTTTAGCTTCATTTTATTTCCAGCTTTCTATGAACAAAAAAAGAAATTAACTGCAGCCGTGTATTTGTCATGCGAAATGTGTAGGTTAGTGGAACCACAGTTACTTGTGTTTAGAAAAAGGTCACAGATGGTCATCCATGTGGGCTTTCATATCTGTTTAACCATTGAATCTGAAATATTTGTCAGTGAATAGAAATGTGGGAAAGACAACAGAAGGACAGAGCAGAGCTTTTTTTAAAATAGACAGCTCATTGAATTTGGTCCTGCTTTCTTTTACAGTGTCATATCTTGAGCTTTATATTAAAATTTTTAACTGCTTTCCACATACATATGAAGAAAGAATCCTTTTAATAAAGCTGTGACTTCTTCTTCTACTTAAGCATTTTCCTTCCTGTGACCTGACTTCTCTGCCTTTCACCTTTTTGTTTATCTTCCCAGCTAATGTTTACACTGATCTGCTGCACTCAAGTGAAAAGGAGCTTTCAGCAGTGGGCAGCCCTTTCTTGACCAGTTTGGGCAGAACACTGCAGACAGCTGGAAATACCATGACCTCCTGACAGTTTGTCCTTATGATGAGAAATTCCTCCATTATTTAAAGTGTCAAGTCAAATGTCACATTTATACAACAGACTCATTTCTGAACCAAAATTGTATTAATCTTCCAAAGCATATGGAAATAAGTAATGAGGGTGACAAAATAGAAACTGCTCAAATCCATCTACAGCTATTTCCTGGATAATAAAAAAAGATTGAGATTTTGAATGATATATATATAATTATGCTCCTTTTACTAAAAGAAGTAGAACTAAAATAGTGTCTAACAAAGTCACAGGGTGGAATGAAATCATCATAGTCTGAACTAAACGGCTAAATATGATATAATGATTATAATTTAAAACCATAAAGCAGAATTATTCCTCCTGACAGAACAATGAGATGTGTTGCCTACACTGAAACAATGATATACGTTCCATTACTTGTTGTAGACATTTTTCATGCATAGTTTGAAGGAAAAAAAAGCATAGTATAAACACCCCTTTTTAATAGATCATTTTGAGTACTATGAAAGCAATGTGTACATTTTTCCATTCCAGGCGTAAGAAAGTGAAATCAGCTGGTTGATTAATGAGGCTATTTGCTCGGCTAAACAAACAGAAGTTTGCCACTAAACACAAACAAACAAACTACTAATATTAGGGCATCAGTATCCCTCAGATAAGAGGTTCTGTTTTATTTTCCAAACTGTGACCGTCTATGATTGTCATCATGCCATAAAAATGTTTTTAAACAGCTAAAATTAGCCACCTTTAAGTTTACTGACTAGCAGTGTAAAGAAACAGATGGGGGAGGGCAACATTGCGAGGCTCTTTGCTTTAAACCGCCAATTTCTTTAGCATTTTCACCATACTGTAAGGAAATTGCTTTAAAAAAATTATCATATAATCAATTTTAGTGATTTCTAAACTGTTATGAAGTAAATTAGTAAAGAGAAAAACCTTTTTCCCATTTTCACAGAGAAATATATTCCAAAAGTTTTATGTATAGACGAGTACAGCAGAGAAACTATAACAGGGTTCATCCGATCAGCACTAAAAAAGCTCAAGTGTGAGTGTTGCTGTGCTCTGGAGCTGAACCTTTAGGAAGAATTAAGTAAACCCTGAGCAAGGAGCAGTGGTTCTCCATTCCTCAGAGGGTTACTGGAACCTTTGGCTTGCACCTCAGTGAGAAAGGATTCATAGGGCTTCATAATAATGAGCCCAAGCAGTCTTCAAAGCTTTGAAAGAAAACTTTGGGAATACTAGACTAGAGCAACTTTGATCCGGCTGACCCTAAGCCTGCTGATTTTCACGACATGTTGTGACTCAGATCAGAAAACAATGCACAAAAAGTTAGCATTGTCCAATGGTACTTTCACTTAAACAAAGGTCTGATTCAGAGATATGGATACTGCATAGTCAGGATTATTAAGTCTTGGTTATACAGTCACATTTAAATTAAAATGAATGCAAACCAGTGAATAAGTTAATCCATAAGGCATTTTTTTTTAGCATATTTGTGTCTGTAGTTCATGATTTAATGTTTCTCCAAGTCTTCTGCATTTCTCGTGCTTTTGCTTGAGGGGAAACAAAATATTTCCGTTTTAGTAATTACTAATTTAATGAGGAGCTAATCACTTTTGTGCCGCTTTAAGGCTGATTCAGAGATAATCAGGAGTAATTCATTCCAACAAAATGTAAATTTACAATTAATCATGAACTATTAATGATCTAATCATTCATTTATGCTGCATCGCATAGTCTGTTTAACAGTAACTGATATTTAACTGTCTATTTAAGCTCTAGTTTCATATTAATAAGTTAGATCATCTTGGATTAATCCCGATAACTATACTATGACTGTAAACGTAAATATATTTGAAGAAAACAGTATGTTGGATTTCTGGCACTTTAGCAAAGTAACAGTATAAACATTTGATACCAGAAAATTTAAAAAAGAAGCACCTTCATAAATCATAATATATAACACCAAACGCACAATAATTTATATGCTAATACAAAATCCCTGTTTGTGTGCTCATTTATTCCCCCTGTTAGTGATTGTTAATGGAGCCAGCCAAAAAGGTAAACTCATTGTTTCTATTATTCCTATTAAAAGACAGTATTGCTGAACACATCATCCACTGTCTAGAGCCCTAACCATTTTGCAATGGTAGTCAAAATGCATAAATGTTTTAAATGGAGCAATAGAAGCATACTATGTGATGCAGAACAAGTAGAGTGCAGAAAATGCTTTTGACATTTGTGTGCCCATTGCAGTGCAGCAAATCATATTTGCTACGTTAAACCAGTTTAATGGGAATATGAAATCAATATCGTAATAAGTCTCACTTGTAAGAAAAAACAAAAAAACAAATAAATCCCCCCCCTCACCCGTGAGCATCTTTTTAATTTACCAAAATGTAAAGAAGATGAGACAATTCTTCCCTTTAATTAATTATATTACTGTAACTAGGCTACCGGTAATTCTATATCACTGATAATAGATAATTTAATTAAGGTGTATTTCCTGATTATTGAGGTCAAAGGTAGGGAAGAAAATAAAGGTTGAAAATTATTTAGACATCCAACTGTGAAAGGGTTAAGATTTCTGGAACAGGAAATAGTTTCAATATGTCATTTTAAATGTTTCCTAAAATATACAGCTTGAATCAATATGGAACTAAAACAAAGAAGCTGGGAGGAAACAAAGCCAAAAAACATGCAGATGTCACAAACTGGATGATGCAAACAAAAACATTAATCATCCGCAAATCTAGCAAGGTGATTCGGCTTGGTCTTTCTTGATTAGAAACCAAAAAAACATCCTCCCTAAGTTTCCCTTAGTCTCTGAACTCAGCTGCACACTTGAAGATGCTTGTGAAAAAACCACAAGTATTTAGCAAACTAGTGGCCACATTACATTAATTTGCCTCGATCCTAACATGATTATGTCCAGCAGATCCAGTAAACCACTAGGGTGGGATAAAAATAATTTTTAGATATCCATAAGCTCAAGAAAGAAATTTTAAAGGACCTTAATGGAGGAACAGTTAAAGTGAAAAAAAAAAAAAAAAAAAGAAGCTGCATTCCATGCAGTGTTATTTGCAAATAGTTTGTTTAAATGTTCCCATAAAGTAGCATTACTAGCTAATAACCAGAGCTGTTGACTAGGAGAGTGTTGCCAGCTTAAGACCAAGGAATTTAGTTTTTTAGTGAGTCCAACAGTTCAGCAAAAAAAAGTGCTTGAAAATACAGGCAGATCTGTCACAGCACATGCATATATTAATTATAAAAAAAACCCACAATCATTACAATAAAAGCTTACCAATTGAGAGGTTGTACTCCATATTGTACTGTAGTTCTGTTGTGAGCTATGTGAATATGTTAACAAAGTATATTTCAGTAGGTTGTAATTTTTCAACAAAGAATGTAAGATTAAATGTTTTGAAAATACATGTTCATGTTACAAAGATACATCATCAAACTGTAGAACAATATATTCTCTACTCAGATTCAGGCATGCTTACTAAAATAAAGCTTAATGTTATTCACGCATTATGTAAGTGGGAATCATTTTTGGCATAATGCAGAAATACCCCAGGTCTTAAGTAGTGTTTAGAATGCAAATAATAAAAAATAATGCTTACCTCTATCTGCCATTTATTGTCCTTAGTGAAAATAAGACAGGATGGTGAGTGAAAAAAAACTGAAAAACTCTGCGTACAAGCAGGCACGGAAAGCAGAGAAACAAAACAGTTGTAAGCTTAGTTTCATCTGCAGGAATACTTGCAAGACTACAAGAAACCCTGTGAGCTTTTTGCACACGATTTATTATTTTTTTGTTCTTCTCTTCCTAAGATAACAGATCTTGAGTCTGCTGTTTAATATGAGGGATTTTAAAGTGCAGATTACAGCATCTGTACATTCAAAAGAGCTTTGGGAATACCAAGTATTTCCACTCAACAGTCTGCAATCTTTTAGTAATGCATTGCACCAAAAAAAGGTGCAATAATAAAAAAAGACCAAAAAAATCAATATGATCTTATTACATTAAGAAAAAGACCCTCAGTGCTTGCTGGCTTTGGCCTTTGAGTCTGTGTGAGAGTAGCATCAGTTTTCTCTAACTTTGAGCCTGATGAATATAACCAATTACTACATAGAAATATTTACATACAAGTGGGAATTCTTTTTATTTATTATCTAACATGACTTTAATTTCAGCTTCTCTTTCATAATTAGATTTAAAACACTCCAAAACACGACTGATTAAAGGGAACTACAATAAAATGGAAATATGAATAAATCAGCTGTGAATTCACAGAGACTAAATATTTCCATATGAATAGTTTAATGAATAAATTATAATCATGTTGGGTTTTTAATTAAAGCTCTGATAAAATCCCAGTAATCATTACTCCCTTAGATGATACGCTGTGAATGTATTCACAACCACAACAATGCATTTTTTTTCAAGACTTACCAATTTTTGGTAATAATGACACATCCTCACCGGTCATTTACCTTAAACATGTTTCTTTGAGCTTATGTAGGTCCTTAGAGCATGTGCCAACATGCTGCAGGGTTCCCTCACAATCCTGCGGGTGTTGTAGCGGACATGATGCGTAACAGGTGTACGGCGGTGAAGAGGGCAGACATCAGCAGCATCCGCCGAGAGCACCGGCCACGTCTTCTACCATCTGCCCTCGTCCCACGAAGCCTGTAAGAGCCTGGCTAAAGGGAGTGTGTATGTGTATCTATGTATAAATCTTGCTTCCCGCAGCCAAGTGTCACCACCTCTCTGCCCAGCATCCCACTTCCACCTCCTCCAATTTATCATTAATACTCTGCACGTAGTCCAAGATCCTGGACACATGTGGACTGGACCATGTGTCCATTTAAGCATTGAAACTGAGAGCATCCATGCATAGAAATGTCTCATCACTTTATAAGGAGAATAACCTCGGTTTCTGAGATAAAAGGCCGTTATTGTTGGCATGTCTAACATTGATCAATGCTAGACACACAACCGATGTTTGAGATGGGATCCACATAATACAAGGGTGTGCTCTCTAAATTTGTATTTAAGGCATTTACCTCAAGATATTTGGATTACTGCAATATTTTATGTTTTCACTGTTGTCATTTAGGCCCTGAAGGGTTTGGCTCCAACTGGCCTGCAGAATAATTTTAATCTAGTTTCATCTATAACAGAACCAGTTGGTTTTACAGCAGATATCCCATAAGCTAAAAAGAGATGATCAAACCTTTGCAGTTTCTACTCCTTTTCATTGGAAAAGCCCCTGTCATATAAGGAGTGTTTAGTGTTATGTGTGTTCAGAGTTGGACACAAGCACAGATAGGATAACTTTTAAGTAGCAGGCGTGCAAGTTTATACTATAAAATGAAGCATTTATTAATTAATTAAAAAATAAAACACAGATACAAATGTGCAAAAAGTAAGAATCACTGCAAAATGAATGCAGCAAAGAGCAATGCAGAAAAAGGACAAGCATAGGACAACTGGTAAATTGGCATGGATGCATCTGAGTTCAGTAAAGAAAACTGATATATAACTCCTGAGAGTGTTTTTAATTATTTAAACTATAAAAACCAGGACAGCCATGCTAGCATCCAGGAACATCATCATGGATTGGATCAACACTGTTATAGATCATCCAGAAATGCCATAACAACACAGAGGCTGTAAACAGTGGAATCTATGAATCATATGAAATATATGATCCTCTTAAGGTCACAAGTTTTTTGTTCTTTATAGAGGAAAAATGCAAGCTAATAAACTTAGATGTTAAAATAAGATATTGTTTTAATATTTTTATAATTGGAGATTTTGCATTTTGAAAATATTCAAAGTATTATTTACTGTACCAAAGTGTGGAAATTCAGGTGTGTCAGTGGCAAAGCATATAGGCAATGAAGGCATGTCTGTATGCGTTATCTGAATATGAAGCTAAAAGAATAAAAATAACAAACCAAAAAAAAGTTAGGAGAAGACCAATGGGGAAAAAAATAAAAAACACATCAGACCCAATTAATAAGGTTATGGATAGAAAAGTAAAACAACAGGCCTTCTACAGGTAAAAGGAAAAAATATGCAAATAACAGCATAGATGTAGGAAGCACTTGTGGAACAGGTGACGACGGTGCAAATATAGGGTCAAAGTGTGAATGTGCAGTAAATATTAAAAATATTTACTGCAACCAACAGCATGGTTGCAAACACTTATTGGGCCTGTTGGGTGCAGGGTAGTATGAAGTTTAACAAACACCTGCAGGATGGATTTATGGGTACAATCAGTGAGTGGTAGGCCCTATCTGTTGACTACATATATAACTTAATTAATAAATCCAAGATAATTGGGGAGTGTTGGCCTAGTGGTTAGAGCAGTGTGCTTGTGCTCTGAGAAGGTTGCAAGTACCCAGTTCGATACCCACAGTCTCCACTCTGGGTTCCTAAGCAAAACCTATAACCCCACACTGCTCCCTGGGGCACCGCACAATGGCAGCCCACTGCTCCCTGAGGGGATGGGTTAAATGCAGAGAGCTAATTTCTCCAGTGTGAGATCAATAAAGTTCGTTTATTATTAACATTATTAATCTTTCTTCACCGAGATCATTGGCAATAAAATGAACAAATGCCATATCTTATCAGCCATAATCAACAGGCTAACAAACCCTTCTGTAACTGAATCACTCAACCCGGGTCTGATAAACCCCAAAAAGATAAGAGTCCGTACATTCATATCAAGTCCAGTATCAAAGTTGTCTCAAACTACAGAAAATATCGAAAACATTTCTCAATCTCACCAAGTATACTAAAAAAAAAAAGAAAAAAGAATCATACACCAACTAGGCTCTTCCTCCTACTGTCTCAATGTTTTACCTACAGCCTTCGTTAATCTCAAAACTGGCCGCACTTGAATCCCCAAAAGCATTTTTAGGAGCATGAATTAATAGTGGACAGTAGCGTTATTGTGGAGGTAAGAAGCTGCACATGTGACCAGTAGGCAGGACATGACAGTAATGGGTTGAGAAAGCTCTTCCTGTCATAACAATAGAGTGGCCTTAAAAACGGCAATTATATTACCGTAATTGAAAAAGAGCAACTTGGACAAACTGCTACTGCAGAAATGCAGGTCAGTCTCAAACCTCCCCTGCATCAATAGGATTTATGAGGTACGGTAGCTTTGTTTTAACAGCTAAAAACCTTCCTAACAATGACCAGCTGCTCAGTCCTCCAGCCAGGTTTCTGTGCCAACCACAGAAGAGAGAATGTCCTGATTAAGGTGTTTAATGACATCCATATTAATACAGACTGTGGAAGAACCACTGTGCTAGTATTATTGGACCCTAGTGCAGCATTCAACACTGTTGTTCACTTTGTTTTATTGGACGCTTGGAAAACCCAGTCAACCTTTCTGGTACAGCACTGGACTGGTTTAAGTTGTACTTGAAGGACAGATGTTTTTATGTGGGCGTTCCCCAAGAGTCCATTTTAGGGCCTCTTCTATTTAATATCTGCATGCTCCCCCTAACTCATATCTTGCTAAACAATGTATTTTACAATAACAATGCAATTGCAGCTGTACATTACAATATTACTAGCTGGTATGAACATATTCAAGTGCTTGGTAAACAGTGCTCTGCAGCATAGAAGATATCAGCACACGGATGTGCCAGAATTTTCTGCAGCTGAATCAAAACAAAACTGAATAGATTTTACCCCAAAAGAAGAGTATTAAAATGTTAGAAACATAGCTTCAGTTATAAAGGCTAGAAACCACCAATCAGGCTCAATATCTGATTATAATGAACAACTCATACCAGAGGCACATACCCTAAAGAACATCTCAAGACCTATTGTCTCAGCAGGATCTTAAAAACAAATTAATGCATTTATCTGCAACAGTGTCTTCAAAGCTCTGCCTTAAATGTAGATCCGGCAGCTGTAGCAGATGCAAAAAGCTGCTGCCAGCATCCTCACTAAAACCGAGAAAGTAGAGCACATCACCCCATTGCTAAAATCGTTAAACTTGCCCCCCCATCTCTCAGAGAATAGACTTTAAATGCTTCTGTTAGTCTTCAAATCACTGAATGGCTAAGCAGCAAAATACATAAAAGACATGTTGTTAATGTATCACCACCACGACATCACAGGTCTTTAAGCTCTAATCTACTTTATATTCCTGCAACCAGAACCCAACATGGGAAAGCATCATTTAGTTCTTAAGTTCGAAATACACTTCCAGAAAACTATAAAAGCATTGAAACCCTAAGTCACTTGAAATATCGATTAAAAACACATGTAAGCATGTCCTTTGACTGAGCTATCTCAACAATATCAGTTAAGTTTCTCGTCTAACCTTCATTTAATTTTGTAACATACTTTTATTTTTCTCATTAACATGTAGACTATGAATTTGTCTTACGACGGAGATGTGCTATATAAATGAATGTGCAAGGCATAACAATAATTCATGTCAAGAACTATTTTCAAAAACCTCAAACCATTTAAAATATTTTATTAAAATTTATGTTAAAGGTATAGTGGAGGATGTTCTCTTTCCAGGTGGATCATCGAAATAAGTGGTCCTCCTTATTGTCAATCATTCTGGTAATATGCTTACATAAGGCCACTTCCTCTCGGGAGTGGGTACAGGGTTGTGTATGTGCAGTTTTTTTTCTTAAGTGGAGAGGCTTTAAAAAATTATTTTCAACAGTCTTTTCAAAAACTCACGAAAATCCTTCACTATACCTTTAAACGTCATTTTGCAAACAGATTACACTTTTTTGTAAGAGATCTGCTATCCCTCTTCAGCATATTAATGTTATAACACAAATAATATATTGTACAACTGAGTGTGATACAAGAACTACTTGTTTTCATACATTTTCATTTTTTACTTAACTTTGTTTTTTCTAGGATAATGAAAAATTTAGTTACAATCCCAGAAAAATCTTGATAACCACATAAGAATTATTTCCCCTTCCATATGTCAAAATCATGCTGTTCTTGTGAAGACATCATTTTTTGTGTGTCTAAGATGTTTATAGTTACATTTATACATAACTTTTTAAGAAGAAGATGAAGATAGGACTTTATTGATCTCAAAGCAGAGAAATTAACTCGCAGCATCAGCTCTAGTAACAGCAGGAGGTGGAAAAGAAAGAGAAGGTGCATCAAAGAAGTGACTGTATAAAATTAGGCTAAAAAAATGATGAATTGATTTGATAAATGTAACTCTTATTAATGCTTATATCATAATAAGATTCTTACTTTTATGTCCTTTTTAGACTAATTTTTCTTGAATTTATTTAGAAACTTTTCTGTCAAAACCCCTAAATTATCATCAGTTCCTTAAAGACTTTTTCCCCCAGTCAATAAATAAACAAACACATAAGCATAGATTATTCCATTATTGACCCTGACAAAGACAGCCTTCTAAGCCATGCTTTAAAATACAGCCCAGTTCATTACATGCCCACCGGGTGTACTACAGTTTGATGGATTGCCTCATGACTCCTCACTTCGTCTCTGCTGCATTCTGGACCAGGTAATTGCTGTTAGTCTAAGTGCTCAGGCCCAAGACTTAAACCCTTTCTCCTGCACTCTGTGTGCACACCTTGCGTAGGAGAGATGCAAAAAGGGGTTTAAATTAGGATAAAGAATGTTTTGGTGTTGGCTTGCCAGGGTGTGCATTTACTAAAAGGCAAAATGAAACTGCCTTTTTGGGTCTGATATATGAAACGTAAAGCTGAGGTCATCTGTACCAATAAAGCCTGCAGTTGCACTGCTCCTCTTGCATGCAGATGAACCAATATAAAAAAGACACTCTCTGTTTTTGAGGCGACTCTCTCATTTCTCTTTAACAGGGAAAACTGAGGGGTTAGTTTACTGTCTGTCCATCACTTGGGGACACAGACAGAGAGATGGCAGAAAGGGCAAAGGAATAACAGAGGAAATGAAAAGAGAAGCAGGGAAAGAAATCACCTGAGAAAAGAAACACAAGGAGACTCCGGGTTTCCAATTAGTGTGAGGTGAAATGAGATGAGGTGTACATGGGAAGGACTGTCCAGAACTAAGTATCACAAAGGGAGGATGCAGGATTAGAAGGAGATGAGCCGTGGTGGAGAGCCGCTTTGGCCTTTCTTTCCTCACAGCCCATATCTTAAAGCTGCTGGAGGCTGGTAGGGAGGAGATACACAGTGAGGGGGGGTCAGGCTTCAGGGAAGCTATTGCTGCACTTCTACCAAAACATCTGACCCCAATACTGAGTCCATGATTGGCTGCTCTGACCTTTTCACAACTTGAATCCTTAAAAAAAACTCTTAAGACTCATTTCTTTTAAAACGCAATTACTGCAATTCAGTTAATATTCAAATTCTTCTCTCCTCACTTCATCTGGTTATTAAAATGAAACAGAAAATAAACCTTAAAAATCTGTACAGGTTTTAAAAAGTAATATTCTTAATTAGATGCTCATGTCTGTTTAAGACAAAGAGCAATTTCATAAACAAAGAGAAACGTATTTTCTTATGTATAATATTGATGCGTAGTGTCTATTTTTGGATCATTAATATTATTGAAATCAGATATCTATATGCATACATTCACGCAAGTTTTCAATAGCAGTCGAATTTTCTCATTTAGGTTTTCCTTATTGATAAAGACTGACTGCAGCTTGTTTCTCTGCACCAAGATAAAAAGGGATTTGTTTGACAATCCCAACTGGATTGATCAACTTTTATAATGTTTCGAAAGTCCAATAGAGTGAGTTAAGATCTAATGACTATGAATCATCATACATCGAAGGAATATTTGGAGATTTAAAGAAGCTGAATGTCTTTTGGAGCTATTTCAATTCAATTAATTCAGTTTAATTACATAGCGCCAAATGACAACACACGTCATCTCAAGGCACTTTACAGTTCACCAGATAATTTAGTCAGATTGGTTGAAAGTTTTCTATCTAAGGAAGACCAGTTGATTGCATTGACTCATTGACTCGGATGCAATCCCTCACACTAAGCATGCTTGTAGCGACAGTGGAGAGGAAAAACGCCCTTTTAACAGGAAGAAACCTCCAGCAGAACCAGGCTCAGTGTGAGCGGCCATCTGCTGAGGCCGACCAGGGTTCAAGGAGACAGAAGCAGAGATACAAAAAATTCCAGGAAACACACAGCCAGGCAGACGAGCTCCGACCCAGCTCCAATGTCAGAGGATGAAGACAGCACATCCAGCCAGTCACAGTCAGAGAAACAGGACTACACTGGAAAAAGGGCAAAGGAGTAACAGAGGAAATGAAAAGAGAAGCAGGGAAAGAAATCAGCTAAGAAAAAAAAAACACAAGGAGACTCCGGATCTCCTTGTGTTTCTTATTACAAGTGGTTCAAAAGTAAAATCATTTTTGAGAGGGTTTAGAAGAAACCCAAACTATCAAGATTTAAGTAAAGTGGTATGGATGTTAAGAAATAATCAATACATATTATAGAGTCAAGCTTTTCATGACCTGGAAGCCATTTGAACAGCAGTGTTACCATTGGCTGCAGAGGCAGTCAAACATCAACAGAAGATGGTGATCAAGAAATCTAATATTGAATCCTTTAAAGTTCAGTCAAGTTTTCAGTTGCTGAGGTAAAGATTCAATGAATATAAGACAAGACATCTGACAAGACAAAAACTTCATTATCTACCATTAAAATCCTAAAATATTTGAAACTAAAACCCAAACGGTGTCCGAACAAGATGATGAACCCAAACACATCTCTGGAAAAACAATTTGCACGGACGATGCAGGCAGTCATCAACTATAGTAAACCTTGATGACTAAACTCAGACTTCTTCTTGAATAGTGTCTTTTTCAGGTTTATAGCATCAGTCTTTGAACTTGCTTTAAAGTGTTGGATATTAAATATCAATGATGAAGCGTGATCACCTTTCCTCCAGAGAAGTCTGATTTTTGCTGTCTGAAAACAGGCTGCTTTCTGCCTATGATATTTTATTTTTGTGGGTTACATGTTGATTCACCACAACAAATTACATGACCGGAGGTACAATAATGCAAAATGAGTTAACAAGGATGTAATGGAGCCAAGCAAATGAGCAGCTAGGAAGGACCTAGAGAGTCACTGAAAAGGATAAAACAGCCATTTCAAATTTAACAATTAAATCAGAAGATTAGAAAACATATTTGAGAAGCATTTTAAAATTAAACATTTTAAACTGCATTATTAAGGAGAAATTAAAAAATTATAAAAAGTACATTATTAAATACTAAAATATTAAAAGATGTATTTTTAAATCCAAACCAGAATCTCATTATAAATACCTTTCCTAATCACAAATTTAAAAGGTCATTCCTTATTCCATTACCATTTTTTATCACCTTGCATTTTTTTAATTCTTTTTTTAATTAATATTTCGTCACCTTAAAATAATCGCCTAAGTCATTTTTTGGCCAAATTGACTTTTTTGCATAACTCATGTCCTCCCCCTGCTGGCCACCTATGGTGAAATGGCCAGAACCCTCAGTTGAATTAATCATTTGGTAAAACCCATTTATGATTTTTGCCTATGTCAAGAGATGTGACTTAGGCTGATATTTTGTGTTTCCTGGAAAACCTGGAAAAATGACTTATGCGATTATTTTAAGAAGGTGACGATTTGCTTTTCACTCTATTTGTGTTTTTTTATTTTTTTTTTTACCTTTTTTGCGACCCTTCTGGTCCCTGAGCACGGAAAACCAGTTAAGACCATCACAGCAACTCCTCTGATATAACCAGCTCTCTAACTGGATATTTTGTGAACCAATTAGAGAGCTGGTTACATCTGAGGAACAGCTGAGCATTTGCTGCTCGAGACTTTGGAACTGTCTTCCTTTAAATATTAGAAGAGCCCATAGACTCTGCATTTTTAAGTATTTCTGTTTCCACTGTTTTAACACAAGTGGAGCAGATTCTTTTATAATTTTTGAATATTTCCAATTTGTTTATTCTAGCTTTTTTTGTTTGGTATATATACATATTTTTGATGCTGTGCACAGCACTTTGGCAGAGACCTCTGTCTTAAATGTGCTCTACTGTATAAATAAAGTTGACATTGACACTGATGTCTTTCTTGTTGAGATGAAAAAAACAGTGTTCTGGTTTAACATCAGTCATTTTACATCCACTTTCTATAGTATTCACAAATACTACCATACTTAACAATCTGCCTTTTACTAATACAAGTTGGTTTCATTGCTCTCATAATTTGAAAAAATAAAATCACTTTGTGATTTTTCTTTAATCTATTTACCTGCATAGAGTATTTCAGTAATTAGTCAATGGTTTTCTTTTTTTATTGTTTTGTTTGAGCGTGTTTAGTTCTGTTTTACCATTTGACTGAAACCATAAATATTAACATTTAGTAAAAGACAATTACTGTGAAAACATCCATCCATCCACCCATTCATCCATCCATCCACCCACCAATCCCACCCATCATTTCCTCCATCCACCGAACCAAAAAACCAAAAAAAAAGCAAGGAAACATTAACGTCAGAAGGATTCAATTTGTTTAAAAATAAAACTCTCTTCTTGTAGCATATTTACTAAATAATTGGAACCATAATGCTTTAAAAAGAACCCAAGCAGCACTAATTTGTAACTAACTAAGTGTGTAATGTTAACATTGTAAACCTTAATTTGCAGGACTTTTGTCGTATAGGCCATGCTACTCTAAGGTTATGAACCAACGTTCAGTATGTTTCTTTGTGGTATTTTTTCAGCCAAAGCAGAGTGGAGAAGCTCCTCTAGCATTGATAAGCAGAGCTGGGAGGGTTTTTTTTTTTTACTGCTGGATGGCTCAGCAAGGCTACACCAGAACTGAGAGAGGCTTATTTCCACCAGTTTCAACATACAGTCACATGAGCCCCACCTGCTGATGCTTTCCATTGCCTGACACAGTGGTAATTTCCGTGCTGATTTTGAAGGGGTTGCAGATAATATTCCCTTCATATAATATAATATATATAATATGTATATATTGTATATATATATATATATATATACTTATTCTCATAACTGTTTTGCCATTGCAACTTGCAATTTGCATTGCAGCTTATACAAAATTATATATTTTTTTCTTTAAGATGTAAAACACTGGATGCCTCTTTGGATGCAGACCAATAAATTACATTATTAATATATATATAAGGATGGGAACAACTAAGGAACTAGAACAAGCCCTGCTCTGCACTGAAAATGGCACTGTGACCTACCTTCAGATCAGAACCAACTGGAGTGTCAGGTTGGGTGGAGGTTTTGGAGAGATGGAAGCTGAGGTAGTTTCTTGAAAGTTTAATAATCCAAAAGGGTGGCAACTGAGAATGCAGAAAACCAAGAACTAGAAGACTTCAGGGAAAACCGACATTAAGATATGACGAGGAACCAGCAAACAGTGACTGAACATAAGGTGTATAAATAGGAGACTAAACAAAGACCAGGCTAATCAGTAGAATCAAGAAGGGAGCTAGAGGAAAAAGAGACTGACACAAGAGGGCAACAGAGCGCAAACAAGGAATACATAACAACTCAAAAATATAACCAAAAAATACTAGAACAACACAAAATGGGAATGAAACCAATAAACTAGAAAACACAGAAAGACATGAACAAAAGTATAACTGAAAACTAAAAAAAAATAAAAAAAAAACTTAATCAGAACCAAAAAGTGCAGAATCATGACATGGAGAGATTGTTTTTATTTCCAAATTCCAAATGTTTTTTGTTGTACTGAACATGCAAAAAAACCAACCAGATCAATGTATTTTCTGATTTATAATATGTAACCGCTTGGGAATATCAGTGGGCAAAATCAAAAGATTTATGATTCAAATCATGATGTCATGTTTATATCATTTTTCAAATATGTATTTTCATAGCCCTATAGAAAAATGACCTCAAGAGGAGAAATTAATTATACTGAATTTTACCTAAAGGAAAAGTCCGTGCATGGCAGTTGGATGTTGTAATACATCGGGTAAAAGTGAAAAACAAAAAGAGTTATTTCACCTTTTCGATTCATGATTCTCCACGGACGGGTTTGTTGTTGGATTGAAAACTTGAAGAGGGAGGAAAGTCATCGAACTTCTGGCCAGAGAAAAAACTCATCATCCATTGCTTTCTGCTTCACATAATGCACTGGTCGTCACCATCATAGATAATAGTGCGTTGTGACAAACAGCAGATACAGCAATGGGACTTGCTCAACAGCCGATACCGCACCATCATGTCACAAACCAGTAGGTGGCAGTAGTGTTCTTTGACAAACATGGATGCTTCCTGTAAAGCACATTTAAATTAAATTTCTCTTACTTAAAAACACTTAATTGAATAATATGTAATAATTTCATACTTAAAGTACTTTCAGAAGTTTGTATTCTGAATATGACCAGACTTTTCCTTTAATGTGATGTAAGATTTTCAAATAATTCACTTTCAAAAGAAATTTAAATTGATTGCAATTTATTTGCTGCATGTGCAGAAAGCTATAAGCTAACTGCTGCATCTAAAAAGACAAAAGTGGTGCATGCATTGAGAAAATAAAGGTTGTTTTTTTATTAAATTTTATTTTTTTACTTCATCGCAGGACACTTGACCAGAAGAGATAATTAAGAAATGTAAGTGCATTTTTGGGAAAGGACCTATTCTCTCTCAACCATTGATTTGTATCCACCAGATAAACAGCTCAGGCCGATGAATAAACATTAGACCACTTTAGTGCTTAGAGACGCTCTCAGGGCAGAAGCCTAATTCAAGTAACATCCTTTTCAGGGAATCGATTCCATGAAGAAGCATAATGCAATCCTTGGTTGTCGTATTATCCACGAAAGCATTTCCAGCACCATCCCCAGCATTTGTCTCAAAAAGAAGTGATTGTGCTGCCAGGGTACGGTGGAGAGGCATTTAAAACAAAGCAACGGCTGTCCAGGGGGCAATTAAACCCAGGTCAGGGCTGATTTACAACCAATTTGACTGACATGGAAATCTAAGTTGTGTATGTATTTGGAAAACATGAACACAACAGCGCGCAGAAAATATCATTTACATTCTAACCTTCACATTCTGTTTAAAGAGACCATTCATTCTTGGACGAGAGCAGCAAGTAAACACAATCAGCTCCAGGTGTTTGCTGTTAAAGAAAATGTTCCTGGCGTAGATTACTGTAATTTTCCCCCCTGCCTATATATCACTCAAAAACACCCTTTCCAGAAGCCATTTCCGTGAAAGAAATAGGGCACAAATCTGCAGCAGCACAGCAACCCAGACAAGTAAATATTCTGTATATAAATATATTTCAGGTGACTGCCAAAAGCGACCTACAGTTTGTCAGACAATACGTTAGAGACCCTTTTTAATACAGTTTAGGGTTGTAATGCTTCAATTTTGATAGCTGCCAGCAGCAAAGTGAGAGTGAGAGTAGAAACCTGACATACACCCCAGTCCTTCTAACCTTAGCTTGTTTCTGGAGGGCTTTAGGATGTCTGTCTCAATCCTTCAGTTACTTTTACTTTCATATATCAGTAGCAGCAGAACTGCCAACAAGAGGCTCACTTAGGACCAGGTGCCTGTAATATAAGGCCCAGACTTGTTCAGCCAGTCTTCTGCCTTGAACCCAGATTATCATACAAGACACAGAACGATTCAAAGATACTTTGTTTAGTTATATTCTTTAAATGAGTTACTAAACCTTTGATCCATACTTTATGCTCTATAAATAAGACAAAGCTTTTGTTTTTGTTTTTTGGTGAATATCAGAATACTGGTAGGAAGAGATTTTGGTTTTCTTTTTTTCTGAAATTCCCACACATTTATTTAGAATGAAAACTGCCATAGTTATACGTTATTTCTAATAAGGGGACAGAAATCCTTTCAATAACTAGGGACCGATTGCATAGGTACCACAGTTTTCTTAAATTAGGGAAAATTTGATATTCAATTGGAAAAATATATAACTAAGCATAACATACTGTTTGATTGACAGTATGGCTTCAGGCCAATTTGTTCTATATAAGCAACTATAGACCCAATTGAAGACATAAGAGTATTAGAGGGATGTGAAAGAAGCCATCTATGTTAGGAAAGAAAAAACAGGGGGTGGACTCAGATTTCAGCTTTCAAAACCCTACAATGCAGCAATTGAGTTGATTCCTTCCCGCTATCATCCCTGCACCCAATGCAGGGAAGCAGAGCACCTCACCTTTTCAGCCAAGCCAGCAATTCCCTTTAATGAACCCCCTTTTAGAGATATGGGGTATTGTAGGCTTACAAAGAACCCAAACGACTGTCATTCCAGAGGGGCAGACCTAATTGTCTGGTTCAATTTGTATGTTTTCTAAGCCAAAACAAGGCTTTGTTTTTGGTCCACTCTATAAAGCCTAGAACTCAACGCTTTATTTTAAATACAAAAAGCTTCCTGGATGGGAAGCAAAACATCTTCAAACTTGGAAACAAAGTCCAGTGGATTGTTTTTTAACTTTTTTGGAAAGAGTATTGCATCAAAAATTACATGCAGTGGATATATTTGTAGATTTAAGCAAAGCATTTAATACTATACATCACATCATTGCAGTAAGAAAATTGGAACCATGTGGGACCTGGGTATAATATTATTGTTGGTGATAAGACTTTAAAGTAACAGTAAACAGTTTATAAATTTAGGAGGGTATACCTCACAATGTTTGAACACTACCTGGGGAGTCCCACAGGGGTCAGTGTCAGGGCTTACATTGTTTACTCTTCATATTAGTCATGTATCCACAGTTTTGAAACCTATTTGTCCACTAAGTTGGTTATTTAGATCATACCAAGCCACTATTCCTTAAATTATCAAAATTTATAGATCTTAAAACTTTTCAAACAAAACAATTAGTATTGAAAGCTAGAATATAACTCTTACCTAAAAATATAGAATAAAGTGTGATATAAATTGAACTTTAAGTCTGTAGGTGTGAGAACAATAAGAAAAGAATTACATGTCTCAGTAAGTGGAAGCAGATTATGGAATGATTTGCCTGTAGAGTTAAAGTTATGTGTGAATATTAAATTGATTAAAAAAATTATATTACAAAGTGATTTTTTTTTTTTCAAATTATGAGAGTGATCAAACCAACTTGTATTAGTAAAAGGTAGATTGTTAAGTATGTTAGTATTTCTGAATACTGAAGGAAGTGGATGTAAAATGACTGATGTTGACTGGTGGGACTAAATTTGTGTGAACCTCCTGACCCCTCCTTTTCCAACATGTTATTTTATGTATTACTTCATGCCTTTATATTCCGGAGCCTTTAGTGTTAAAAAAGATTACCTCCTCTGGATACTTTTCTTTTTTATGCTTGTTTGAAATAAAAAAAAATGTAAAACCAAATAAAAGTAATAGTATTGCCATTAATGTCATGATCAGCCCCGGTAGCTCGCCTTAATTCTTCAAGTCATTAACCTGCTTAAGTCTTTACTGTTTCTAATCACTCCTCATCCTCTCCACCTGTTGGTTCTGCTTTATATTTGGCTCAGTCCAGCTATCGGGGCCAGATCATTGTTTGTTTTCTGTTTGTTGTTTGGTTTATTTCTGAGGTTCATGTCTTCATTCCCGGCTGCCAGAGGGTTGAGAGGTTTATTCTTTGTCTTGTCTCCTAATCCTGTTCTGGCCCTCAAGGGTTTCGCTCAGAACACAGGTAAGGTTGGTTTTATCCCAGTAAGTCTTGCTCCTAGCAGGAGACCAGTTTAAAGTACTGCAGAAATCCTGGTACCTCGTCTTGTCTCTATTCCCTGAACCACTGAGCCTGCCCGTCGGCATCTGATCCTGCCAGTCTGCATCTGTGTGGTTCTGTCTGGAAGAGTATGGAATTAACTTTAAAACCAGATAAGTGACTCTCGTGGATAATAATCTCCTGTCAGATGATTGTGGTCACTTACCTCTGTTTCTGCCTCCAGAGTGTCAGTGACTGGGTGGTGCCCCGCCCCCCTCCTGCAGCCACTGGGATCTGCAGTTCCACAGCCGCCTGCTTCTGTTCTGTTTCTGTCTGTTTATTTTAATAAACGTTTTGTACTTTCCTACGGAGTGACTCACCTTGAATAATGAGTCCATCTGTCCTGTTTAATGACATTTAATTTATACAAGTAACCTAAATTATACAATAAGACACCCTTAGCTGAAGGAGATTAAGAAGGCATCTACCTGCTGTGGCTTTCTGCCTCTGGGTCCTGGAACTTGCTACAGCTGTCCACCATCAGGCCCAGGTGATGTTCACCGCTGGAGCCAGCTGGCCCGGTGGTGTTTTCTTATAAATTTGCATTATTTGACCACATTCCTTTCATTAGATCCTGTTGCAATCTGACTTCCTCTCTCTGTTGTCATTAGCAACACGTGAATCTGTGCAATCTGGTTCTTCTGACTTTCTGACCCAAGTATGTCATCATACCTTCTGTCCTCTTTAGTTGATTTTAATTTACAAACTGTTGTGTGCATTAATTTCACACAATGTATTTAGTTCTCAACTCCCTCTCATGGTTACACCCTGGATCTTGTCTACTCTTCTGGCCTTTCATTACATCATGTCTTGAGCTTCAGCCTTTATCTCTGACCACCTGGTAATCACTATAGTTATCAACATCCCCACTCCCATCCCCAAGGACAAACTCAAAATAATCTTCAGAAGCCTCATATCCATCACTCCCTCTGCCCTGTCAGCCCCTCTTAGCACACCCCCTCTATGCCCTCCCCCCCTTCTCTGCCTTTTGATAACTCTGCTAACCTTGTGGCTTGTCATGACCACACACCCTCATTGTGTCTTGATCAGCTGGCTTCCATCAAAAAGAAAACAGCCTCTTTTAGGCATTCTGCTTTCTGATACACAACTGAACTCCCTTTGATAAAATCCTGAAAGTGACAGCTGGAAAGACTGTAAGACACGTGGTTTAACTATTCATCACCAAGCCTATACCGACTGTCTTTACCAATACAAAGATGCTCTAAACTTAGCATGGTCCACCTATTACTCAAACCTCATACATTCTGGCTTGTCTGAACCCGATGTTCTTTTCTCCACATTAGTGATAACATCCCAAAATCCTTTACAGTAAATAAGCACAATGCCTTTCTGTCATGTTGTGAAAATTATCTGTCAAAAATACACACCATTTAGAGTAAACTGACTACTGTTCCAAAACAGCTTCTTCCCCTCCGCCATCAGACACCTGAACTTTTGAAAAAACTCTAAATCATGCCACACTCAGCAACACCGAACCAAAACACTGCAAAATTATACCATATATATTAAATTTTCTCCCACACTGTTTACATTTGGTCCCTGCTGTACTTTGGAGGACAATTCCAGTAACATTCAGAATTCAAACTTCTGAAAGTACCGGTACTTTAAATATGAAATTATTACACACTTTTCTATTAATGATAAGTGTTTTAAGAGTAATTTCATTTGAATGTGCTTTACTGGAGACATCAATGTTTGTTAAAGAACACTACTGCCACTTACCAGTTTGTGACATATCGGCTGTTGATCAAGTCCCAGTGCTGTATCTGGTGTTTGTCACAATGAGCTATTATCCATGATGGTGACGACCAGTGCACTATGCAAAGCAGAGAGTAACGGGTTAATTACAAGTTTTTTTCTCTGATCGTAGGTTCGATGGCAAATTCTCCCTCTTCAAGTTGATAATCCAATGACGAACCCGTCCGTCAAGGATCATGAATGGGAAAGGTAAAATAACTCTTTTTTTATTTTACTTGATGTATTACAACATCCAACTGCCATGGACGTGGCCATTGTCAGTTTAACTATAGATCTGGTGAATTTCCATGGTGTCGTTGATTGCAGATGTGTCTTGCAGTTCCCATTGATTTTGCTTGTAAAGCGGTGAGAATGGCGCTAGGCTAGTGTGACGTCACTAGAAGATGTCAGGAGTGAGGTGTTATTATATTTGGGCAAAAATGGCCACTTCCAGACTTGGTGAATGTGACAAAAAATATTGTTTTTATTTTGTGCGAACATATTAATTTTAGGTATAAATAATGAACCATTGGTTATTCCTTACTGAGCGGATAGAAAGAAATGGAAATGCCATGAGAGTTTTACAAAGCGAAATTTCGCTTTGTATACACAGAGTGTGTACAAAATGACAATTAAAAGTTGTCTAAGGCTAAGCTGTGTCTCAATTCACAACAGCAGTAGAACTGACTCGTGTCCTCACCATGTTCGTTCTTGTGAAAATCACAGGAGTGTGGACTCGGGAGAACGGGAACATGCAGTATAAATATGGGTCAATAGGAACAGAAAAATACTTGTGACGTCACCACAATAATAAAGTCTTACTTTTTTCATTTAGTGAGGGAATAATAATTAACAGTGAGATAAACATAAATAAAATGAAGATTTTGCCAAATAAAACCAAAAAAATCGGCATCAGAGCCAACGGTACTTTAGACACAGCTATGCTGAGAGAGTGCTGCTGCAGACGGACTAGAACAGAACAGAGCGACAACCACTAATAGCTGAAAGAAGACCGATCTGGGTCAGAATCGGACAGTTCTGAGATCCAGGAGTCCTCAGCTCAATCAAGGGTTCAGATCCAAACAGGAACAGAACAGAAACTGGGTACCAGGAGTCCAAAGAAGGTTTCAGGCAGGTTCAGAGTCCAGAGTCAGATGGGAGCAGAGGCAGGCCCACACAGACACGCACAGATGCAGACAGGCAGGCTAAAATGCAGACTGGCATGCTCAGTGGTTGAGAGAACAGAGACAAGACATTGGTCCAGGGTTTATGCAGGACTTTAAACTGGTCTCCTCCTAGGAGCCAGGCTTATGGGAATAAAACCGACCCTCCCTCTGAGAAGGGCCAGAACAGGATCAGAAGATGTGACAAATACGAAACCTCTTAACCCACTGGCCGTCAGGAACCAGGACATGAACCAGGGAATAAATTAAAATGGCCAAACAGACAAACGGAAAAGAAATTATGATCTGGCCCAGATCGCATGGGCTGAACCGAATATAGAAAACTGGGCAGAGTTAGGCCGGTGAGTGAAATGAGCAGTTAAGGTGAGCTATCAGGCCAGATCATGACACTTTACAGAGGCAATTTCTTTGACAGTTTCTATAGTATATGTGACTGAATCTGTTAGAAGTTAGAAAAATCAATGTTACAGTTACAGTACATAAACTTAAGGAATTAACATTTTAAATCTAACATTTAAATACAATTTGGAAAGTTTTTCTAGTTGTACATTTTAAATTGAATTATTCAAGAGGAATTGTACATTTTATTTATTAACTCGTATTTAAAATGTTTCCCAATCGATTACTTAAGCCATTTACCCAACAGATTGGCTGAAATCTCATCACTTGCTATATTCATAAGGAAGGAAGACAGAAAACAGCCCATCATCCAATCCAAATCATGAACTGTAAAGTTGTTCAGAAGATGATATTAGGGAAATCTGAATGTTTATAAAGAAAAACATTTAGATTTTGCATCTTTTCTCATTAAGTCTAAAATCAACGTGTTTATTTCTACAATCATGTTTTATTAAATCAGATTAAATCTCTGCGGCCAGGCTGAGAAATGCAGTTACCAACTCAAAGAGAGATCAACGCTTGTAGATTTTAAAGCCCTTGACAATTTGCATATGAAAAATCTTCACTGCTTTATAGTTTTTCCTGTGTGTTCCTCATAGGAGCCTTTATATAACATAATCATCTGAATGTGCAGAAGCCTCTACTATCATAATGCTGAATCTACCACTGTTTCAAAGTTTTCCCCTCCTCCCAATAAAAACTCAGGTAATCAGGTAATCCTGAGAGCTTTGATTCTGTAAGTCTTGTAGTTGCATTCAGAGGCGTTTTCAAAGTTCCTGTATTTTAAGTACCGAAATATCTGTTCAGTCTGTAAGATACAGAAGCCTGTTTGATGTGCCTCAACTTTTTCACCAACTCAAGCTCCGGTTTGAGACAGTATTTGCTTTTCCATCAAAGTTTCTTGATAAAATCCTGTTAACATTCAGCTACATCACTTCTGACTTTTGGAACTTTTAAATTGGGACTCCAAAATCAAAACTCCAACTTTGATTTCCTCCTCTTTCCAAGCTCAGAAACACGAGTCTCTGATCACAGATTCACATTCTGACTTTGCCAAGATGACAAGTGGTCTTCTTTTGAACAGCGCTGTCTTTGATCCAATCCTCCAATATCATTTCACTAAATTTATATAACTGACTTCATACAGGTTTTTTATTGCTCTACTGTATTTCTGTCCTACAACAACAGCCAGTAGATCATCATGTCTTTAATGGAGAAAAAGGGGATTATCTTAAGTTGTCTGAACATTTCATGTCATCTGGCTGTTTCATTTTTCAAGATTGAGATGAAAATCTCAGCACAGATCTTAAATCTCTTGGTTTTATAAAACTATCTGGAGTCACGAACAACCAAAGGAGTAAAAACTGACAGGAGGCTTTGCTTTTTTCAAAAGGTAAACTCCCTGTGACAATATTAGCTGGGTTTCATTTCTTAATTTGACAGCAGTTTTAAACTGGGTAATATAATTTTTTTTCTTTTTAAATAGTTTTTATACCTCTGTTTGGACAGCATGTAGGCGTCTGCTATCAACACCAACTGATCAGACTGTTAAATGTACAACCGCTTCTTTGCTTACTGGCAACCCTTTTTAGGAGCATTAAAGTAAATATATGCCTATTAGAGTACCACACTTCCAAGCTTAATATTTGTTTGTTATCCTCCATCTGTTTGGTGCCAAGAAAACCTTGGATCTTTGTTACAATTCAAGTTGTTTTAAGGTGTTTTGTACCTATGGAGCCGCTTTTTACTGTAACCACGGACTTACTTGAGAAGATCAGCAGACATCTGCTGCCTCTGAATGTTACGTTCTCTAGTCTTTTCTATTTTGAAGAGTAAGTTACAGGGATTTAGGGATACAGAGTAGCTGTTTGCTTTCAATATCTCTCCTGTCATGAGGTGCATCAGTCAGAGAAATAATCTAAAAGTTATAAAACAACTGACACTGTGACAAATAAGACTGAGCAAGTGCCATTGTTTCTTTCCAGCAAATGCAGTGAGCAGTTTTGCCAATGAGGTATATAAATGATTGTGTTGGAGAAGTGATGGAGTGAGCTGCATGTCTTTTCATGCCATCTTTGTGCTGACCCATTTGTTAGATGCCCACTTTTTCTTGGCCTTCTAAAACAAAGGTAGACATATTTCAACCTTTCTACCAAACTCATCAAGATGGGTAAAGCAAAGCACCAATATGTGGGAAAAGAACCTGTCAGGATTGCAGCCCCGGTAGCTGATCTAATCACTCACTTCATTCACCTGCCGTTTCCTCCATGCGCTCTAATTATCATCCATCTTATCCATCTGTCTGCCTAATATACAGTTCAGGCCAGCTATTAGGGCCAGATCATTATTCGTGATTTGTATTCACATTAGTTATTCATGTTTGTTTGTTTTTGAGTTTAGATAAGTCTTCTGGAGTCCTCAGGGTTTTGGTTCGGAGTGCGGGGGAGGGCAGTTTTAATTATCATAAACCTGGCTCCAAGGAGAAGTACAGTTTAAAGTTCTGCAGTTACCCTAGTACCATGTCTTGTCTCTGTCTCTCTCAACCACTGTCTCCATCTGAGGGTGTCTGTCTGAGCTCGCTGCTAGAACTTTTAACCTGCCTGAACGCTCTGTGGATTCCTTGAACCCTGAATCTATCAGTTCCTGTTTGGATCAGAACCTCTGGTCGGGCTACGGACTCCTGCATCCCAGAACGTCCCTGTTCCGAACTGTTTCCCTCCCCTGGATAGGTCTCCTGCCAGCTCACTGGGGTTGCTGCATCGTGGACGCTCTGGATGGCTCTGCGCCGCATCTTGTTGGCAGTGCATCGGCTGACCCTACCTTTGATGAGAGGAAGGACTGAACTGTTAAACCAGGTAGGTGACTCATACACATAATCGTCTTCTGCCAGACTATCATGGTCACTTAGCTGTGTTTCTCCCACATCCAGAGTGCCAGTGATGAGCGATGCTCCCCCTTCCCCTCACAGCTGTTGCAGATCCCCTGATCCACAGTCTGACTCGTCTGACTGAGAGCTGAGCAGCAAAATTAAAGGAACAGTAAAAGCCAGGCATTTGGAGAATAAATCACAATAGCTTTAAAATGCTGTGGTTGCACTGTTACAGAAGTAAAAATGAAATAAACAAAACAAAAATATTATGAAAAAGAAAAATCTTTTGATCAAAAAAATGAAAACTACTGGTGGACGGAAGAGGGGCAACATATGGTGTTGATACTTAATATGAGTTCACCATCTGTACACCTCCAGACCACGTCCCATCCCTTCATCACACTTTCCATCTCTCTCATACAACACATAATAAAATCGTAATTTGTTATTGTATAATATATAATAATGTAGTCTTAGTGGAAAATTGCTTCTAAGTAACAACAAATGTAAACATTTCATGGAAAAACTAGGTTTGGATTAAAAGTCCTGTGTCAGGTCTGGAGCTGTTGTAACATTTTTTGGAACCTGAGAGAATATTAGACATGGGAAGAAAATGGCGGAAGAGTCATTTTCTCTTAAAGTACTCTTATAAACTATGTAGGAATGATTCTGTTTGTACAAATGCTTCTTGCATGAGGTCTATTGGAAACAGAGGTCCTTAACTTTCTGCAGTCGATTGCTACAGATCTCCAAACTACATGTGGCCTTAAAAGCTTGGTCCTGGTTTCCAGGGCTAAGTTGCTGCAAAAGTTGGATAATGTGGGTTTTCCTCTTAGTTCCAGGGGAAAGAGCCTCAGTTTACCAAGAAAGTTTGGGTAATTCTACTTTGTGGAAACAGTTTGGTTCTCTTCTCCCTATATGACTCCACATCAGTGTACAAAACAAGGCCCATAACGGGGTGGATGAGAGAATTAGGTGTGGATGAGCTGTACTGGCCTGCAAAGATTCCTGATCTCAACCCAACAGACCATCTATTGGATGAATTAGAGCAGAGACTTAGAGAGCAGCCTTCTTGCCTAATATCAGTGTCTAACCTTGCAAATATGCTTCTAGAAAGAGGGTTAAATACTCCCATAAATAAACCTGGTGGACAGCCATCCCAGAAGACTTGAAGCTGTTATAGCTGCAGAGGGTGGATCAACGTCATATCGAACCCCTATGGATAAAGAATGAGACGTCAGTTAAGCTTATATATGAGTTGAGGCAGGTTGAGGAAATGCTTTGGGTAAAAGGGATAGTATAGGGATAGAGTTAAAAAATATTGGTTAAGAAAGATGAGGACAATGAGGAAATGATTATATAAAAAAAACAACAGAATAACCAATCAGCAGCCATGTTTTGTAAACTAGAATAATAAAAATGATACATGAATATAAACCAGTTCATTATCAGGCTGTGGCTTTAGTTAAATTATTAGCAGTGTTGACCTGTGAGCATGAACTAATGAGGTTTTTAAGGGAGTGAAGTGAACTTTAATTTCGATTAACTGTCTAATGGAGGAAGTTAATGGTCTGATATGAGAAAGTAATCATCTGAATTGAAGGAAAATTCCGGTCACATTCAGAATATAAACTTCTGAAAGTACTTTAAGTATGAAATGATTACATACTGTTCAATAAATGCTAAGTGTTTTTAATTATGAGTAATTTGCATTTGAATGTGCTTTACTGGAGGCATCCCTGTTTGTCAAAGAACACTACTGCCATCTACCGATTCGTGACGTCACAGTGCGGTATTGGCTGTTGATCATGTCCCAGTGCTGTATCGGGTGTTTGTCACAACTATTATGCAAGTCATTATAGAAACATTCTTCTTCCAAATTTGGCTACATATGCGTGTTTTTTCTCTGGCCAGAAGTTCGATGTCAAATTCTACCTCCTTAAGTTGGCAATCCAATGAGAAACCCGTCTGTGGAGGATCATCAATCCGAAAGGTAAAATAATTCTTCTTTTTTTTTTTTACTTTTACCCGCCCGATGTATTCCAACATCCAACTGCCATGCACTTGGGCATTGTCAGTTTAACTATAGCTCTGGTGAATTTCAATGGTGAAGTCCTCTGGAAATCTTCAATAATTGTTGTTGATTATATATATATATATAAAAAAAAAAATTATATATATATATATATATATATATATATATATATATATATATATATATATATATATATATATATATATATATATATATATATATATATATATATATATATATGTGGGCAAAAAATGGCCGCTCCCAAACTCAGTGATTGCGACAAAAAATACTGTTTTTTATTTTTAGAATTTTTTTTTCTTTCTGATTAAGTCTAAATTTATTAAATCACTGCAAACGTATTAGTTATAGGTATAGATAATGATCCATTGGTTATTCCTTGCTGACCGGACTTTTCCTTTAATAACTATTTATGAACAAGAAATCAATATTTTATCATATTCTACCCAGCTATGAAATAATCCAGAAAAACATCCATGGCATCCAGGTATTGCGTTTAAATCCACTTTAAATGTGTTTACAAACTAAGGGAGGTAGGTAAAACAATAGGGGAGGTAGAGGGGTTTCATTGGATTACAGGTTGACTGACATGTTAGTTTACACTGCAGCAGTCCTGCCTACCTGCCGGCACAGAAAACAGTCTCACCACAGGACTCAGATGGCTTCCACAGATCAATGCTGCCAGAGAAGAATGAAATAAATAGCTTATACCAGATTACTGCAGCGACACAACTTTGCTTACTTCAGTGAAATACTTTCTTTAAGGCTTTATAGGAGAGATACTTAAAAACACGGGAGTGGACAAATGCAGGGTAATATCCGTCTTAAACTGGTAAGGAAAAGAAAATATAACAGAAATAAGACGGAGGCTGAAATAGAAGAGAACGAGCCGGTGATGTATGTGCACTTATGCTTTTATATGACTGAGCCATCAAGCTTTGCTCAGCAAAAGAACATTATGTTGGCCTTTGGCACGGTTACAGTGGGAGGAGATGCTTCTTTCTCAGGCAGAGAACATATTTTATATGCTTGACATCAACCAGTGCACTATGAATTTCAAACAAAGCAGTGGAAGGACTTTCTCTGCTGGAAAGTGGTTCAGTTATTTGTTATCACAGGTAAATTGTCAAGGTATCCAGAGGAGGCCCTAAGTGGGCAGAGGAATGTCAGGTGGTAAAACAATTTATTTCAACCACTTTCTAAATTAGTGAAAATAATCTGCTGGAGGCGGTTTTCTTTCCCTGCCTTGTGTTAGACTAGTTTAGTCCATTGAAGAAAAACACACAGCTGCTTAGACATTACCGCATGTAATGTTCTAGTTCAGGTTTCTTTTGCTAGATATAGAATATCCACTGATTAATTAAACAAAATATAAGCCAAAATTTCAAAAGGAAATCTTATCGGCCAATCACATTCATCTACAGTTTTAATGTTGTTTTTTGCATAATTTTGACTTCAAAAAGACTTCTTCCGATCATCAAAAATCAACCTCAGATTTTTGTTGGATTGTATGTTTGGCATCTCCTTCAGAGTTTAACAGGTTGTAAATTTGTTAAAGGTGTTTCTCACATCTTAATTAGTCATTTTTCTTCCTTTTTTTTTTGGGCCATTTTGAAGCAGTCAGCCCAGCGAAACATTTTCCTCCAAAGAGCTGCCCCTCAGTGGATTTTTCCCTCTCTCTTTTGGATCACTCCCTGTAAATCCCAGTAGATCAGCAGTTGCTTTATCACCAAGATCACTAAACTAGGATATAACCAACAGCCATCATCAAAGTCCCTTAAATCCCTTTTTTTTTCCACTGTGATGCTCTGTTTTAACTTAAGCACATCTAGATGTCTAAATTGGGTTGTTGCAGTGGGATTGGCTGATTTACTATTAGTGTTACTATTAGGCAATTAATAGGTGATTGTGTCTTTATGGAGCAAAATCTATAAAGAAAAATCTACACTGACATATTTTACCATCAAAGATTACAGCTGACATTTTAAAGGAAACTTGATGAACCAAAGTCCAGATACGCTTGGAATAGCAAATGTTTTGTGGCTTATTAAGAAAAAGGCATCACAGCTATTCTGCAGACACATTCCTCTTCCATTCAAGGAACCATTTCAAAATGCGCATGAACCCTAAATCTGGGGAGACTGAAAACCTCACGACGATTCACTAACTTCTGCATCGAAGCGACTTGTGCTGCTTTTGTATGCATTCTGCACAGCTATCCACTTCCTGCTGTGTAAGCATGCAGCAATTTTCCCCTTAAAGTGTTTGTTTGAAGAGAAATGTTTAAATGTCATCTGTGCTGCTGTGCACATAAACCTGTCCGGCTGTTGTTAGCTCAACTTTCACTTTCCAGCCTCTTTATTCTGCGTGATTTACATGCATGACAGCAATAGAAAATGAAAGGAACAAATCTTTTGTCAGGATCCTCGGTGATGATAGTCTGTCTCATCCCTGACATGCAGTTTGCCGCCGTTGCTTCCAGGTTGTGGCTGAAGCAATCGGGTAACACAAAGGAAAGGGGCTTGTGGAAAGACGGGGAAGAGTGAAGAACCCAGATAAAGCTGCTACGCTGAGCTGCCAGCAGGAGGTCTTTGAGTTGTCTCCAGAAAAGAAGCAGAGGGGGGAATATTTGGTGGCACAGCTTAGCGTAAACACTATCTGCTGAGAAGCAACAACAGCATAAAAACAAAAAAAATGGAATAAAAATAAAAAGCAGAAACCCCCTGATCTAGTAGCTTTATAAAAATGCAAAGCCTCAGTCCTGCAATTTCTCACAAGAAAAACTACTGAAACACATTATATGCCCCATTACGCTATCTGAATTACATGTACAAAGACCATCCATGATTTAACAACCTCACATAATTAGGTATTATTTGTGTCTTTGTGAAATATGGTTTTAGTCTAGTGAAGCTAGGCAGATTAATTACACGAAACATCACCTCAAAGGCCCTCTGGGGAATGATGCTCGTCTTTCTTTCTGCTGCTTTTCTTTCTGCACCTTCTAATCCAAGATAGGCGATTCTTGCCTTAAAGGGTCCTGCATGTTTTAGACGTTTCTCTGCTTGGACACACATGATTTAAGTAAACCAGGCATAAACAGACTTCTGTGGAACTTAGCGACAACTCAGGAGATGATTTTAATCAGCTGCAGTCAGTATTTATAGTACAAACGGTGTACGCATCTCCAGTTGAAAACCCTGGTTTTTGTGCAGAGATTTTAAATCAGTTTTCAGCTTCTATGGGATGTTGGCAACATGAGATAAATTACTTTATAAATGCATTGAGATCAATTATAAATATATATCACTGAGGTTATTATTTAAATGTTGCTAACTAAATTTCCAATTTAGCCTTATGTAGGTAGGACTATATACTATCAACCTGTGAACAGATCCCAGATTTTTTATGTTGGATTTATTTCTAGAGTCTCATTAGGTTATTATTCCAAAATTCAAATTGTCCTCTGATTAAACCTGCAGCTTTTTTAAGAACATCATTTTTTTTTTTATCATTCTTGACAAAACAAACACGAACATAATAAAGTTAAGCCCCATCAAAAGCTACCATCACTAGGATTCACTGTTTTACCTTTGGTGATTTGTACGGTTTTTGTTCTTTTGTGGCTTAAAATTTTTATTTTAGATTGATCCCACAACAACATCCTCAGCAATATTAACATGAAAGAAACAATGTTTCTCTATTATCAAATGTTTATTTGTTAAAAATGTATCTTTAAAAAAATAAACAACAAAAATATAACTTATGAAGGGTTGTAACAACATTAAAAACATGTCAGTGACAAATATTGTTATTTATATGACAAAAATTCTTTCTTAAATTTAATAATCTGTATTTATAGAATAAATAAAAAAACACTAAAACTGTAATGCTGGTGTAGAATTTAATTATAGAACCTACATTTAATATATAGGAAGTCTGCTGATATCAGCCATCTTATTAAATACATTTGGAAAAAAAAAGTCAGTCTGTATCGAGTGAAGCTCATTACATTCCCCAAACAAAATAAAATTAGACACATGTATCTTGCAATTACTAGATCATGATCATGTAATTATGATTTAAGATCCACGTAATTCTGAAATAAGATTTCATAATTAAGAGATCATCTCATAATTATAACTAAAGACCTCATGATTATTAGATGTTAGATTGAGAAACGGACATCGCTTGGAGAAAACGACGTCACTATTGGATTTAACATGCTTTTATTTCCTCTTAGGTTTGAGGCACTTAGAAATACTGAGTTTACACCATATGGATGACGTTAATATTAGTAGGTGAACATTGCCCTGGTATTGTAAGTTCTTGGGGTTGTTTAGGCAAAAATCTCACACTGATCTACTGGAAGTTGCTCTCTTCCTCCAGGGTTAATTAAACCAGTACAGATACTTTACGGCTACAAGATAATGCATCTGAAATGCATCACGGCTGGTTCAGTGTCTCAAAATACTATTTGATGCCTACTTAAAATCCTAGATCTTCAAGGAATAGCGGGGGGCTTTGGAATCGTCTAAGATGAGGTCTTACTATCACACCTTTATGACCTTTAGTGACCAGCATCTGGGTATGTCCTACTATCACCATGAAGTGAAATCAGTGAATGGAAACACAGTTTCGGGACAAAAATTACCAAATATACAAAAAACAGTAACTAAATTAAAGTAATAATAAAAAACATTTAAATCATTCTCATACATCCCAATTAACTTGAGGACATGATAATTTATAAACCTTAAACATGTTGCTTTTATTTTGAAAAGTCCAAGCCACCATTACTGTATTTCATGGTGTATGCACAAACTATAAGAACCCAGTTAAGGCCGGATTGGTAGACGATTTTGAGTGGAGGCTGACGTAAATTATCCTCTTCTCAAAGGTCTTAAATTGTAATTATGATTTCTCATAATTATGAGATCTTAAATCATAACATATCATAATACAAGATGAGAGTCTTTAACAATTATAAGATACCTGTGTTTTATTCCACTTTGTTTGGTTAATGCACTGAGATTCGGCATAGATCTGTTGGGATCTGGAGCTGTACCACCTTCCTCCAGCAGAGTTCGCCGTGGGTCCTCCTGAGCTGAGCTCCCAACACACCTGTGGTCCATCTCATCATCAGAGGATCCACCACTATTTAACCTGCCTTCAGACCTTGCCTCAAGGCCGCAGTGTTGATCTAGTTTGGTTAGCACCTGTGCCTAGTAAACCTGAGAATCTTTGCTATCTCTGGTTGAGAAAGGATTCTAACTCTTCCTTGTTTTTGCCTCACAGGAATCCTGTCTCTTCATGAAGCTCTGGATGAGCTTAACCTGCCGAGCCTACCCTCGTGAGCCAAACCTAAAGACTCTTCTCTGGATTCCCCTGCAGCTCTTGGTTAAGAGCTGGAAACCCAAATCAAGGTCTGCCCTCATAGTCAGAAGTAATACACTGAAGCAGTTATTGGACTCTGCTGAACAAACAGTCTCTGGATCCAACAGTAACCTCTCTCAAAGAGAAACCCGGACTCCTTCAAGGTATTCTTCAGCTAACTCAAAGTCTCATAACTCATCTGTCCCTGCGCTAACTGAACTATCATCTCTGCAGACTCCAGTGAACCTGCCCCCAGGCCTGAACCAGTTCCAGTTGCAATATTCATGTGCTTGTGAAACAATAAACCTTGTTAAACTTTTCATCAGCTTCCGTTTGTGTTCTGCATATTGGGCTTACTCTGTAACCAATCATGACAGAACACTGCGGCCAAACACAAAGCCCAGCAGGCCACCTCCGTCGGAGGCTTGAAGAGCAAGACGCTCAGATCCAAGGAAACGCTCAAACCCTCCGTGAGTTACATACCCAGATTGAATTTCATAACCAAATACTTCAAACGTATGCTGGCTACATGGGTAGCGCTAACACTGCATCAGCAGCACGTCCGTTTCCGGATCCACTTCCGCCTCCAAGGTCACCGGCAGTGACGTCATCTCCTGAGTTCCGCCCTAGTCTTCCTGAAAAGTTTTCAGGTAATCTGAAAGACTGTAAGGGTTTTTTGTTACAATGTCATCTGATTTTTGAGAATTCTCCTGGCAGTTTTCCAACTGATAAGAAGAAAATAACTTTTATTTTGTCCCAACTAACCGGACGAGCCCTGGAGTGGGCGGAGGCAAGGTTTGCCTCTGAGGACAGCTTCAGTTGTACGTTCTCTGAATTTGTTTCTGAATTTTCCCAGGTGTTTAATCAAGATTCTGATCAAACAGTTAAAAATCGAGCTTTGCTGAATCTAAGACAGGGAAATTCCTCTGTAGCGGATTTCTCCATTAACTTCCAGGTCAAAGCCGCAGCTTCCGGATGGAACCAATGTGCTCTCAAAAGTGCATATTTCCAGGCTTTGAATGACAATATCAAAGATGAACTTGCAACTCTCGATGAACCAGCTAGTCTGGAGGATTTAATCCGCCTAACAATTAGGTTGGACAATAGACTTCGTGCTATAAACAGTTCTAGACAAAAAAGTCAAGGTTTTTCTGTGTCAGCCCCTGCATTCAATAATGCTTCTGTTTTTTCTGGATCCACAGAACCCGTTTCCAAGCCAAGGCCAAAAACCCAGTCTCTCTCTATGCCTGTCCAGGTATCTCACTCGGTTGAGACCGAAGCCGAACCTATGCAGGTTGGACACACAAGGCTAACCCCTGAGGAAAGGCTAAGACGTTTCAGGGGCAAATTGTGCATCTACTGTGGTGAGACTGGCCATTTCATTGCCTCATGCCCAGCTAAGTTAAAAGCCGGGGCCCGTCAGAGGATCTGAGGAGTCTGACGCGCCATTTGAAAACTGAAAGATCTCCTCAGTTGATGCTTCCAGCCACCCTATTTTTCTCTGACCAGAATCTCACATTGTCAGCTTTTATTGACTCTGGCTGTGAGCGAAATCTAATAGACTCTAACCTGGTTCTGCAGCTACTGATCGAAACTGTCCCTTTAACCAAGCCACTCAGTGTCTCAGCTATTGATGGGAAGAGACTTCATCAGGTTACCCATCAAACGCAACCTCTGGAGCTTTTGATCTCAGGTAATCATCATGAAACTCTGACATTTTTTGTTCTTCCTTCTGCATGTTCTCCCTTGGTGCTTGGATTTGAGTGGCTGGAACGACATAATCCCCATATAAATTGGGCTGAATGCCACATTGAGTCGTGGTCGACCTCATGTCACGAAACATGCCTTCGTTCTGCAGCTCCTGCTGTAAGTTCTCCTAGAGGGAGGGGGGAGATGGACTCTCCTGGCCTTTCTTCTGTCCCGTCCGAGTACCATGATCTGGCTCCCGTCTTCAGTAAGGTCAGTGCTACGTCCCTTCCACCTCACAGACCATATGACTGTGCGATTGAGCTATTACCAGGAGCTCCCCTACCCAGCAGTAGACTTTACAATATTTCCAAACCAGAACAAGAAACCATGGAGAAATATATAAATGAGTCCTTAGCTGCTGGAATAATCCGCCCATCTTCCTCTCCGTTGGGTGCTGGTTTCTTTTTTGTGGGCAAAAAGGATGGTTCTCTAAGACCTTGTATAGACTACAGAGGCCTTAACCAAATAACTGTTAAAAATAAATACCCACTTCCGTTACTAGCATCAGCCTTTGAACCAGTACAAGGAGCAACTGTCTTTACCAAGCTCGACTTAAGAAACGCATATCACCTTCTCAGGATTAGAGAGGGTGACGAGTGGAAGACAGCCTTTAAAACCCCTTTGGGCCAGTTCGAATATCTGGTCATGCCTTTTGGTCTCACTAACGCCCCTGCATGTTTCCAAGCCCTCGTCAACGATGTCCTCAGAGACTTTTTGAATATCTTCGTGTTTGTTTACATTGACGACATTCTGATCTATTCTAAGAACCTTTCCGAGCATAAAAAACATGTCCGCCTGGTCCTGCAAAGATTATTGGAGAACAAACTTTTTGTAAAGGCTGAAAAATGCGAGTTTCATCAACCTTCAGTCACCTTTTTAGGGTTTGTGCTCGAGGGCGGGCAGGTTAAGCAATCTGAAGAAAAGATAAAAGCTGTTTTGGATTGGCCGATACCTGAGAACCGTAAACAGCTGCAGAGATTCCTGGGTTTTGCCAACTTCTACCGTCGTTTTATCAGGAATTATAGTCAGACAACTCTACCTCTCACAACTCTAACATCAGTCAAAAAGACCGTCCAGTGGACCCCCGAAGCTCAAGCTGCCTTTGATAAACTTAAGACTTTATTTTCCAGAGCTCCCGTGTTAATCCAGCCTGATCCTGCCAAGCAATTCATCCTCGAGGTGGATGCCTCTGACTCTGGTGTTGGTGCCGTGTTATCCCAACAACTCGACTCAGATCAAAGAATTCACCCCTGTGCATTTTTCTCCCGTAGACTCTCCCCGGCAGAGCAAAACTACGACGTTGGAGACCGAGAACTCCTGGCCATCAACTCACTTTGGAGGAGTGGAGACACTGGCTTGAGGGAGCTGAACACCCAGTCTTAGTTTGGACGGATCACAAAAACCTAGCATACATCCAGTCCGCCAAACAAGCTAACCCTCGTCAGTCAAGGTGGTCTCTGTTTTTCTCCCGTTTCAACCTCATTATATCCTACAGACCCGGATCCAAGAACATCAAACCCGATTCTCTCTCTCGTCTATACTCTGTTGATCAATCTGAGACGCCTGAACCCGTTCTTCCTGCTTCCTGTACTGTTGGAGTGGTTTCCTGGGAGATCTCCGATCTCATAAACTCTGCCTTGGCTTCTGAACCCGACCCAGGTAACGGTCCTCCTAACAGAACCTATGTTCCCTCATCTGTCAGATCTCGCCTGATTCAATGGATGCACACAGCTAAGTTCTCCGCTCACCCAGGGGTGAGCCGAACAATCGCCTTGATTTCCAGACGTTTCTGGTGGCCTACGCTACACAAGGATGTGAAAGAATACGTTTTGGCCTGCTCCATATGTGCCAGAAACAAGAACTCACATCAACCCCCTTCTAGCCTGTTGCATCCTCTTCCTGTTCCAACTCGTCCCTGGTCTCACATCGCCATAGATTTCGTTACTGGTCTCCCAATCTCCAGAGGTATGTCAACTATTTTTACCATCGTCGATCGATTTTCGAAGTCATGTCATCTGATTCCCCTCAGGAAACTGTCCACGGCCTTTCAAACCGCTCAGCTCCTAGTGAAGCACGTTTTCCGACTCCATGGTATTCCCCAGGAAATTCTCCCTGACCGCGGACCACAGTTTATCTCCCAAGTCTGGAAGGCCTTCTGTGCAGCTCTGAATTGTAAGTCGTCACTCACTTCTGGTTATCATCCACAGTCCAACGGTCAGACAGAGAGAATGAACCAACAGCTCGAACCGACTCTCCGCTGTCTGACCTCCAACAACCCCACTGACTGGAGTCAATATCTCACATGGATCGAATATGCCCACAACTCCCTCAAGTCTGCTTCCACCGGTCAATCACCATTCCAGGTCAGTCTCGGATATCAACCCCCTCTTTTCCCAGCAGATGAGAGAGAGATTTCGGTTCCATCTGTCAATCACAACATCCGCCGCTGTCAACGAGTCTGGAGGGACACCATCGCCTCCCTCAATCGATCTTCTGTGACCACCAAGCGCTTTGCGGACTCCAAGAGACGCTCTGCCCCAGAGTACGCCATCGGTCAGGAGGTATGGCTTTCCACTCGGGACATTCCCCTCAAGGGAATGTCTCGTAAGTTGTCTCCGAGATTCATTGGCCCATACAGGATTGCCCAGGTCATTAACCCTTCTGCCGTACGCCTGCACCTTCCTTCGAGTCTCCGCATACATCCCACGTTCCACGTCTCCCAGATTAAACCAGTTGTCACCAGTCCTTTGTGCCCTCCATCCGACTCCCCTCCACCCACCCAGGACGTCGATGGACATCCTGCCTTCACCGTCCGCCGGATCGTGGACTCCCGTCGGCGAGGTCGCGGATGGCAGTACCTCGTCGATTGGGAGGGCTACGGTCCGGAGGATCGCCAATGGGTTCCTGACTCCTACAACCTCGATCCGTCCTTGATAGAGGATTATGAGCGCTCCCTCCCGTCGACTTCTTCTGTCGTTGAGAGGGGGGTACTGTTGGAATCTGGAGCTGTACCACCTTCCTCCAGCAGAGTTCGCCGTGGGTCCTCCTGAGCTGAGCTCCCAACACACCTGTGGTCCATCTCATCATCAGAGGATCCACCACTATTTAACCTGCCTTCAGACCTTGCCTCAAGGCCGCAGTGTTGATCTAGTTTGGTTAGCACCTGTGCCTAGTAAACCTGAGAATCTTTGCTATCTCTGGTTGAGAAAGGATTCTAACTCTTCCTTGTTTTTGCCTCACAGAAATCCTGTCTCTTCGTGAAGCTCTGGATGAGCTTAACCTGCCGAGCCTACCCTCGTGAGCCAAACCTAAAGACTCTTCTCTGGATTCCCCTGCAGCTCTTGGTTAAGAGCTGGAAACCCAAATCAAGGTCTGCCCTCATAGTCAGAAGTAATACGCTGAAGCAGTTATTGGACTCTGCTGAACAAACAGTCTCTGGATCCAACAGTAACCTCTCTCAAAGAGAAACCCGGACTCCTTCAAGGTATTCTTCAGCTAACTCAAAGTCTCATAACTCATCTGTCCCTGCGCTAACTGAACTATCATCTCTGCAGACTCCAGTGAACCTGCCCCCAGGCCTGAACCAGTTCCAGTTGCAATATTCATGTGCTTTGAAACAATAAACCTTTTTAAACTTTTCATCAGCTTCCGTTTGTGTTCTGCATATTGGGCTTACTCTGTAACCAATCATGACAAGATCAGCTTTGGCCAAAGGAGCCACTTTGTAAAGTTGGGAGGGTCACAAGAGGCTCCATGTTCTCATGTTCAAACATTTTACAGAAATGTGTGGAGCGCCTCCAGTGTTTCCTGTTGACTTCCTGATAATCTGGATAGAACACAATGTTATCTCATTTTTGTAATATTACTGTTGTTTCTTGTTTCCCCCAACATTTGGTTTTTGCCTTCATCAAGCAATCAAAGAGCTGCAAACAGAATGCAAAGTAATGAGAACATTGGATTTTAGCTCAGATAATGCTTATGTTTGCCCAAATTCACATTAGAATTTAGTTATGTGTTATTGTCAATGGAACATATTCCAAAAAAGGACATTTTCTAAAGTAGAATTAAGTTTATGAACATAGAGAACTCGTAGAATTATCAGTTTCAGCTAATGCAATCTACTTTGGCAGAAAATACGGTCCAGATTCTGTTAACACATCCACCTAAAGATTTGTGGTGGTGTACTTCATCCTTCCAAGGTCTATTTTGATAAACAGTTAATATTTTTGTAAAAGTAAAACAATTCAAGCAAACAAGGCAATTTAACATGTAAAAACTCCCTCTCGTGAAACACTATAACATTACTGATAATGCATTTTAATATCAGTCTGCTTTGTTTTTTCCCCTCTTTGGATTAAATATTAGCTTTAGCTTCTAGAGGAATCAGGAAAAAAAATGCATATTTACACAAAATGAAGGCAGCTACTGAAAAAGAAGGTTCAGTTCCCTGGTGCGGTGGCTCTCTTTATTTGCACATTATCTAAATGACAGACAGTTAAATGTGAAGTATTAATGAAACTGCCTGAAGTAAAACCGTAGATCTGTTTAACTGTTGTTTTTATGTATTTTAAAAATAGCCAGCCCTGATTTAAAAACCATAATTCCTGTTGAAACAATCAGTTCGGCTCCCAAAGCTCTGCTTGCATAAGCTGAACACCAGAACAATATTTCATGAGGAAAGAAATGTTCTGCTACATCTGCTGAACAGCATGGTTGTAAACAATATATGGCTTCTGAACCTTAGCCATGAGGTCTTATTTCACTGCTGGCTCAGAATCCCCCTCATCCTTTACAGCTGCACTATCATTGGCTAAGAGGGGAAGGAGCCCTCCGAACAGAGATTCTTTTCAACATTGTTTGTCCCTGACCAGATATGATGCACACACACTGGAGGCACAGCAATTCAGCCTCAGCCATAAACCTGTCTTCCTGTAAAATAAAATAGCCACCTGAATTTAAACACCAATATGAAACCGGCTCTTATTACAGGGGGAGGAAACTCTAAAGCCCACACATCTTTGACTGTTTAACCACTGACTTCTTCCAAGATAAATACCGATTTGTCATAATCCCAGTCCTTAGCATACACTCTTACATGGGCATGGAAGTCATACTAATGCTATAATCTGTCACCCACAGATGAAAGGAACCACCAAGCCTCAAGCCTACCATGAAATGGAAACTAGGCTTACTGTCCACAGAGAAGCCAGTTTAAAATCAGGGTCGAAAACACCCTGACCAAACAAGATCCACCGCTCCAAACTTCATTAAATAAGGATTTATTGAAATTAAGAAATCGACAGAAAAAACAAATTAAGGTTCTGGAGAAAGGTCTTATGGTCAGAAGAAACAGATGTACTCCTGTTTGATAACAGTGGATGGAGCAAAAGAGAAGTGAAGGTGGTCTTATTTATTACATAGGAACATTTTAACAGCTGTCCGGCATGGGGGTGGTAGAGTCATACTGTGGGACTGTTTTTTTTTTTTTTATCTTTTAGTGATGAACATAAAACTGCTGCAAATAGACTTCGTCAAAAGCCACAATTTTTAAATGGTGGAAAAAACAACCCTCAAGCAAAGAAAGCTTATACAGACTGGCAGTTTTAAAACTGTGTTGGGTCTGTACAAAAGGTTTATAAGATGGATCCCTATTTTATGTAATTGCGATATTTTTCTGTTTTCGCTTACTTCTCAAATAGCTGAATATTGTGCACCCATTTATTGATCTTTGTTAAATTTAGTAAGCATTAAAATAACAACTTAAATGCTGTCTGAATTGTTGAGAATTTAATAAAATAATATTTGACAAAGAATATCAAATTCAGAAACAATAACTTTGTTATCACTCAGATCTACAGATAGTTGTCAGATGTTTTTTAGTCGGATATCTAGAATTTCATCATTCTCCTTCATTCTATCTCTATACTCCCACTCTGCAGAATCTGTTAGTTCAATCTCTAAAATTATGCTCTCTCTGCTTTTTCTCATAGTAGCTTCATCTGGTCTGTTCCTGTTTGGCTGTGATTCCATCCAGGAGAGAAATGTCAGCTGTGCTGCTGCCATCAACACCCTTTTTTATAGATTTTGAAAATTGGCCTGTTTTTTAGTGTAGTCCTGTTTCTGTGAATGTGACTGGCTGGATGCATCCTCTTTATCCTCTAACATGGGAGCTTGCTCAGAACTTCTCTGCCTGGCTGTGTGTTTCCTGGATGGTTCGCCTGTGGAGCTGGTTTACGGTTGCCTTTTATAACTCTGCTTCTTTTTGTATCTCTGCTTCTGTCTCCTTGAACCCCAGTCGGCCTCAGCAGATGGCCGCTCACACTGAGTCTGGTTCTGCTGGAGGTTTCTTCCTGTTCAAAGGGAGTTTTTCCTCTCCACTGTCGCTACAAGCATGCCTAATTTGAGAGATTGCTGAGTTGACCCAATCAGCTGGTTTTTATTGGATAGAAATCTTTGAATCAATCTGACTGTATGATCTGGTTGAACTGTAAAGTGCCTTGAGATGCCATGTGTTGAGAATTTGCGCTATGTTAATAAACTGAATCGAATTAAAATTAAAAGAGTTTGTATTTAGCTTATTATTACCGATAAAATATTTTACAATAAAGTTGAGAGTTTTTAATCAATAAAACATTTGTGGTCTGTGGGTATGTCAAACCTGACGATTCAGGGAAATTTTAAAAGAAAGTTTAGTCAACCTGAGCAAAATGGTTTAAGCTAGGATACAGTTAGATATCCCTAGTTGTACAGGATGCCGATAAGTTAAACATCACAACTGAATTCTGTATGGATGAAACAGGCTAACAAATTCACTGATACGTATTATATTTTGACTGATATAATAAGTAAATAGATTAACCAGAACTTCCTAATGAACATTTAACCAATAATATGTACATATTTTATCCAGTTTGTCTAATTCAGATTCTGAGTGGTAAGATAAAAGATAGATTAAACCTTATGTATTTTAGCCACTTTGTATAAGAAATTCATCCAGATAAAAAAAAAAAAAAAAAAAAACAGTTTAATTCATCCCCATGGTAGGTGTTGTAAGGTTCGGATGTGGCTGTATGTCTGCTGGATAAAGCAGAATTATCTCCTCTCCTTCTGAAGCCTCCTCTCAGGTACAAAAACCCAGACAAAGTTTTAGTGAGCTGTTCTGAATTAAAAACATTGTCGTAATGCTCTAATAATTCATGTCTGGGGAAAAAACAGGAAGGTAGAATGTTCTACAAAAGGTCATGGATCCCTATATCCCATCTAGGTGAGTTAACTTCACACCAAGAAGCATTTTTAAATGGAAGAAGCTAAAAATACCGAGCTGCAGAAGTACTCTGTCAGTCTGAGTGTAGAAAAAATGTTTCATAAATACTCAGTAGCATTTCTGGAAAATTTGAAATTTCCCCTAATGCTTAAAGAATTAAATCTACCACTAGATATATACACACACCATGAACACATCATGTTTTTTAGTGTGTCCAAATAATTAAACTTTCTAATCTAAGCAAACATTCTTCTACAATGTTCAGATTCACACTAAGCTTCAAATGAGAATGGACAACCTGTCTTTACCAGATGCTTTAGAAAGAATATGATTTCTAGTTATCTCTAACTATGGTACACTGCTGTTTAGTCAGAACTTTGTGACCATGGGTAGCATCGATGTTTTGACATCTGTGTCAATGAGCTACTGTGACGACTCTGTCAAAGTATAAATCTTTTATTCTATCTCCATGGATTTCTAACATGGTTTTCTTTTAATTAATAAAACATACAGGACTAACTGAGCTGCTAGCTTCATTTGCTCTAATAATTAATATGCCTTAGAATCATACACTCCCATACGGTGTCATGATTTTAAGATGTTTGGCCCACATGCAGACACAGACCCGGAAACAAGGAACAGTTTTAGATGTTTATTAGACTACACCAGAGTTCTTCAACAGGGGGTCCGCAACCCCTAGGGGGTCCGCAGAGGTACTGCATGGGGGTCACGAAAGTTTTGGTTGATTAGACTTTTTTTATACTCCCCCCTGCAATTTTTTCCACTAATTGAAATGTCTTTAAATCCACATTAACATGAATTCAACATACTGTAGTAAACAGATAAATGGAGGCAGAAGATGTCTTTCAGTCATCAATGCGCACATTCAGCGACACACAGGAGCTCTTTTAAGCTGGGCACCGTTTCATTCACAACACCTGTCCCATCAACCAGGAATAAGAATCAGAAATACTTTAATAATCCCATGATAGAACATTATTTCATACCATATATTTAATTAGGGGTTCCCCGCTCCATCTAGCCATCAGTTTGGGGTCCTTGGCCTGGAAAACGTTGAAGACCCCTGGACTACACTAAATAAGAACGGCTCAGAGCGGGAGCTGCAGGCGAGGTTCGGAACGTCAGTGTTCGGGGTTCTGCGGGAGGAAAGAGGAAACTGATTAAGACTAGAAAAAGCTAGAGAAACCTGCTGACATGATGCTGAACCAGACTCTTAAACAACTGCAGACACAGAGGCAGATTTAAGGGTCTTATTTCCTGGATTAATGGAGGAGTGCTCTGTCGACTTAGCATTGGACTGAGGGTGGACAGGCAGGCGGATCGGTCCTGTGAGGAGTCACTGGAGGGGAGAAAGTTCCAGAGCAGTGAGGAGATGACGGACACGGACCTGATCCTGGAGTACGAGAGCAAGGAGAGGTTAAGAGGAGACTCTGCGAGCTTAGATCACTAACAGATTTTGACCTTCTTTACCACTGAGAGAGCGGAGCCAACTTGCAGCTTGCTCCAGGAAACTGCTCCAAAATAAAAGCCACCACTGATTGCCGTTAAGGAGTGACAGCTTGAACCCATCAAGCCTGCCACCCTGTTGTTGTTTTTCTGCCTGGTTCAGTGAAAGATACTTGATTACATTAGATTTAAGCAGGTGTTATTAGCCTGAAAATGACAGCGCCACTCAACTTGCATCCACCCCAAAGGTTACTTGAACCAACAAATTCTGGCATCTGGCATCGTTCTAAACAGTGGATAGGTGGCGAAACGTCTTCAAATCATGGAAACCAAGTTCAGTGGATATTTTTTTAATTTTTACGGAAGTACATTTTGAAAGTTTTGAAAAATTACATAAAAGACTGGGAGTTACCGAAGAAGGATTTCTTTCAAAGCAGCATTTTAATGCATTCCAGAACTGATCTCTTGAAAACGTTGCCTTTTCTACTCTTACATTACAAGTAGTTTGAAAAGTTGGTTTGGAGTAGTATTGAGGATGATAGGACATTGCAGTGGACGCATATTTAATGACAGTTTGTCAAAATGGACCTCCCTCTTCAACTCCAGCTAGAGTGATACAGTTCTGATGCTGAATTCAGAACAAGATTGCTAAAAAACAAACTGTAAGATTCTCTCTCAGTCTACAAGAGCTGTGTTACTTAGAAAACTCAGACTTATAAATAGACGTTAAACTTTATGTTTGGAAAAGGTTTTGAAATTGTGAAAATGTCTCAGAATAATTTTGAAAGGATATAATTCAAGACAATACTGCAAAGCAGCTGAAAAAAGTAACTTTATAAAAAACCTTTATTTTCCTCCTTTTTATTCGACCTCAGAGAAAGAATATATTAGAGTACTGATGCACAGATATGGATCTATCAGTGCACGTTTATAGGAAGGTGAAAGTCAAAGAAGAGCTGCTAAAATATGCTCAGAAAAGGAGGCCTAAACCTATAACAGCGGCCTTGTCTGACAAAAAAAAAAACAATGTATTGTAGGACTTTGTTTCAGGTCACTGACTACCAGTGTTGGGCACGTTACTTTGAAAAAGTAATTAGTTATAGTTACTAGTTACTTCTCCCAAAAAGTAACTGAGTTACTAACTGAGTTACTCCACAAAAAAAGTAACTAGTTACTAGTAAAAGTAACTATTGCGTTACTTTTGCGTTTCTCGCCCCCGTAAACCTCACCACCCGGCCCCCACCTTCTCGCCGTGTGTTTTCAAAGCCAGCTGAATAGAGCGGAGGACAAAGAAAAGAACCTGCAGACAGTTTAGCATTTATTGCAACTCAACGTAAATGACATCAGGGGGGAACGCGATGTGAAGTTTTATAACAGGACATTCAGATCCGGTGAGTATATGAAATTAATAACTGGGGATGTCTAATTCTGAAATCCTGTGTGTTTGGGTTGTTATAGATACTGCAACATCTATCTATCCATCTATCTATCTAGATGTATACTCTGTGTGTGACATAAAATATGGATCTCCATCCCTGCCACAAAGGCCATCAAATAATGTTTAAAATAAAAAATACAGTAGGTTGAGAAGGCAGAGTATCCATCCATCCATCCATCCAGATTTCTCCCTTTCTCCATATAGGCTATCATTTCTGGCTGTTGTCAGGTTCATTTGATCGTTCACGCTCTCCATAGTTCTCCTGTGGCGCGAGCACAGGGCGACTGTTGCGTGCCTTTAGCGAGTATGCGCGTTTCCTGTCGCTTGCGCGGTGACTCTTGCCGCCTGCGCTGTGTGGAGATGCAGAGGAAACCGTTATGTGATGGTGAAACGCAGCTCGACGTAACACCGGTATTCCCATGTGGAAAACGCTGTTTTGCTGCTGGAGTCATCCTCACTCTCCATCTCTCTGTGTGTGCTGCACGTTAACACCCACCAGCAGAAACACCCACCTACCAACTGACAGACGGAATCTCATCCTCCCCTCTCTCATGACAAGGCGCGCACCTCTGGATGACCTAAAATAAATCTGTAATATCTCTTAAACAAAAGTAGCACAAACAATATTTTTTTCTGCACAAATCTGCACTAACGTTGCACTAACCATTCAGTCTATTTGCAGAGTTTTTTGACGTGGGTGGGGTGTCAGCTTCACGCAGCTGCGCACGAGTCCTATCATGAAAAAAGGTTCATTGTGCAACCTGAGTAACGCGCAGTAACGGGGTGCCTGCAATGGTAACTGCGTTATAGTTACAGTCAAAGTAATTAGTTAGATTACTCGTTACTAAAACAAGGTAACGGCGTTAGTAACGCCGTTAGTCCCATCACTGCTGACTACTGGGCTATAGGCTGGTTCCAGACAAGCAAACTACTGGATTGCACAGCAGATAGGACTGAAACCAACAATCCTTTGCTTGAGAGGTATATCCATTAGGATGTTGGAGGAACAGATCTCATCAGCCCCTCTTGTGGAGAAAAATATGCTAAAAGTCCGTGCACAAGATGAGTCCCTGTCCCTAGACATGCTTTCATGGCCCTACCTCGCTCGCGTTAGTCTGCATTTCTCATCCAACAGCTTCGCCCCTCTCCATTCTCACATTGGACGATTGAACAATGGCGCACCAGCTCACAATGGACCGAGCCTATCGGCGGCCGACCTCACAATGGAACTCCGCCAATCACCGCCACGATATACGGAACCAATCAACGTCCGAGCTTACAATGGATACAGGCCAATCACCGTCACTATGCTTGAGCCTATCAACATCCGAGCTCGCAATGGACCTCGGCCAATCACCGTCATGATTTACGAGCCAATCAATGTCTGAGCTCACAATGGAAGTCGGCCAATCAACGTGAAGCATAACTTGTAGGAAAAAAAATAGAGAGAGAAAAAAAAAGAACAACTTTCTGATCTTCTTAGAAAATTAAAAAAGAAAGAGGTTGCCGATCTTAGAAAATTTAGCTCTCGGTGGCCAACTTTTTTCATCAAGAAAAAAAGAACCTTACAGTAAGTATACATTTATATAGTTTATTGTTTCCTTCCATTCAAACAACGTTATTCCCTCTTTATTTCACATTAGCTACGAATAACATAACACAGATTAAGTAAATTAATGGTATTATGATGTCACATTTTCCCTCTTTATTACACATTAGCTAAAGATAATATACTGTAGATAGAATAAATTAATGGTATTATGATGTCACATTTCCCTCTTTATTACACATGAGCTAAAGATAATATACTGTAGATAGAATAAATTAATGGTATTATGATGTCACATTTTCCCTCTTTATTACACATTAGCTAAAGATAATATACTGAGGATTAAATAAATTAATGGTATTATGATGTCCCATTTTCCCTTTTTATTACACATTAGCTAAATATAATATACCATAGATTAATATGATGTCACATTTTCCCTCTTTATTACACATTAGCTAAATATAATATACCATAGATTAAGTAAATTAATGGTATTATGATGTCATGTTCTGTTAGCAAACTGACACAGTTTTAAAAGGTTAAGGTTTACAATATAGTAACTTTTTAATTTAAAATGTCAGTAAAAATGTTTAAATCCTTTCATCTCATACCAATTGTTAGCTGTTTAAAGTGCATTAATACTGTATTATGTTTGATTCTTCTCTTTTTTTATATTGTCTTCAGATGAGCACCAAGCCAAAGAGCCATAAAGGGATGGGAGATGGGGAGTGGATGGCAAGGCTTAGGGCATTTGCCAACAGTGGGGTTTGGCCTTCAGATGCTGGAAATAGACCAGCCCCAAGGCAGAAGAAATGGCATGATCTTTATCAGAAGGTGAAGTGAAGCCACTGTATAAAATAAATAAATAAATAAATAAATAAATAAATAAATAAATAAATAAAAAGACACATGAGTAATTGTCATTAATAGGATGATGCTGTAATGTTTCAGATATAAAAATGCCCCATGCAAGCCCAAGGTCAGACCACCCTTTTTGGAGGGTCTGTGTCGTGTAATTGCAGCTTTCACTCTGCTAAGGTAAACTGATTTAAAATAACAGCTATGTCTTGTCTTTTACAATTCAGGTGAATGATCTTTTTTTACCTAGAATATATATCTTTTTTTAGCCTGCTCTGCTGCATCCTCCTCCTGTGACCCAGCACTCTATGGCTGCACCATCTACTTCTGCTGATACAGCTCCAGCCGCACGGTCTTTCTTGAGGGTCCCTCTGTCTTTGTCCATGGTAAATATTTTTGTTCCTCTGCTAAATACTTCATAGGATTACATTTGCCTTGTGCAACAAGCCATAATAACAGCTTTCAAGCAACATGTTTTTGTGTGTATTTAGATGCTGCGATTCATATTAGATTTATTTTACATTAGTTTACATTTATTATTTCAGTTCACTAAATCCCGTTTTGGTGGGTCTCTGTCGGATTCACTGAAGCCCAACTTGGTGGCCCGGAAAAAACCTACCCCGTCTCAGTCCTCTGTGAGGACCTCTAACCCGTTTCCGTCCTCTGTGAGGACCTCTACCCCGTCTCCGTCTTCTGTGAGGACCCCGACTCCATCTCAGTCCTCTGTGAGGACCTCTACCCCATCTCCGTCTTCTGTGAGGACCTCTACCCCGTCTCAGTCCTCTGTGAGGACCTCTACCCTGACTCCATCTTCTGTAACGACCTCTAGCCGTTCTCCATCCTCCGTGAGGACGCCTATCCTGTCTCCATCCTCTGAAATAAGCCCTAGTCCCTCTCCATCTTCTGAGAGCAGCCTGAGTCCCTCTTTATCTGCTGTGAGGAGCCCTAGCATCGCTTCATCCTCCGGGATCCCAGCACACACCTGCGAGACAGTTTCATCTGTAAATACAAGAGTTTTTCTTCATGAAAGTAATGGAATCATAGGTCCAATTATTAAGATATATTTATGCAGATTTCCAAATCTCTTGTGTTGTTTTCAGGGGGAGTCTGGAATGTCCCTGCTACAGTCAGCAGCAGCTGGGGATGCAGCTAATTTCTGGTTGCCAAGTGAGATGAGGAAAACCATACCTGTGCAAGATCAAAGATGGATTTCTAATACCCTCTTTCGCTCTGGAAAACTGCGACCAGATTTGAAGCTCTGGTATAACCCTCCTGTGCCAGCCCTGATCTACCACCAGATACCAACACCTGATCGTTTTTTTTCCCATCAGCTTATGGTGTGGATGCCGTACCATCAGTGTTTTACTTGTACATAGTTAGGGCTTTTTCAGAGCTGACAATATTTCAATTTGTTTCACAGAGAATTAAGAAAACATAAGTGTGTTCAGTTTAATAGCATTTACACGTTTTTTTTATTTGTACATAGTGCTGTTTCAGAGCTGATAATCTTTTACTTTGTTTAACAGAGTTATTTATTTAATTTGGGTTATTTTTATTGCAATTTGTTTGTTATTGTCTTTCATTGTTGGAAAATAAATATTCGGTTCTTTAAGACATAATGTGTATGGTCTTCTACGTTCTATCACTCAATTCACTATGAAAGTGCTTTAGGAAATATACATAGTAAAAAAAAAAAAACATAGTTTCAGCTGCAAATGTTCTGTGAAAAATAAAAATGAGTACTGGATATGATTTATACTATTAAAATGTACTGTATATAGGTACTGTACAGTACGACTGGAAATTTTTATTTTATATATCACTGAAACATAAACATTTTTAATATTTTAACCAATAAAGCTTTAATGGGATAGCTTTGTTTTAGCAGATACAATGTGGTATGTTGTAATATAAAATACGAGACAATTTCCACAAAATAGCATTGTAAATGTTTAATTAAGACAACAAAAATTACTTTCATGAACTTTGGGAAAATTTTTCACTCAAACATGGCTTTGCACCTGCTGGGATCGAACCCTTGACCCTGGAGTTTCTCTTTCTCTTCTCCCCTTCTTCCCCCTCCCCTTCTTCCCCCTTCTTCCCTTTCTTCCCCCCCCTACGCAGACTATTGTTCCCCAGCTTTGGCGCAATAGGTAACGCGTCTGACTGCAGATCAGAAGACTCTAGGTTTGACTCCTGGCTAGCTTGTTTGTTTATTGTCATTGTCTTACACGTCTGCGTTATTCCAAGTCAGCTGGTCAATCACTCTCGTAAACTCTTAAAGCAGATGCAGCTTGAAATCCAACCAACATACGAGAAGAAGAGTCACAAAAATCCCCTCATTGGTGATTGAGGCAAGTGACAGTCATGCCATGCAGGACTTGCCAACTCCAAAAAATCTGAAATGATTTACTGCAATTGAGTTTTGCTGTTTGAAAACCTTTACCTCCTTTTGAAGGGGCTTCAAAGTTCCAAACAAGTGAAGGGATAAGTTACACACTTTTAAACTGTTTGTGAAGGTCCTTTCTGCACAGCTCAATTCACATGCAGATTGGAACCCCGTAACAATAAGTTGTCATTACTGTTGTTTTTCTGCCTGGTTCAGTGAAAGATACTTGTTCACATTAGATTTAAGCAGGTGTTATTAGCCTGAAAATGACAGCACCACTCTACTTGCATCCACCCCAAAGGTTAATTGAACCAACAAATTCTGGCATCTGGCTCCTGGTATCGTTCTGAACAGTACATTTAGAAAGTTTTGGAAAATTTATAAAAGACTGGGAGTCTCTGGAGAAGGATTTCTTTCAAAGCAGCATTTTAACGCATTCCTGAACTGATCTCTTTCAAACGTTGCCTTTTCTGCTCTTACATTACAAGTAGTTTGAAAAGTTGATTAGGAGTAGTATTTGGGTAACCTGATTCCGCCAGATGGATTTGCTCCGCATATCGATCTTCCGTTGCAGTCATTTTGGGAAGGGGCGAAAATACTGGTTAGCTGATTGGTCTATGTTGGTGATAGGCGGGCCAAATAAACCACTCAGATCAACGAAGCATATGACGTACTAACAGACCGACGACGAAAACACAACCGCAAGCCAGGCTACTCTTGCCGAAACCAGTCAGGAGAAGAGCAAAAACATCTTTTCCTCTGAGAAAAGCCTCCAGAGCAGTGTTTTGCTCTTCTTTCAGTGAAGAAATACTCTTTAATTCCGATAAAACTTGCTCAATAGCCACGCTAACGCTAGTTTCATTGGCTGAAGCCGCCATTTTCTTTAGACTGAACTGTCGCACTTCTCGTTGCGTCACACCTCAACCCGCCTCAAAGCCAACGCTGATTGGACGTTCGTTTGGTGAACGGCTCCAAATTTTCTTCAACGGAGAGTCTCCAGACTGATTAGCGAGTGAAAACTTGAAAGCTCGCGAGATTAGGATGGTGTCACGAGGCTAGTATTTGGGATGGTAGGAGATTGCAGTGGACACATACACTATATTGCCAAAAGTATTTGCTCACCTGCCTTGACTCACATATGAGCTTAAGTGACATCCCGTTCCTAATCCATAGGGTTCAATATGACGTCGGTCCACCCTTTGCAGCTAGAACAGCTTCAACTCTTCTGGGAAGGCTGTCCACAAGGTTTAGGAGTGTGTTTATGGGAATTTTTGACCATTCTTCCAGAAGCGCATTTGTGAGGTCGCACACTGATGTTGGACGAGAAGGCCTGGCTCTCAGTCTCCGCTCTAATTCATCCCAAAGGTGTTCTATCGGGTTGAGGTCAGGACTCTGTGCAGGCCAGTCAAGTTCATCCACACCAGACTCTGTCATCCATGTCTTTATGGACCTTGCTTTGTGCACTGGTGCACAGTCATGTTGGAAGAGGAAGGGGCCAGCTCCAAACTGTTCCCACAAAGTTGGGAGCATGGAATTGTCCAAAATGTCTTGGTATGCTGAAGCATTCAGAGTTCCTTTCACTGGAACTAAGGGGCCAAGCCCAGCTCCTGAAAAACAACCCCACACCATAATCCCCCCTCCAACAAACTTTACACTTGGCACAATGCAGTCAGACAAGTACCGTTCTCCTGGCAACCGCCAAACCCAGACCCGTCCATCAGATTGCCAGATGGAGAAGCGCGATTCGTCACTCCAGAGAATGCGTCTCCACTGCTCTAGAGTCCAGTGGCGGCGTGCTTTACACCACCGCATCCGACGCTTTGCATTGCACTTGGTGATGTATGGCTTGGATGCAGCTGCTCGACCATGGAAACCCATTCCATGAAGCTCTCTGCGCACTGTTCTTGAGCTAATCTGAAGGCCACATGAAGTTTGGAGGTCTGTAGTGATTGACTCTGCAGAAAGTTGGCGACCTCTTCGCACTATGCGCGTCAGCATCCGCTGACCCCGCTCCGTCAGTTTACGTGGCCTACCACTTCGTGGCTGAGTTGCTGTCGTTCCCAAACACTTCCATTTTCTTATAATACAGCTGACAGTTGACTGTGGAATATTTAGGAGCGAGGAAATTTCACGACTGGATTTGTTGCACAGGTGGCATCCTATCACAGTTCCACGCTGGAATTCACTGAGCTCCTGAGAGCGACCCATTCTTTCACAAATGTTTGTAAAAACAGTCTGCATGCCTAGGTGCTTGAATTTATACACCTGTGGCCATGGAAGTGATTGGAACACCTGATTCCAATAATTTGGATGGGTGAGCAAATACTTTTGGCAATATAGTGTATCTAATGAGAAAAATACAACAGCTGCTGTAAATGTCACTGCTCATTTTTGAGCAGGCTTAAATCTGGCATAACAGCTTGACAGTAAAGGACAGTTTTTAAGCAAAGTGTGGTTTAGGTCCACCGACCTCTGGGTTATGGGCCCAGCATGCTTCTGCTGCGCCACTCTGCTTTCCTCGTCACAAGAGGGAATTGGAAGGCAAAATTAAGCCACAACATTAATTTTGGACATTTTGGAACAATCTGCAAGCAGATTTTAACTTTTAACATCTGTGGATTAAAACTCCCCAAAACAAATTTCCATGGGGTGTCAAAAGAGGTGTCAACATTGGGGAACACAAAGACAATTTGTCAAAATGGACCTCCCTCTTCAGGAGTCGTGTTAATCAGATAACTGTTTGGAATTGTGAAAATGTCTCAGAATGATTTTGAAAGGATATAATTCAAGAAAATACTGCAAAGCAGCTGACAAAAAGTAACTTTATAAAAACCTTTATTTTCCTCCTTTTTTATTCGACCTCAGAAAAAGAATATATTAGAGTACTGATGCACAGATATGGATCTATCAGTGCACGTTTATAGGAAGGTGAAAGTCAAAGAAGAGCTGCTAAAATATACTCAGAAAAGGAGGCCTAAAAGCCATATTAGCGGCCCTGTTTGAAAAAAAAAACAATGTATTGTAGGACTTTGTTTCAGGTCACTGACTACTGGGCTATAGGCTGATTCCAGACAAACAAACTACTGGATTGCACAGCAGATTGGACTGAAACCAACAATCCCTTGCTCGAGAGGTATATCCATTAGGATGTTAAGGGAACAGATCTCATCAGCCCCTCTTGTGGAGAAATATATGCTAAAAGTCCGTGCACGATATGAGTCCCCGGGTGTGCTTTCATGGCCTCGTTGGCGCAGTAGGCAGCGCGTCAGTCTCATAATCTGAAGGTCGTGAGTTCAACCCTCACACGAGGCATTTGTTTCAAGCTTTTCCACTCACAGTATCTGACAACATTCTCCACCTTACTTTCTATGATGCGACTTTATGTGGGCTTTCACACAATGATGGTTACATCTTGCTCTACTTAGGGCTAGTGGTGCAATAGGTAACGCGTCTGACTACAGATCAGAAGACTCTAGGTTTGACTCCTGGCTAGCTTGTTTGTTTATTGTCATTGTCTTACACGTCTGCGTGCTTATTCTGAGTCAGCTGGTCAATCACTCTCGCAAACTCTTAACGCAGCGGTAAGTTGGTGAAGTCTATTAAACATAACTTGCATTTGTCCCTGTGCTGCGTTTACCCTAGACTCTGCAACTGCTCCTGTTGGGCAGCAAGATGACCACCGAAAGTGTCTGCATTGTCAATTTGGCCAGAGTATTCTTCTGTCATGGTTTTAAGATGTCTGAGCAGAATCTGAGCAGCAGGGATTCAGAGACTAGTCTTCAGAGCACGGAGACAGACGGGTGAGCAATCAAGAGCTCAACGAACACAACGGTTTAACACTCTGGCGTCCTTCAGCTGACTGAAGGCTCCTCGCAGAGCAGTCTCAACGAGCCGCAGGTGCAGGACCATGCCCACCTGTCAACAACAATGACATTCTTCTTAAGAAGAAGAAACTTTTGGAAGCAGACAGGAGGATTAATGATGAGCCACATTTTCCCCTGACCATGTAACGGATTAACAAAGAAAAAGTCTTCCTAGGATTCTTTCTAAACATTAACATCAAGAATGATGTGTGGAATTATTGAGCATGTTAGATTTCCCCATTTCTGAAAAACTTGACCTAAACCAAAAAAAACCTAATCGATCTAACGACCAGGCTGCTTTGTGTCTGGGTCACAACTTATATAAAAAAAAAAAATTTGTTCATTTAAATTTGCCAGGAGTTAGTTATGTATTAATTGCTGAATATGTACTGCCACGGATTATAATCTTTGCTGCTCTAGTTAGTATTTAGGACAGCAGGATTTGAGGTAGAATAAAAGCGAATTACATAAGTTTTAATATTTAAGAGTTTTACCAATGATTAGACAATAAACAAACACAATATTTATTGATTACACTTATAGATATTATATAATAGGTGATTATACTAGTTAATGTTGAAAGACAGAAAGCTTGCCAACCAGTTTCTATATTTCTGAAATTGATATTGCTACTTGTGCAGGGCAACCCACTTTCAGTTTAAACATGCATTGATCCCAAACCAGGCTCACATCTAAGTCAGCACATTACTTGCATGTTGTGCAGCGGTTTCTCCAGGCTTTAGAAACAGGACGGAACCCCCCACAGTGACCTGCATGCAGTCTGCAGAACCATGCTGATATAAAGTTGCCTCAAACGTAAGTGCTGCTGGTTATATTTCTCAACAACTTGACTTCAAAGAAAATAGTTAAGCATGTAATTGAATTCCTAATTTCTGGAACATGACATTAAGATGCAAACGGGTGCTTTGGAGAAATTTGTACATTTTTAAACATTTAGCACATCTCTCATGGAGGTAAAAATATAATTTTTTAATGGTTCTTTTCCAATTTATATGCTCTCTTAAATCTAGTCTCTGCAGGAGGGAAATTTAGATATAAAGACTTAACTTCAACTTCAGTTTTGCATTTTCAAAATGAATAGATCAGAAAAATTATATGTAACCCACTCTTAAAACATGCTGGATGTAAATTAAAATCAGTAAAACTTGAAGAACTTAAACTTCAAACTTAAGGGTTAAAAAGTTGGGAATGCATTAAATGCTCATTAAATGCTCATCAGTGTTACGGTTTATACAGTTAATTTTTATATGAACTGTGGATGGAAACATTACATATTTGAATCCAAGTCTCTCTTACAAAATAAGTACTTTCCTTAGGGGTTGGTACCAAGAGTGACTAAATGCTTTCCATTCAGGATGAGCTGAGGAGGTGATGCCTTTTTAATATTGCAGAAAGCCATAAGCTTCACTCCTTCTGCTTTGTCTCAGTTCCGGCTGTTTGAAACAATTTAGTAACTCTTCTGACTGCACATATGGGGCGGATTTGGCAACTAAGTTCATTTGTGTAAGCCATTTTCTAACCAAAATAAAAATAATTACAATACATTTAAAGTCTAAAAGATCATGTCCTCTTATCTTACCCTTTTACATCCACAGGAGTATATGGAGCAATCATTAAGAGGCGCAGCAACCCACCTTTAAAACTGGAACAATGGAGAAAAAAAACTGTTGGTTAAATTTAGAGCTCTGTCTTTAGTTTAGGTCTTGTCGATTTGTGATAGGAAACATATAGTAGCAGCAAGTTTCCTATAAATTTTAATCACATATGCTTACAGAATGTACTTAATAAATCTCCTGACAAATAGAGCATCATACACCTACATTATTAGCAGAAAAGTGACAAAACATCTGACACCTTCCAAAAATATACAATGGGCTCCATATATTTCTTCAACCAATCTGCTTGTCCTTACAAATGCATTTTAAGAAGATCGTCTCTGAACAACTGTCAGGATTAAACAAAAAATGTTTGGTGGGTTCTGTCTCAGTCTAAGGTTTGATTTCACTGGGTCTGAGCAACCTTCCTCACCTAAAGTAATCTATTCAATGACAATTTGACTTATGAGGATACGACAGCTGCAGGACTGTACTGTGTGTGAATGGTTGTTTGTCCTGTGTGTCTCTGTGTTGCCCTGCGATGGACTGCCGACCTGCCCAGGGTGTACCCTGCCTCTCGCCCGTAGACAGCTGGAGAGAGGCACCAGCACCCCTCGCGACCCCAATTGGGACAAGCGTGTCAGATAATGGATGGATGGATGTTTCCTCTAAAAAAAAAATCAACACTGCAAGTCATCTAAGGAATACAGTGTAAGTACGGTTATTAACATCCCGTCATGTTGCTGCTGCTTCACTTTGAATTCATTTGCATTTTTTAACAAAAGAACATAACACTTTTAGTCAAGTGTTTTTTAGTGGTGCTTCAGTGATGATGGAAAGGGCATTAAAATGTTAGCTGCATCTTCGATAATCTCTCAAGTACTCATCTCTACAGAAACAACCTCCTGACTAAACACTCAAATATTTAAATACAATAAAACAGGCATTCTGGAATACTAAATTAAATCTTGATGACATTCTCTATAACATGTTTATATATATTGTTTTCAACTGATTAAATTCTCTTAAAATAGGAGATATACTAGATTAAAAAACAAAAACAAAACGTATTTTTACAGAAATTAGTTTTTAATGGCTCCTAGACAGATAACAATTTTACACCATAGATAAAAACATCCACGGTTTTATTCCGTTTTAAAACTTCATAGTATAATTACACATATTTTAGGCCATAATAGGGAACAGTCTTGTACTGCAAATCTTTCTCCAAAGTGTTTCCCTCCTACTATTATCCAGACATTTAGATATCTCAAAGAATATTCTGCTTTTCCAGAATTTGGAGGAACATATAGAGGACTATACACTGAGAAACTAGGATAGAGGCTGTATGTAAGGTAATGAAATATTCAAAAGGCAGAGGGAAACAGATGATCAGTAAATAGACAGCCAGAGAAAGAAATGAGGAGACTTAAGCCACCGGGAGCTAAACCTATGTTAAATGTTAACATTTATCTGGGGAACTGTTTTGAACTGAGCCAGCATGGGCTGCAGGAGAGGCTGCAATCTGTATTATAATACTTTTAGATGTAGCCTGAGTTTAAGGCTAAAGCTATAAGAGCTTGGGGGAAAACTGGGAGGAAGGTTAACAGCTTCACCCTGATTTAGACAGCCAGAATCAATAACTCTCAAACTACAGCACACAGATGTATTTGAAATACAAAATAGCTGGTGGTAACAGGAAGTAAAAGTTACCTCCCTCTTTGCTCAAATCAGATTTGCTTCTTTCCTTGGCCACATCCAAATCCAGATCATTTACACAACTCATTTAATTACAGTTACCCTGATACACTTTTTTTATTTAAATGCTAAACAGTGCTATGCTGGAGTGTAAGTGTCTGGTTGGAAGAAAGAAAAATTCTTCCTCTGAAGAGAAATTGATTGAAAATCCAACTTGCATTAAAAAATACAAAAGTAAGATTTTTTTGTATATAGATTACAAGCTTTCAATCAACCATGTTTAATTTCCTATTTTAGTTGAAAAGATATCTTGTAAAGGTAACATCTCATATGAGATGAACCAACAAGTCGAGGCTAATTTAAAAAAGAAACACACAAAACAATCAAGATGTCTACAACCAAACATAATTTAGCCCACCAGAATCTCCATAATTTCATCTAATCTACTTACTTTCTTACTTGGGGAGTGTTGGCCTATTGGTTAGAGTAGTGCGCTTATGCTCTGAGAAGGTTCGATCCCCACAGTCTGCACTCTGAGTCCCTGAGCAAGACCCTTAACCCCCACACTGCACAATGGCAGCCCACTGCTCACCAAGGGGATGGGCCAAATGCAGAGAGTGTATTTCTCCAATACGAGATCAATAAAATTCAATTAATTAATTTTATTTAGAGTTTATGACAACCACAGCGTCCTTTTTGGCCTACATATGCACTTTATAAACCCGATCTATGTGACAGTCACCCCCACAAGTGATTTTATGCCAGACTCCATTTGTAAGGGGTATGTAAGTGATGAAAAACGTTAACTTGCCCTATAAAGGGTTAGGAAAAATGGAGGAAGTAAAGGAAATATAAGCTTCAGTCATTGGCCAAAAACAATCAACCACAATTGTCCAGGATCTGTTTGATGGATGTCAAAATATTCTGAATCAGCATGGTCTTAAAATCCCATTATCAGTAGCTCTCCAATTTTAAGTTAACAAGCTGACTAGAGGGGGATATGTTAAGCTTCCATTCTTTAACAATATTCCAATTTTCAGAAACACAATTTGGATGTTTTACCCATCTAGCACACTCATAAAATTAAGATAAAATAAAGGCTTGTAATATTTCACTTATGATATTCAGTTTCAACTTCAGAAATCAGTTATTTAAAAATATTAAACTTTTTACTAAATCAAAATTTTCTGGGTTTTTTTACATTTTAAATACAAATCTTTCTATGATGGTCTTGTTGATCATATAATTATTTGAATATACCTGACAAGTTAATATCATGACTATAAAACCCAGAGATTTACTTATTCTGTGTTAATTTGCCTATTGCTACCAATGTGTATTTACCTTTTTTTATGTTTTCAAAGCTTTACAAATATCATATCATAAAAACAGTTACTGCAGTTGAAAGTGTAATAAAATGTTACATTTCATTTCATCCCAACATCAACAGTTGGGAATTCCTTTGTGCAGCCAAACTATTCAGGAATTCAGATTGGTTTACTTTTATTTATTAGGCATTACTTGGACTGCTTCTGGCCTATATCTGTGCTGCATTATCAACCTATATACCTTTCACTCAAACAATATGCAGCTTCTTTCTGTCCTTTTCAGTTGGACTGAATGGAACAAGAAACATCCCTCCTCCTGAAACTTCCTTATCTCACCGAGTCCTTTGATTTCCAAAGTTCTTGAGGCAGAATCACTTACATGTACCCTTGAAATTGATATATGTAATCCCAGTGGAACCATCAAGGTTAAATGAATAAAAAGAAAAATAAATCCAGTATTGTCCAGTTAGAAGTATTTCCTCTCAATGAGGCTGATATTGTTTCATCAGCTAATTTAATAAAATCATAACCCTCTAATCGGTAAGCCGGCATTTTTTTTCAGTCAATACCACATTATCCCACCACTGCAAGAATCTTAAAGCTTTTATATAAAGGTGTAGTTTTTAGCAGACTGTGGAATGAACGACCCAACGATGAGACATAACACAAGTCAGCCGTTTCCCTTTAGAGAGAAAACTTTAGATGAAAACTTTCAGGAGGAGCTGAGATTTTCCTGGAGGCTATTTGAATTGTAGCGAGATGAGAAATGGAAAAGCAATCTTCCACAGCTGTGCTGAAATATAACTGCAGCAGGAAGAGTAACTTACAGGCCATCAGGCAGCTTGTAAAACGTAGGACCACAGGCGATTCAAGCGGGCACAGTTTAACAAGCTCCTAATGAAAGGAACTACAGTAACTTGGCAATCAAATGTAGCAGGGTTTGTATTAGTGAATGAGATGAAACAAATGAGCGACTGCTGCTGTGTGCATCTGCAGGGTCAAATGGTGCTGAAGCTGGTTCCTGGTTTTCCCTCACAGGATGTGGCGGTGTCAGCTGAGGCTTCATTAAGGAAGGAAGGAGGGCTGAAGTGGCCGTCATCACAGGAAAAAGACTCAGCTTTAAAACCAGTAAAAGTTGGAGGAGATCCCTGGATCAGAAGGCTCAAATCAATAATAACAACTCTGAATTAAAGATATAAAACTTTAACAGTCATGGAAAACTACTCTTGTCTCTTTGCTCTCCTCGAGGAGAAACTAAAAAAGTAAAAAAACAAAACAATTGAATTCAGACTAATTAATAAAATAAGATATACATGTTTGGGATGAATGAAAAAGGACAAATCATCAGCTAGATCTCCAAAATGAAACACAAGAATTCCTTTAAAATCATAGATCTAATGTTAATTTTTTTATTTCTTATAAACATTACAGTCGTCCACATATAATATGATCATTAGCAATCTAGTCCTATAATACAAATGTTTAAAAACATCGCTCTTTCAACACCTTCTTGGCTCCGACTCAGACCGTCACGCTGTCTCCTTCATCCAGCAGTGGATTTTATAGAAATGTTAAGACATGAAAAAATTTCAGCAAATAGCAAAGCCATTTTTAAAAGATCAACACTAAACAGGTCGCAAAAGCTTTTTCTACTTTTTTTAAACATACGTTTTGATTTAACAGACACATAATGCCATTGGCTTTAACATTGCACCAAACCGGTCAGAGGAACTGTTATAAATATGAAAAGTGAAGAAAAATGACCCTGAATTGTTTTGACCTTAAAGTGGATTCAATGTTCCTAAAAGTCCCAAATATGACTACAGTTAATCTAAATAAGAGGCATTGAGCACCGCAGTCACTACTTCATTCCTCCACCTTGGACTTCCTCTTTGAGCTTATGGGTCTGGAACGGTCTGGATCTTCCGGTTTTGGGGATCCTGGAGGGTCAGTTGGTGGGCTGGGGGCTTTCTCTACATCAGGCTCCGGCTGAGGAGCTGAGGGGGGGCCTTTGGAAACGGCTGAAAAATATAACAGAGTTAATTTCATTCCATTAAAAGCTGCTCTAATCTGAGCATCTATCAAGGATTGTAAATCTAAATGTTATAATCTTTTGAGATTACCTTATTTTCCAGTCTATAGAGCACACCTCACTATAAGCTGTGCAAACTGAATCTTTTGAAAAGTACATATATAATCCTCGCCGGGCTATAGGCCGCTGAGATTTACTGAACTGTCCCCCACCAAACCTGTACGGGGAGCTCTACATATAGCCCCTGGAGTAGGGAAGAAGAAGAATGCTAGCTCCTGTTAGCTTGTTGGCTCGCAGCAGTGTCACTACCCGTTCCGTCCCAGGACTGGTGGAACCTGTTCTAGATTTGATCTTTTAAGAGGATGCCCAGATGTTACATACATTTTTCTGCTGGTTTCTCAGCTTTTAGCAAACCATATTAAATCCAGTGATATTCAAGGCCTCCCTCTATTAGATAGAAATCTTATAATCACTCAACTTGCAGATGATACAACTCTCTTTTTGAAAGATAAAAATCAGGTCTCTCTTGCTTTGGAATCATTAAAAGAGTTTTCACAAGCTTCTGGATTATATGTAAATTTCAACAAATGTGAGCTCAAGGCTATAAAGGAATGCTCCACCAGCTCCATTTGTAATATAATAGTTAAAGATGAAGTGAGGTACTTGGGTATAATAATTACTAAAGATCAACCAATGGCTCTTAAGAGCTCTCTCTTTTAAAGGGAGAGTATTAATAACCAAGGCAGAGGGAATTTTGCATCTGACTTTTGCAGCTTTATCTCTCCATTTAGAGAAAAAACTTCTAAGTGACATTGACAAAATGTTATTTAACTTCATATGGAGAAATAAGACTCACTATTTTAAAAAACCTGTTCTCATGAATCCATACAATGAAGGTGGTCTTAACTTCCTAGACTTTACTACCCTGAACAACACTTTTAAAATCAATTGGTTAAGAAATATATATACAAATATTTTAAGTCTATTTGGAATACAATACCTTTACATATGATTTCTAAACTTGGTGGAATAAACTTCTTCTTAATGTTATGATAGTTATAAAGTTCCCATTAAGTTATCAGCTTTTCACCGCCAGGCCTTCTTGTCATGGACTCTGATCTATAAACACTACTTTCCCCCCCATAGGTATCTTATATGGATAGTAGCGTAGGAAGTAGCGTTGGATCCCATTTCCGGTGCAGATCGGGCAGAGACGAGTGATAAAACAGAAAGGATTTTAAGGCATTTATTTTCTCAGGAAATACATTATTAACCTTTAACACATTATGTTTTAGTATGTTTACTATTTTTGGGAAAGGAAACCGTCATTTAGGTCTTTCTAACAAAATAAAATCGAGGATGACCTAGATATATATCTGGATGCGCATGCGCAAATGAGCTGATAGCGCATGTGCAGAACGAATCGTGCTTACGGGACGGATCGTGTAGTGACAAGCAGTAAGAGCTTCTACTGAAAGATGGAAGTGGCTTGAGGTTGGCTGTCATTCAGCTGGCGTTGCGTAGCAGCCATTGGGAATGGCTAGTGTACAGTCCTCACTGCACTGGACTGCATACACAAAGTCACTCAGCTAAGGTTTTTTTGTGTTCTGTGTTTAGGATGACCAGTGTTTTGGTGACTGAGTGTTTTGTTAGGTTTGAAATTCACCGGTATGTTGTGTTTCAAGAAAATCCTTCTCAGAAATTCCTGAATCCTATAAAATAACAATGTTTTTGCGTCCCTCTGTTTTCTCCTCCGTGTTGCAAGTGGTGTCGCTCTTCCTGCTAGTTGTTTCGGCCGACTTAGCTTTTATCATTTAAGTGAACCGAATGTAGTAGAAGCTCTTATATCAGCTAGGATGTTGTTCCAAAGTTCTGAACCCTTGACTGATAACACCTGTTGATTAAATGTTGTGTTCTAGTAGATGCTCTTGTTACCTTTCTACTAATGCTGGATTTTAACTTACTGAGCTCTTTTAATGGAGCGAGTATTTTTAAAACCTTAAATACTGAAGAGGAAAATTTTTATTTTATGAATTGGAGAATGAGACAATAATGAAAGGACAGTTTTCCTATAGAATACTTGTAAAGCTTTTTTGAATAGTGAGTATTTTGTATTTCAGGTTGCCATGTTTGTCAGGGACCAGTGAGTAATACAGTATTCAAAATAAGAAAAAAAATCATGCATTAAAGAAACATTTTAAAGCATTTTCTAACAGGTGGGTTTTATTTTTCATTTCTGTCTCTTAGCCTCCTACTAAAAAAAGTATATTCTTTGGCTGCTTTTTTAACTTATTAATCAATTCGACAGTAAGGAATGCAGGAAGCAACATGGTCTATTTGACTTTAATAGGAACTACAGCTGAAAGAAACACATTTATATTGAACTCTATTTCCAGTTTTTAGATTTAAGAAATAATAACAGCAAAGCAGCCCTGGAAATACTCACCTGTTGTTAGCTGGATGTTCTTGTTGTAACTGGCGGCGGAAGACATGGCCTGACCCAGAGCTTGGTTCGTGCCCAGAGGAGCTCCCGGGGTTTTGGCTGCTGCCACCGAATGAGATTTAGACTTAGAGTCCTTGCCTGGTTTAGTCCAAACCACGCTCTCTGTCACCTGCAGAGCAGTGCCCATCTTCTGAGCCATGTCCATCAGCTAATAGGTAAGAGAAGCAACAGGTTAACACATCACGACATGTAACTACAGCTGGAATACAGGATGTCAGGAAGTACAGCACCTCAGGGTCAAACTCAAAGTTGTTACTGCTTTCCCGAAGCTGGTTGACTTTCCGTTCCATCTCCTGATATTGATCCAGAGCTCGCTGCTTGTCACCATGATTGTAGAGGAATATGGCAAAGTTCAGGTTGACCATGGGGTTGGTTCTTTTGGTGGAGAGAGCAATGATAGAGAATCCTTTTTCTACATTTTCATTATTCTTAGATTTAAAAAAATCAGTGTGGAATGGAGGACTTACTCATCAAGATTCACAGCTTGTTCATATGCCCGGGTGGCATTCTCCACATCTTCCAAATTAGTCAGAGCCACTGTGATTTATAGATAATAGAAAAGGGAAAACAGTGAATTTAAGATAGTATAATATATGATGTTCACAATACAAATTTTACAAATTACTTACATTTACATCGTGTCATTATAAATCTTTAGCTAGCTGCCATAGTTTAAAGGATTTCCTTTTAATGCCAGAATTACTGCATGGATCATTTCTCAGTCCTTAACACCATTACCTGCCAGCAACATGTAGAGCTCCCCCATTCTTGGGTTCAGATTAATGGCTGCACTGAGGAAATGGAAAGCTGACGCATACTGCTGCATGGTCAGGTGTACCAGCCCCAGGTTATACAACACTTTCCAGTCAAAGGGAGACAAGTAGTGAGCACGCTTCAGGCAGCTGATGGCCTGTGGGAGCAAGTGAAGGAGGAAGAGCTGTAATTGTATCTGAACAGTCCAGGAAAAAGTGGATTTATAACACTTCAAGGACGCATGACTCAGATCCGGTTGTTACAAGCCTCTATTACATTACAGATATGCATTAAAGACAAGCATAAAAAAAAAAGATGTAGCTATGGTTTGATTCATGTTCTGACATAAAATACCTCCTGCACAAGCTTAATTATTCCCCACATGCTTGAACGACAGACATTTTTTCTGACAGATCAAGACGGTTCATAGAGGAGCTGTTCTGCCCTTTCATTATCAGTTGGATCAGGTTAATAGAAAACAATGATTAGTAACAAAAAGATAAATTAAAGAAAGTACAATAAGCTAAGGAGCCAGCTGATGTGGCTCAGACATCTGTTTCGGATGCCTGCTGGTCACCTCCCTCAGGAGGTGTTCCAGGCATGTCCCATTGGGAGGAGGCCTCGTGGAAGGCCCAGGACACCCTGGAGGGACTGTGTCTCTGAGCTGGCTTGGTGTGGCCTCGGGGTCCCCCCAGAGCAGCTTGAGGAGGCTGTGAATTGGGAAGTCTGGGAATCTTTGCTTAGACTGCTGCCTCTGCTACCCGGACTCAGATAAGCGGAAGAAAATGGATGGATGGATGGATGGATGGATGGATGGATGGATGGATGGATGGATGGATGGATGGATGGATGGATGGATGGATGAATGGATGGATGGATGGATGGATGGATGGATGGATGGATGGATGGATGGATGGATGGATGGACGGACAAAAAGCTAACAATCAACATCCTGACTCAGTTCTATGGTTTTACCATGGGTGGTTCTAGACAGGGGCCAATTGGGGGGCCAGTGCTCTGTAGATCATGTCCTGGCCCCTGTTGTGGCCCCTGCATTAAAGACAGTACTAAGAGAAATTCTAATGATGATATGCACTGGAGCAGACAAGGTTTCTGATAGGTCCTTTGGATCTATTTCATTTGTTTTTCTTTAGCATATTCTGTTTTACCAATTATTTTAAAACAATAAGGTGATAGCTTCCATGATATTGAAATAGGATCCCAGTTTGCATCTGTTGTTTTTTTCAAAACAAATAAAAAAAAAACTGCTAAATTTATCAGTTTTCCTTGAGTTCTCATTCTGGTTTCATAGAAAACTATAATTTCAACTTAAATTAAGTTAAAAAATATATAAAAATCCTAAATTCTGAATGTACTTTGACCTAATATTCCAAATAGCTTTACTTGAGCTCTTTTTATATATTTATATAGCTACAATTTTTTGAGTTGCTTTTTTGCTGTGCTAAGGGATTTTTATTTTGGATTTTAACAATAATCCAAATGAACATTTTCAAGCCAAAAATAAATATTTTTAGTTAGAAGACATTTAATTTGAATTAAAACTAATTGATGAAATTTCACTTCATGCAGCTTTTTAAAATATATTTGAATATGTTGCCCGTTTTTTTTTTTTTTGCTTCATGCTTTACTGTTCTCCCATGAAAACATGGTGGTCCCCCCATGGCCCCCTGGAACATTTGGTCTAGAACTGCCACTGGGTCTTACTCACCTAGATATACAAAACATCAACAAGTCTTTACAAGGTTCTTTAGTTTATCACATTTTAAATCTCAGGAGTACAACTGTCACTTTAAATGACACAAAAACAAAGCTAAAATGGAAGGCCAGCTGTAATAAACAAAATACATTCTTCCGTAAAAGTTTAAAAAACAATCCACTGGACTTGGTTTCCAAGGTTTGAAGATGTTTTGCTTCCCCTCCAGGAAGCTTTCTCAATTCATTTTTTGAATTAAGAAAGCTTCCTGGAGGGGAAGCAAAACATCTTCAAACCTTGGAAACCAAGTCCAATAGATTGTTTTTTAATCATTTACGGAATGACTATGACCTGGATGACTGAAAATCTTCAACAGCATAAAATACATTCTTAATACCACTATAGCAATTAATAAGAGAAGCAGCAGCCATGAGCTTAGATAAATGATCATTGCATATGAGGATCTCTATGACAGCAGGAGTTTTGCTCGTCTGGGTCATAGATGTGTGTATTAACACAAAGTCAAGTTGGAAGGACATCAGCAATGACCTTAGAGAAGTAACTGTATATTCTCATCAATATGGGGAGGGTTATAACACCATTTTCAATCCATTCAAAGTTCATTATTCCACTGAAAAAAAGGAAAACGTTTCAGGACATTCAGCAAAATCACCCAAAGGTCTGAATGTGACTGAGGTTTTGAAAAACAACCAAAAAAAGCCTCAAACTAGATTTCATGTTTACAGCCGTACTTGTTTACAGTCTAAAATAAAAAAAAAAGCGGTATGGCTAATTTAATGGGTTGTTATTTAAAGAATATGGGAGTGTTACTCAAGTTTGCAAGGTTGAACCTGAACGACTCACAGAGCTTTGGATGCAACAGTACATTTTGGACAGATTGGAGCAAAGTAAAGATGTTTGGTTGTAATAAATACTGCTTTTTGGAAATAAAATAAACTAAGCAAAATATCAGAGCACTTGAACAAGTGCTCAACATGGTGGTGGAAGGGTTATGATTGGGGCTCTGTTTCGCAGCCAAAAAAATAATTATGAACTCTTTTTTATTTCTTTTAGATAATTTTTTATACTCTAGTGGAATTCATTTAGATTTTTTTTTTTTTTCATTTAAAGTATGCAGATAGGAAATGGAATTAAAGAGAAGGGGAAGACTTGCGGCAAAGGTCACCAGGACGGGACTTGAACCAGTGATGGTTGAACAAGGCCTCCATACGTGGGTTACCTGCTTAACCCCTGCACCACAACCACACCCCAATTAGAAACTCTTTTGACTGAAAGAAGAGTTCATGGTTGTGGTCTATATGATAATAAGAGAAATAATGCAGTGTTCCAGTCAAAGTAAAGAGCTTAAGGCTGATTTAAACTCACAGCCCAGGTCGACTGCTCGTGTGTCGTAGTGAACGCAAATGTGCCCCCCTTTCCACAGACACTCTGCTGCACCTCTCCAAAATTGTAGGTGGCCGCAGACAGTGCAGTGTTTCCCACAGGATTTTAGGAGACTGTGGTGGGAGAGTCTCTGACCCTCGGGGGTTTTGCACATTTTTAAGCGTTGTGTATCCCACTTAAAGGGAAATGCCAGTTTTTTTTACATCGGGCCCCTAATTTTACGTCATTACATCATGTTCTACTCACCCTTATGAGTTTTGTGTCATTTGGAGCTAAACTAAACTGTTCATAATTTATCATTTATGGTACACCCGCATTCATAACATGTAGACTAATCACTGTCCCCCAGACATCCGCGGTTATATGTTTTATATTTATATCTTTTAAATACAAAGCGGTGCATGTATGATGTCATCCGCGCGCACCGGCTACCATTCCTTCATCCTGTCCGCTGAACTACAGGTGCTGGTCATAAAATTAGAATATCATGAAAAAATAGATTGATTTCAGTAATTCCATTTAAAAAGTGAAACTTGTATATTATATTCATACATTACATACAAACTCATATATTTCAGATGTTTATTTTGTTTAATTTTGATGATTACAAATGACAACAAATGAAAATCTCAAATTCATCATATCAGAAAATTAGAATATTACTGAAGACCAATAAAAACAAAGGATTTATAGAAATGTTGGCCAACTGAAAAGTATGAACATGAAAAGTATGAGCATGTACAGCACTCAGTATTTAGTTGGGCCTCCTTTGGCCTGTATTACTGCAGCAATGCGGCGTGGCATGGAGTCGATCAGTCTGTGGCACTGCTCAGGTGTTATGATAGCCCAGGTTGCTCTAATAGTGGCTTTTAGCTCTTCTGAATTGTTGGGTCTGGTGTATTGCATCTTCTTCTTCACAATACCCCATAGATTTTCTATGGGGTTAAGGTCAGGAGAGTTTGCTGGCCAATTAAGAACAGGGATACCATGGTCCTTCAACCAGGTACTGGTAGCTTTGGCACTGTGTGCAGGTGCCAAGTCCTGTTGGAAAATGAAATCTGCATCTCCAAAAAGTTGGTCAGCTGCAGGAAGCATGAAGTGCTCTAAAACTTCCTGGTATGTGGCTGCGTTGACCCTGGACCTCAGAAAACACAATGGACCAACACCAGCAGATGACATGGCACCCCAAACCATCACTGACTGTGGAAACTTTACACTGGACTTCAAGCAACGTGGATGAAGTGCCTCTCTTCTTTTCCTCCAGACTCTGGGACCTTGATTTCCAAAGGAAATGCAAAATTTACTTTCATCAGAGAACATGACTTTGGACCACTCACCAGCAGTCCAGTCCTGTTTCTCTTTAGCCCAGGCAAGACGCTTCTGACGCTGTCTGTGGTTCAAGAGTGGCTTGACACAAGGAATGCGACAGCAGAAACCCATGTCTTTCATACGTCTGTGTGTGGTGGTTCTTGAAGCACTCACTCCAGCTGCAGTCCACTCTTTGTGAATCTCCCCCACATTTTTGAATGGGTTTTGTTTCACAATCCTCTCCAGGGTGCGGTTATCTCTCTTGCTTGTACACTTTTTTCGACCACATCTTTTCCTTCCCTTCGCCTCTCTATTAATGTGCTTGGACACTGAGCTCTGTGAACAGCCAGCCTCTTTAGCAATGACCTTTTGTGTCTTGCCCTCCTTGTGCAAGGTGTCGATGGTCGTCTTTTGGACAACTGTCAAGTCAGCAGTCTTCCCCATGATTGTGTAGCCTATAGAACTAGACTGAAAGACCATTTAAAGGCTTTTGCAGGTGGTTTGAGTTAATTAGCTGATTAGAGTGTGGCACCAGGGGCCATCAATTTTGAACCTTTTCACAATATTCTAATTTTCTGATATGATGAATTTGAGATTTTCATTTGTTGTCATTTGTAATCATCAAAATTAAACAAAATAAACATCTGAAATATATGAGTTTGTATGTAATGTATGAATATAATATACAAGTTTCACTTTTTAAATGGAATTACTGAAATCAATCTACTTTTTCATGATATTCTAATTTTATGACCAGCACCTGTACTGCTAGTTTTACTAACATGCCTGGAAGATGTCTAGTGCTACTACCACAGATGATCTCGCTCTCGAAATGGAATTGAACGATTCAGGTTAGCTAGCCGAATGAATAGAAGGAGTAGAGCATAGCCGCCTGTGGCCGGGACTGCCTGTCACAACTCCAGTCTGGCGCGTGGATGACATTATACACACTCCACTTTGTTTTAAAAAAATATAAATTTAATATTATTAATGGGAAACACTGCAGTGCCGCAGACAGGAGGCCTCTGATTGATAAAATCTACATCCACTCTACAGTAAGCTGTTTGCTACCTTACCTGCTTGTTTTGTTTGTATGACCGCCATTGTGGAAAACGACTAAAGTTGGACCAGCTAATGGGTGAGGTATACAAGAATGCTGGGACCCTTTTCCCACCTGGATCCCTGCTCGTTTTTGCCCTCATGTCCCTCAGTTGTTGCACAAACTTGCCCCTGGTTCAGCCGTATCTAAACCCACAGCTAGTTCCTGATTGTCCCTCTTGTCCCTCATGGAATAACAGAGCACAGACCACGCTTTAATATTGGGTATAAATCAAAAATTTCTGCGACAAGCTCACTGCAACACACTGCTGCGAGAGTATAATCGGCCCTTAAACCTGACTGATACGCTGGACTGGGGCCTAAAAACAAACCAACCTGTGCAAACCTTAACAAACTAAAGTAACATCTGTCAGAAAAAGTGGGTCAAAATGTATCCTCAATGACATGAAAGACAGTGGAGTGGGAAAGCTCTTAGTGATGTTAAAATAGATTTTGAAAACTTATCTGCTGTTTTGTAATCTGGACGTTAAATCTTACAACTTTTTCCTGCCTGTTTCAGATTAGATATTATAATGTTCTCATAAGTAAAACCAAAGACCTAAAGAGGCAGGGCTATCTTTTTAATCATGACTATACCTGGTGGGTGAATCCCATTACTTGTTCTGACCTGTTGCTTTGCAACGACCAAACACAAAAACAGCATCACTCACCGCCACATATTTCTTCTTGCCAAAGAAACACATGCCAATGTTGTTCCAGAGAGGGGGGCTCTCCGGCACGGCACACGCTGCCACTCTATACTTGTTCATGGCCACATCAAAGTCACCGTGGGTTTGCATCATGCTGCCTGCAGCCAGGATGGCCTGGGAATAAAAACAGTGATTAGACATATATTAGAGGAAGATATAAGCTTTGAAACAGAACATGATGAAGGTCTGGCTGGAGCATCTGACCTTCTGATATAAGTGAACCACTCTAAAAGAAACACGTCTGTGCTGCCTTCAGGGGTTCAGCAGGAAGCTAAGGCTGAACTGAAGAGCAATGTGTCAGAACCAGCATACCTTATAATTGTTGGGGTCAAAAGTGAGGGCATTCCCAAGGTGCTCGAATGCTTTTTGGTACTTCCCAAGCTAAACAGGATAAATATATATATTTAATATACTTTTTTATTTAAAGAGCAAAAAGAAAAACACAGAAAAGACTGCGGACAATTTTACCCACCTGCAGATAAAGGAGACCTAGAGTAGTGAGGAGTTCAGTGTTCTCTGGAGAGAATCTGAAAAGAGAATGGGGCAAACTGAATGACAAATGTCACTTCATCCACATCATGCTTCTTATTACGTTTAATTTCTGCACTTCTCTGAGCAGAGATAATCCTGATTATGCCATCAGCTGTAACTTCAGCTTAATTGTAGCATATTAATTATGACCTCTGCGGCCCAAAGAGAAGATGCTGAGAGGAGGCGCTTTGACTCTAAAATAAGACTCACAGTGGTGAGTCTCATTAAAGGGAGCACAAGTATTGGGGCATTTGATTAATTCATTTGGCCTCAACAGGAGGTAGTCATAATGAGCGCTATTACAGACACTGATATCATTTTCTTATTTACACCACGGCCTAGTGTTTAAAAATTCAACAAACTGGAAATAGGGCAAATTTATAAAGGAGCTGAAAAGGACTTTGGGTAAAAATATGGTGAATATGGAACTTTTGGTGGGAATAAAGGACAAACATCTCCTGCAGAGAGCCCACAGGCAAAAAATCATGGAATCAGCACACAAAGTTGAAGCTTTTTCAGAAAGAGTTTAAACTATATTACATTGAAATGAAGAATAAAATGGCTGCTAAACTTTGCAAAAGTACTTTCAACACTGTAATTCTGTTTCATCATAACACCATAAAACTTTTTTATTTTCATTTTGCAGCTGTGTTTTTATGTGACGATTCAACCTAAAGCAGCGCAGAACTGAGAGGTGGAAGAAAAATGTGTATTTATTTATTTTGTGGACATAAAACTCCAAGGATTGTCCAAAACTGTAGAGAGGAAGAGATAAGACATGTAGTTGGGGTCACATCCTACAGACTCAAGCCAGCTGAAGTCGGACCGAGCTGCGATTTTCAATATTGCCACTGATTTTCAATTGGATTTAAAAGTAAACGTTGACATCATCTTCCAATTAATTCTAACCAGCATCCCCCTGCTGCATAAAGCATGCTCACAGCATGATGCTGCCAAACACCATCTCTCACCTGGACACTGGTGTGTTCAGGATCATCTTTCACAATATAACTTTATTCAATAACGCTATCTTAAATACCTGCTTAAATGGCAGCAATTATTAGCTGATTATCTAAACACCATTTATTAAAGATTTATGTGATAAATTAAGCTTTTTTAAAGCAGCAGAAAAAAATTTTGGGAGTGCATTAGGCTTAGACTTAACTGTATTTATCCATGGGATTGCTGCTTCAGGGAAATTCTGGTTCCAGTAGCTTATATAGAGTAAAAAGAGTTAAAGCAAGATGCCATTAAAGATAAAAATATAACAGACAATATAACAGGAGTGTATATAGAACAAAAACAAACATTAAAAAAGTTGTAGTGTCCTGGAATATGTTTCCTTTAGATATAAAAATATCTGCACAGTACAGAGCTAAGGAAAGACTACACAGTAGTTGACTTGGATTATTGCACTGCAAAGATGTGCTGACCTTATAAATAAGTGAAAAATTACACAGGCTGCACCGCCGTTGGCATGCTTTATTGCAAAGTGAGAGAGAAAAATATTGCACAAGTGACAATAGGTAATGTTTTGCATATTATGTCTAACGAGGGGGGTGCTGACCCTTGACCCACTTTTTATCACCTCCTCCTTCCCCTAAGTGAGGAGATGTACAGCTTGATAGTTTGAGGAACAAAGGAGTTCAACAGTCTGTTGGTCCTGGATGTGTAGAGGAGCAATCTCCCACTGATCAGGCTCCTCTGAGTGGTGAAGAGTGTGCAGAGGGTAGCTGGCATTGTTTATAATGTCCAGCAGTTTGTTAAGTGACGTTAGGATGTTTAGGTAACATTTTTAATAAAACCATGTTGAGATAAAATAGTTTTTTCCCCAGGGTCTGGATAGACACTAATGTTTTCATGAGCCTCTCAAGCTTTAAAAGAAAAGCTGTGATTAGACTGAGATCAAATCACACACAGAATAGGGATGGAACGGTTTATGAAAACCGTCCGAACCGTTCGGTTCGACTGCCTCGGTTCAATTCGCATGTGTTGCGCTCGGTTCATGCGCTGCTCCTTTTTCTCATAGGCGAAGCGTTTACACTCCAGAGCAGAAGGTGGCGGTACTGCGACCAAAGCCAACCACCGGTAGTAAACAATAAGAAGAAGAAGCGAAGCAGCATAGCCGGGTGTAGCAGGGAAAAAAATCAGTTGTTGTGGAGAATTGTGTGGGAATGGCGAGTGGGAAAGAATAGGAGTTGGAAGACGCGCCAGCAGCACTTTATAGGTCTGCTGTATGGGACCACTTTGCATTTAGAGTGACCTACAATGACGGCGGAAAGAAAGATGTGGATAAAAACAATGTGCAAGCATTGTGCAACACGTTTTGTTTATGCTAACAGCAACACGACCAACATGTCAGGCTAACAATCAACATATACCGAACCGAAAACCGTGACCACGAAACCGTGAACCGAACCGAACCGTGGATTTTGTGAACCATTCCACCCCTAACACAGAATGACTTGGTTTACTGATTATGTGACGTCTGAAGTCTGAATTTGGTGAGGGCTTCCAACATCATTTGCATTAAAAACTATAAAACCCAAATCCCATTTCCCCTCCACTATATTGCGCTATTTTCAGGTTGGTGTTTGACATAAAATACCAATAAAAACTCACTGTGGTTTGCAATTTTCCAAAAGTTCAGTGCATGAAAACAGTATTATCATTTCCTCTGTTTGCCCACTCAGTGGTGTTTACCAGAATGTTTAAACCCCACTTACTCCACTGCTCTCTTGTACACCTCAATAGCCTTGTCGGTTTCTTCAGCCAGCAGATGAACCTTTCCGAGCATCGTGAAGGTCTTGTCATGTTTATTTATCTGGAGAGCTGTGTTTAGATGTTCCTCAGCCTGACAGAAACACAGCATTCAAATGAATGAAACGTCTAAGAGACAACAACTGCAATCTGTGCTCTGCGATGTTGGGAAAACTCACATTTTTGAAATCTTTGATGAAGTAATAGCACACACCCAGGTTGTGACTGATCTCCTAGGGTGAGAGAATTTTTTATTATTTTTAAATTGCAAATAAAAATTGTATTTAAACGGTTTTGTTCAAACTTAATGCTGGAGTGTTAGAGAGCATGCAAAATGTAACTCAACCTTTGGAAAAGTGGCCTTTTAGCAAAGAGTTGAGAAAAACAAAGTTCACTCAGAGTTCTTTCCGCTTTAGATGTGAGGAAAACTTCATGCTTTGTTTTCAGAGTCAAAGCCACCAGGAAACACAACTTCTTTGATTTCAAAACTCTATACTGAGATGTGTGTATGTGTGTCCTAGTTTATGCTACCTATTTAGGACCCTTTCTAGTATATTTTCTAACCTTCTGGAGACAAAGAAAAGCTAAAATGTCTCCTCCTAATGCGCAGACCCCCATTTTTAATAATAGAAGCTTAACTGTGACTTTTTCGCTGACTGTGACGAGCCGGATGTGCTCTCTTCATCCTTTGACATGGGAGCTGGCTTGGAGCTTGTCTGCCTGGCTGTGTGTTTCCAGGACGGGCCGCCTGTTGGGCTGATTTACAGTTGCCTTTGGTATCTCTGCTTCTGTCTGCTTGAAGCCCAGTCGGCCTCAGCAGATGGCCGCTCACACTGAGCCTAGTTCTGCTGGAGTTTTCTTCCTGTCAAAAGGGAGTCTTTCCCCTCCACTGTCACTACAAGCATGCTTAGTGTAAAGGATTGCCATTGAGTCGATGCAATCAACTGGTTTTCCTTAAATAGAAATCTTTGAAGCAATTTGACTGTATGATCTGGTGAAGTGTAAAGTGCCTTGAGATGACATGTGTTGTGAATTGGCGCTATATAAATAAACTGAATTGAATATAGAGGTATGGTGTGACTTTTAGATTAAAGTTAGGGTTAGCAATATACTGGAAATGCAGTAGCTATCATAAATATCAAACAATGCTAAGTGCTAATATGGGTAGTAATATTGTGCGTTATTTACCCAATCTTTCTCGTTAAGTTTTGCAGCTTCATGATAGAACTCAATAGCTGCTTTGTGTTTTCCAAGAAGAAATCTAGAAAACAGAATAAAACAAGAATAATTATAAGAAGCCATCCAGATATCTAAGATCATATTTAGCAATTTCTTCTAAAAAGAGAAAAGCTTCTACAAGTAGGTGAAATTGGCCTGATGCCCTTCACCTGCCTGCAGTTTTACAATAATTACTAGGAAGCCCTCCTGCCTCCATCTTGATGGTTAGTGAGGGAGGCTTCCTGCACTCATACAGGGTTCAGTGTGGCAAGCTTACAGTGATCGGGCCACTTGCTTAAGGTTATCAGAGCTGCTGGGATTAAGGATGGCACAGCTCTGAAACAGCTCCAGGGACTCCTGGATCTTCCCCTCAAGACGTAAGATTAGTGCTGGATAACAAGAAAGATGTAGAAAAAAAAGAAAATAAGAGGTTCTTTATCTATGTGAAAAAAATCAAAGGCACAGCACGGCATCCAAAGAGAAGATTTGAGGAAATTAGACATTAGACCACCAACTGTGGAGCTTAGGAGTCGACTGCAGCAGAGCTTCTTTATTCACTGCACCCTTCAGCTAACATCAAAAACAACGTGTGAAGGAAGAGAATGTCTCACCTTGAACGTAAATGGCATATTCACACATTCCACTGCTTTCCTGCAGTTGCTCCTTAATGATCACCTACGAAAATAGAGACGGACAGCTGTTCAAACTGAAGAGCTACACTGGAAAAACAATCTAGAAACAAGAAAAAAATTTATTAAATGTATCAAATTAAGTGTATTTACCCTTAATTTGAGTAGGTAAATGATAGTTTGCCAATGGAATGAGTACTTTTATTCTAAAAATAAGATAATTAGATAACATGCACTTAAAATAAGACAATGCAATTGTGTTTTCTTATTTTAAGTGTGAATTGTCGTGTTCCATTGGCAAAATGTCTCTTTTACCTCCTAAATCCAAGAAGAAATGCACTTATTTTAATAAAATATGAATTGTTTAGATTAAGATTTTTTTTTCCAGTGAAATAGGCTTAGGAGACTATTTGAAGCTATGGTTATCAGATTATAAGATATAATTTTAAATCAGTAAAGCAATCAGTGTTGCATCAACTAATGTCCACAGTAGCTTATTTGCCTTTGTCAAAATTATTGAATTGAGTAAAAATATTCCAAATGGGTTCGAATTTATTTTCTCCTAAAAGCTGCAGTCAGCTTTCAGCGTTCAGATCAGCAGTTTCTAATTGCTTTCTTAAATGCTTCAAACCTCGCTCTGTGACCTGTGTCAGCTGTGGTTTTCTACTGCAGCGAAGAAGCCTAATTATACTATTGGCATGTAATAGACAAACCATTGATACTTGGCATGAACTGTCCACTAAATGCTGCATTCCAAACAGACTTTATTATATAGATATTGTACACAGATATTGATTTTGAGATCATTAATTATTTGCAATGTGCTGTGCAGCGCTATTAGGATCGCCTTTCACTATTTTGAATGGGTAATAAGTCCCTTCCAACCTGCATTAGTTAGTATGAAATCATGATGCAACATTAGGAACCAGAGGAGCCTCACAAGTCTGTGTCAAACTTAATCAAAAGCATTTATTTTTTGGTTTTCTCATCAACGTAATTTCTTCTGTCTGAATACAAGTTCAACATTTCCTTCTTATATACTAAGCACTGAGCAATCGAGCTCCGTTTTAACTTAGAAAACTGTTTTGCTTACAGGGAATTTGCTCTCAGACAGCAGATTTTCTTGTGGTTGATAAAGAAGCAACAACAGAAGGGGAGGGAGAGCTTTCAATTATCGGAGGCTTAGGTTTTCCTGAGATATCCCTTTAGGTGTGAGGCTGTTTTCCTTGGTTGTTTGGTTTTCCTCAGTCTCACACATTTGATCTCTTTAGCCTTAATGCCAACAGCATAGCCTTGATTTTTTTTAAAAGATGCTGGTTTTAAATCCTGGCCGGGGGCCTTCTGCATATAGTGTGCTGAGCTCTCACAGGTTAATCCAGCTTCCTTTAATAAAACAAAAAATTTGCATTTTAGGCTAACTGGGCCCAACTAGTTAGCTTAAAGTTTCAGTGTCTGTTCATAATTGTTTGTCGTAGATGTTTTGTGTTGCCCTGAGATGGATTCAGCAGATAAATGTGAAAGCAGCCTCAATTTTCCCTTTTTGGAGTAAAACAATAAAAAATAAACTGAAAGAAGCTTGTTTTATTAAAGATTAGGTTTAGTGAAGTGCCTTGGGATTCTATGGCTATGAAATAAAAGAGAAAAACTCAATCTTTGAAGCGTACATAGTTTTGTGGCTGACTTTGAAGTATAACCTGCCTGAGAAGTTATTTATAGACTTAAAACAACCTGAATGTCTTAACAGTGTGCCTTTACATTGTGAATCGTTTTCACAGTCAGAATAAAAGCTTCACCGCAGGAAATAAGATTAAAACTCTTGGCTGGATCTGGAGTTTCTAAAGATTAAAAGACTGCTTAAGAAATGGACCTGTTACCTCCTGACTGAGCTGCAGAGTAAAGACAGCATGTCTCAAACATACAGGCACCTACACTGAAAAAAAACTATCTAGAAATTAAAATTAAAAGTAAAAATGTATTAAGTGTATTAACTCTAAATTTGAGTACCGTAATGTAAATGAGATAGTTTGCTAGTGGAATGAGTTTTTTTACTCTTAGAATAAGATAATTAGATAATATGGACTTGAAATAAGACAATATTCTTATTTTAAATATAAATTGTCTTGTTCCATGTAAAAATGTCTCTTTTACCTCCTCAATCTAAGAATAAATGCACTTATGTTAAGAAAAAATGGCTTATCTAGATTTCCATTTTTTTTCAGTGTATATGCAGTTTAGACCAGATTGATGTAGGAATAAAGCAATTGCTGCAGGAAATAAGTAGTGGGAAACAGAAATGTGTATTTACCATGCAATTATGTTCATTTTCATTGTATTTGGATGTGATCTGATTGACAGTAAACACATGTTGGTACCGACTGAAAAAGCCACAGGGAAATAACCAAAAATATATATATATATATATTTACCTTACAGGTCTCATAATCTTTGCGCAGATAGTGCTGGTGGATCAGCCAGTTCCTTCTCTCCACAATAGGAAGCTCTGGAGCTGGGTGGGAAAAACAAACAAGAAAAACAACTAATTGAAAAGAAACTGGAGATATTTTAGTCTCCTGACATTTTTCTGCTCAGGTGATGTCTCGTTTTGTCAAAAGATGAAAGATTTACTTTGCATGCGCCCTCCTTTGGCAGTCATTAAAAAGTGTGTGATCTGACAGTGAGCACAGATGTTCTACTGCAACCTCAATCCACAAGCTTGGATTTGCTTCAATTTACCTGACACACTGGAAATATTTGCTTGTTAGCTAGATTTCACTTCAGAACAGATGGCTCAGACTGTAAATGGTTACGTCTGCGTATGTATCCAGTCCTTCATATATACATGGATACACACACACATATATAGACTTCGACAAGTGTTCAAATTATCTAGGAAGAGCCCTACCTTTGCAGACTCTTGCACGTCTTTGATGCGACAGTTAACCAAGCTGTTAAGACTTGAACCAACCCAGGGCTAAACTTTAATCAATTCACCAGCCGGGCTGTAAATGTCACCTTGCAAGCAAGTTTTACCTAAAAACACTTGCTTTAGTCCCCCTCCTCCTCCTCCATCTTTCTTTTTAACATCTTGTCAGGTTGAGATATTCTTCTTGTTGCCAGGGTAACACTGTCTCTGGGAAGCCAGGTGCTTGTGACAGAGAACGGAGAGTGTGCGGAGATTGAATGAAAGTGGGAGGCTGAGGGAATGAGCGGCACAATGTAGGGCTTTAGAAAAGGGTTAAGGAACCTCAAGAACCAAAACACAAAGCTGCGAGTTCTCCTCCCAGCAAAGAGCATTTCATTTTACAAGGAACGGAAAATGTAATTCCAGGCGAAGCAAGTTTGATTCCTGTAATCCTGTTATCTCGTACCAACCTTTCCCTGAAGAGCTAAAAATAGAATTCAATGCAATGTAGAATAAAGTGAGCTTTAAGTCTGTCAGTGACATTTTAGAGAAGGAGGGGTGTCATTAAAGTACAGAGAGTGTGAATCACACCCAAGAACCTCTGTTTACATCTGCTAGTGCTTCAAGCTAAACACTGATGACCTGCTGAAGGAACAGGATTGTTTCTAAATGCTTCACGGAAATCCTCTCTGCCGGTGAGCGTAAAACTGGACGGGTTTCACGCATTCAACACATCAAGATTCGAAACAGTCTCATTTGCTGAGACCAGATCTGCTTTCTTCCTGCTGAGGGAGCAACACTAGAAAAAATAGAAAGCTAAATAAGTTATTTTTTCTTGAAATAAGTGCATTTGTTCTTGAATTGAGGAGGAAAATGAGACACTTTGCCAATGGAATACGACTATTTACATTTAGACTAAGAAAAAACAATTACATTTTCTTATTTTAAGTGCATATTATCTAATTATCTTATTTTAACAGTAAAAATACTAATTCCATTGGCAGATTGTCCCATTTACCTACTCAAATTAAAGGCAAATAAACTTAATTTAAGAAATGTTGACTTATTCCTAATTTGTTTTTGCAGTGCACATTCAAAATAAGAAAAAAATAATTGCATTATCTTATTTCGAGTGCATATTATCTAATAACCTTATTCTAATAGTAAAAAGTACTCATTCCATTGGCAGATCATCTTATTTACCTACTCAAATTAGGGGTTAATACACTTAATTCAAGAAATGTTGACTTATTTCTAGATCGTTTTTGCAGTGAATAGAATTGTGGCCTCCTCCTGTGATGCTCCTGTGTCTGAATTCAAAACGGCAAGTGAGATTTGGAGAAGAGAGGCTCCGGAATATCTGACACACAACTACAGGGGGATACAAGAAAAGCCCAGCATGTGGTGTTCCATGTATAGCTGTGCGGAGGGGAGAAAAAAAAACCCAAAAAACTTTATCCCAAACATAAAAGAATTACGGCATTGTTGTATTGGATCTGGTTAATGCTAAGACAGCTTTGCCTAGCTTGTGTTTCAGCCATGTCTTAGAGTCTCAACCAACATTACACCATGTGTTAAATGGGGATAAGAGCAAAAGTAGAGGCATGCTGAGATCAAAGGACACATGGGGAGATTATAGGAAGAGAAAAAAACTTGATAATTATTTGGAAAGTTTTACCCTAGAAAACTTCAAAAAATCCCCTCATCATGTTGAGTCATTTCATCTAATCTTACGTTGCTGATACATGCTGCAACAGAAACAGTCATGTTTGCACCTTCAGGGCTTTAACCAGGAAAGATGCTGAGCTGCACTGCAGATAACCTAATAATAGACCATAAAGCTCTTGTTGTGCACAGCATAATTAACTTTGTGCCTGCATTAAATTATTCTAATCGCATTTCATGATAGTAATTATAGAATAACTTTCGGTATCCATGGACACAATTAAAATGGGCTTTGTTGTTTTTTTGAAATTCTTTTTAGGATTTAGATTTTTGACTAATTACTGAAGGTAATAATTACCTAAACTCAAAAGCTTAATTTAAGTGTAATCAGAAGATTGTGTAATAAATAAGGGCCCAATTAAATATTTTAATGATTACACTGAATTAGTATATGAAACCTTCTGTTTTAAAATGGTTTTATTGCAAACTAAAGTTATCACTGTTTTATTTTAAATGGTGAAACAGCACTAATAATCACATCCCTATACATCTATGGCTGCTCCATATTTACTCAGTCATCCGACTTAAAACTGGACCAGCTGCAGCATCTGCTGGTCAAAATTAAAAAGAGTTGAAACTCACTGGGGCTCACTATATACACTGGGAGTGGTTAAATGTTCCAATTTGCACTTTTGGGAACATTAAGTCCCATATCACTGCTCATTCACTCCCTGGACTCTTAAAAAGGTCCAACGTCTGAGTATGTTGGACAACAAAAACAAAATGTCCATCTGACGGAGTTGATGTAAACTCAGACAGAGGTGACAGAACTGACTGTGGTGATGAACTTTGCAGTAAAAGATTTCAATCTAAATGGAGAAAATACTTGAAAAGCCAAATACCGGTAGTTATTATTGAATAATAATGATTTTAATGTATTTTCCATTAAAATTAATAAAATATTATTGTCAAAAGTAAAAAAGATCATATTCATATTCAATTTCAAGCAAACAGAAACATATTTTAAAATAATTCTTTGATGCATGTGAAGTAATGCCATTTATGTAAAATACAACAAAAATTGTTAATTGTCCACTTTGGTAAGATCTAGTAAGATTTGAAAAAATACTTCCTATACACAAACATGGAGCAATTATTTTTTATTTAATTTAATTTAAATGTAGAAAATTGTCAGTTGTGGTGTTGACAGAATATGGTTGTAAAACCTAGGAAAAAGGGAAGAAAAAAAAAACAATAATATAAGTTTAGCAGAACTGGCGAGCCCTAATAGTAAAAGAAAGAAGAATGAAGTGGTTATGAGGTCCTCAGGGGTTTAGTTGATCCACATAATGCTGGATTTAAAAATTTTTTTTACGTTATTCATATATATCTAGTCATAGAATTAAATATGTCTATGCATTTTACAGTTTTAAGAAAACTGAGGACAGAACTTCAAGTGAGATGAAAAATACATAAAAATGTTTTTTTATTTGCAGTTATACAATTTTCCATTTAGATTCTTATAGTTTTGTAATTGTATTATAAATTGTCTTAGTTGCTTCATACTGTTGTCTTAGGTTCTGCTCCAGGAATAGGGCCTTTATAGACACCATCTGCTTACTACATTATTTAAATCACAAATCTTAATCAAACACAGTGAAAGCTATGCTAATATTACTCAGTTATTTAAATAAATTACATTTTTTGAATTTTCTATTTATATCCTAAACTTTATTAAGCAGAAAAGTTCTGATCCTCATTTTAAGAACCAAAGACAATCTGAAGGAAGACTAATGACTTTGGAGGCCACTGGAGTACGATGACTGCCATGATCTGAGCTGAGTGACGTCTTAACCAGGAGGAAGAAGACATCAAAGGATGAGAAAAAACTGCTGCTTTAAAGAGATGGACAGCTCAGTAATAACACTGTAGTGTTTTTAACAACACCCAACTGATGTGTGGCCTTTCTACTGTAGTTTGACTTTTTGTGAATTTCTACAAGTGTTTCTTGGATTTGATGCTGCCCGTCTTTCATCTCAAACCAGTCTTCCCATAGCTTCAACGAGACATTTTCCACTTCAGACCAGCAGCTTCCCAGACACTTTCACCTTCTCAGGCATTTGTCTTTAAACTCAAGAGGTGATTGAACATGAAAACCCAAGGAAATCAGCATTTTCTAAAATACTCCATGTCCAACTCACCCACTCACTTCAATCTCTATTCTGATGACCAGTTTGATTTTCAACAACTCATCTGCAGGACTGCTAGGTGCAAGAACATACCAAGATGTGATTTCCAATCGATCAGAGGTACATAATATGTGATTTCATATGTATTTGTTAATGATTAGGGCTGAGACAATTAATCGGATTAATCATTTATTGAAATAATTGTAAACTAATTCAGTAACCGATTAATTGTTAAATGGAGTATAGACTGTAAAACATGCCTTTAGCTGACAGAATGACCAACTTAGAGCAGCAATTATGTCAAAATTGTAAAAAATATATGAACATTTTGCATTTAAGATAAAAAACAATTTTCGTCTGTCAATATGCTCTATCCAGAACTCCTCTAGATGAAACGTTTTAGTTTCAACTGGTTTAATTTTGTAAAAAAATCTCATTTAAGGAACCTTTGGCTATCTGATTATTAATTGATCAATTGAAAAAATAACTGACAAATTAATCGCTTTGCAAAATAATCAATAGTTGCAATCCTATTAATGATAAATGTAAAATGTGTAAAACAAGCTTTGTTTACATTTGTCCCTAAAAATATCTAAAAATCACCATGGGACTGCTCTCAACATCAGTTGCAGGGAAAACACTATAATGAAGTAAGCAGTTAACAGCTTTAAATATAACATAAACAAATGAAGATTGCTAAGCCAAACTCTATGGAACAACTCAAAATGACATGATTGATACAAGATGGGCAAGTTGCAATACTGGAGAAATTAAAATGATAAAAAACTACAATATATTTGCAGAAACTCTCCTTATGCAGTAATATATCCAACATGGCTTCGAAGCACAGTGCACAGAAGACAAACCAAAGAGCGAGGGGGACCTCTGCAGGCTTATCAGGTGCTAGCAGTTTTAAACAGACACAGTATGGACGGCAAAACAAAAGGGACACAAATGCAGTGTGGTGGTACCTTTAGGTGCACGGCGCTTCTTGGCTTCAGTAGGAACAGGATTCTGCTATAAACAAAACAAAAACAGGTGAATATAAACTACGATAGGATCACTGGAAGGCATATTCAAACTTTCATGAAGTAATGAATCAGATCCAACTAAAGGAATCAAAGGAACAATAAATCTTATTTATTAAACTCAATGTTAATCAGCAGTTCAGGTTTATGATTAATGCATAACATGAGAAAAGTAATCTTCACCTCCCCTGATTTATTTGATATTTTTATCTTCTGAGAGGATGATAAAAAAAGTCGACCTCACCAAAGATTTGCACTAATACCTAGAGTTTTCTTTCTGTTCTTAGATTCTTCTCTAACCTTTTTTAAAAGAAATTTATTTTCATTATCTATCCCCAGTTCAATTCAACTTTAATTCAGTTTATAGCACCATTTCACAATATGTCATCTCAAGGCACTTTACAGAGAAAATACGGTCAGATAGGTTAAAAGTTTCTCAGACTTGCAAGTTATGCTTCACCTGGATGAGCTTGCAGCAATGATTTTCCCTTGAATGTTGTCATTGACTCTTCTGCAATTCCTCTCACTAAGCATGCACGCAGCGACAGTAGGGTGGAAAGCTCCCTTTTAACAGGGGAAAAAAAACCCAACAGAACCAGGCTCAGTGTGGGTGGCCTTCTGTCGGGATCAACTTGGGATCCCAGAGATGCTAGTTTTGTTTTTAAAGCTTTATTCTAACTTCTAGATTTCTATGTTTAAGCAACCTGGTGTGAGAAAAACACCCTCAATATAAGGTTGATCTTTTCAAAAGATTTCAAAACATTTCTCTGACTCTTAAAAAAAGGTCTATTAATATATCATTATGAGTTTATAAAGTAAGCATTGGAAGACTAAATCCACTGCACTGGGGGAGGCCAACATGCCACAATAGATCACAAAAAATTAAGTATAAATAAGCTAAATACATGTATTACGTGATAAAAAAAAACCTTATCAGACACTTTTGTGTCTTTAATCTATGTAAACTAGTGTTGCGCCGATGCCATTTTTTGGCCCCGATACCGATGCAGTATCGGCCAATACCATACCGATACAATCTGTTTGAAATAGATGTGTGTATATATATGAAGAACTGCATACTACTTGGATGCAAAATATTTACCATCATGGCTTTGTCTGCTGCCTACCTTTGTGAAGCATGAGAAAGACTAAAGGGCAGATTAGACTTCTGCAACCGCACACATCAAATGTCGCTTGGGTCTGGTTGCTAACCAGTTTTGCTGGTATGCTTCTGCACCATCGGTCTGGAATTTCTAGGGACGCACAGCAGTTTCCCGCCAATGCACAAGGGGGAGCCTATTAGAGAACTCGCTAGAAGTTCTGCGGATGGTCACGAGAACTTTGGCGGCGCCAGCGGGAGTCATCAAAACAACAATGGTGCGTCTGCAAGATATCATGGCCATGGAGATTGATCTAGAGTTGCTAGACATCGAAGAGGAACAGGTTCTGTTAATGGAGTTGACAAAAAGACGATTAACCTTTCGTCATAGTTGTCCATTGTTGTTGTTCCTCGGTGTTTAAAAATGGCACACCTGGCACCGAATCGAGAAGAAAGACCAAACAGACAGTCTGAAAGGCATACCAGGGACCAATCACTGTTGCTTTTTGTCTGCGCACTTCCACTTAAGGTCTGCGCGGGTTTGCGATCGTCCGACGTGTAGTCAGGATTATTTCTTTAAGGTGCGCGACAACGTTGCAGAACCTCTACGTGTGTGTTGGGGGGGGGGGATTCGTTCGTGCACAGAGACAGATTTGACGGCTGCAGAGGCTATGCATCAGAAGCATTATTTGGCCTTAAAACAAAGCGAATCCAGTAGAACTTTTGAATAAACTTTTGGCTGATACTGATACCACCATTTTAGTGCAGTATCAGGGCCCAGTCCGATACTGGTATTGGTATCAGTGCAACACTAATGTAAACAACCCGTTTATAACTATAATAAATATTAAAACCGGTTCAATATATTCAGCATTAGGGTGCAAAACTCCCCCAAATCCAATCAAATGTTTTGGAGGATTTGTAGAAACACAGCATGATGACTGAAGAAAAAAAGAATAGAAAAACTATTGATGAACCACTACTAATTTATTGCAGTGAAATTAATAAAATGAAAACATTTCTATAATTTAATGTTGTATAGAACATGCTTTATATTTAGTTTGTAAGGTTTGGGATAAAATGAGCTGCCAGTGGAAAGCTGTAATCTGACAGTAAAGCAGTTATTAATGTTGTCATTAAGATGTAAACTTTATTAGATAGAATGAAGGATAACCAGGCCAATAAAGTGCCCGCACATATCAAATACGCATGCGCAATCCAATTATTTAAAGTCATTATTTTTAAAGCTCACGAAACGTTTTGAACGCAATGGTGGAGGTTCTTGAAAGCACGTCATTATGCCTTATTTTCTATAACGCCTGTTAAACACAGACAGTTATATTAAACGACGCGCACTTTGCTTTAGTTTCTGAAAAACACTCTTTAGGTTGGAGCTCTTTAATGAGATGAATGGAAAGGATTTGAAAGTTACAGCTTTACCTTCCTCCAAGCTCCGACTTATGTTAGCAGCCCCGCTAACAAACAAGCGTTTAAACAGACGCCATGACAGTCAGTTCTTATATAAAGATGCTGTTTTATTAAAGACGCGTCTCCCCATGAAACTGCTTCAGTGACATTGTTCACCCAGCAAAAAGGAAACTGTTTATTGTAGGCACTCACCAGCGTTGCATTCTCTTCGTCCGCCATCTTGAGGCGAGCATAAGCCGTTGCTATGGTTACGAATGTACGTTAAGGGGGGCCGTGCGTGATGACGTCTGTAACTGTGAAAGACGCTTATAAAATTATTCATAATGTTTATCCTGTTAAAACTTTTTGATAAAAAGATATAAATGGTATTTGGACTTAATGTGTACTTTTTGTAAAAATAATTGGATTTAATTATACCAAAATATTCTGGAGAGATATGTCAATTTTTTTTTTCATCAAAAAAATCTTAACATTACTTTAACAGATAAGGATATTTGGTTTGGAATGGAGAAATGTGAACTTGTCAAAACATAATTTTTATATAATTCTTTATTATTATTTATGGTCAATATCATATTTACACCTCTAAATATTTACAACAAAAACCTAATTTATAAATTTTCTATATAGAATTCTTAAAATTTTGTTCAAATGCTAAAGCCATGCAAATTATAACTTCCCTTAAAGAAGTATCGAGCATAGATTAGGTTTGATTTTGACATTTTAAATGGTAAATGGCATGTACTTATATAGTGCCTTTTTTTAAGTCAGAACACTTGACCAAAGCGCTTACACTACATTCATTCACCCATTTACGCACACACTCACACACTGATGGTGGCAAGCTACATTGTAGCCACAGCTGCCCTGGGGCTCACTGACAGAAGCGGGGCTGCCGTACACTGGCGCCACCAGGCCCTCTGACCACCATCAGTATACAATGCAGGTGAAGTGTCTTGCCCAAGGACACGACGACAATGAAACCGTCAGCCCTTCGATCTCAGGGCAAACTCCTACATCCAACGCCACTGTCGCCCATTAAACTATTAAAATAATAGTTCTGTTCTGTAAAGCCCTTTGTTGTCGTATAGTTTTGTAATTACTAATGTTCTATATTGTTCACGTATGTTCTTAAAAAAAAACTGAGGGAAAAAAAAGGGTATTTTTCTGTATACTATATTAGTCTCAGCACTTGAATGGGCAAATTAGTCTTAATCTAGTAAATATACGTTTTTTATTAAGGGATTTAAGTATAATGTAATTGACTTTTTAAATAACCCTTGTGGAAAACTAACAGGGGGATAAGAATAAATACATTCTGGGCTATTGAACATACAAAATATGTTTTTTTTTTTGCTTTTTGCTTTTTTAGAGGTCAAACCCCACAAAGTTTAAAAATCTGGTTGAATAAAACACTGATTTGAAAAGTTTCAGAAACTCAGTTTGCAGTTTCAGAAACTATAAACAGTGTTTTCAAGGAGGTGGGAGGCTATCATTTTTACCGAAGTTATCTTCAAATTTGCTGTGAGAACATCGATCTAAACCTTTTTTCTATTCCTATCTGCAGAGTGAGACTTTAGAAGAGTCAGCATGCAGAAATGCAGGGATGTTCCAACATCACCTAGTTTAAAAAACACAATTCATTAAAACAGCATTCATTTAACCCTTAAACTGCCTGTCAACCTCCATTTGGAGGACCTAACCTACTCATAGGAAATGTTTTATTCTGTTTCACAATGCTGGTGAAGATTCTCAGTCATCAAGGTCATAGTCATTCCCAAATTTTTTTTTTTTTTAAACAATCCACTGGACCATGTTTCCAAGTTTGAAGACATTTCACTTCCCATCCAGGAAGCTTTTTCAATTCAAAATATCAGGAATAGCGTTGAGTTGGAGGTTTTATACAGCAGTCCATCAAAATCTTTTTTTTTTTTTTTGAAAACATGCAAATTAAAATGGACAAACATGTCCACCCCATTGGAATGGGGGTCGTTTGGCTTCTTTTGTTAGCCTGCAAAGGCCTATACCTGTCTATGTCTCTGAAAGGGGGGTCATTTAAGAGAATTGTTGGCCTGGCTGAATGGGCGAAGTCTTCTGCTCTCCTGTATAGGGATTGGGGTCGCAATGATAGCGGGAAGCGATCAACTCAATTGCCGTATTGTAGGTTATTGAAAGTTGAAATTCGAGTCCAAAATGTTGCACAATGCTTCTTTTGGCTGGGATGTCAGCTGAACTTTTTTAATAAGTTATAGACCATGCTAAATATTTAAAAAGCATATTGGGTCAACCCATGTTTCCATCAAAAGCTTTTGAGATAGATATTGGGTCAAGATGTAAAACTGCTATGCTTCTACCTACCTAATGTCAAACATAAATTGAAGCTATAATGCTGTGAAAAGTGTGAAATATGATCATATATTTTTCCAATTATGTTGTCATGCTCAAAACAAACTACAATATTTATAACGGTAATTATGAAATAACTTATGTACGGGTTATGCTTCACAGTATAGACCTGCAGAACGCTCCACATCACCTACTCTACTACAGCTACTCTGGCATCACCCTTAGTTATTAACTAAAGCCCCTTAATTATTGGTTATGGTTTACCATATATCTACACTGGACTTATTAATAAACAAATGGTTTAACTTTCTGTATACTGTAACTGGCACACAATAACCTTCCCCCTTTAACTCATCACTTGCAGCAGTCCATAGCATGTAAAGAAAAAGTCTTTAAAGACAGTTTGAATCCACACTTTTAATGCTTGTTAAGACTGGGCCGTTTCCCTTCAAATACCCATCCACTAAGTACAGCTTAAATAAACATATTTACAAACACGTTATAATGCATATATCAATGAGAAACACCAAAGACAGCCCTTTTCATACACATACAATCATTTTAAAGGGTTTTAACTGTAACACAAAACCAATAAGATTATGACTAGACAAAAAAGGTGCCTAAAAAATGTGATTCAGTGTTATGGTACCATAAATATAGAAGTTGTCAGTTATATATATATTTACAGGACAGGTCTTATAAATTCTAAACCCATCAAATAACTAGCTGCATTTATGTGCGCTGCAAGTATTCTGTTCTTTCCGCTCATTAATGCACCTATATCCAATAATTATCAGTAGATCTGTACCAAACCTCAATGTATTACTTTGTAATCACAGCAAAGTTCAGTTAAAACAAAATATATAGATATTCCTTCACAACATAGTATGAAATAAAAACGTAGCAGCTCCCCACCCACCCAAAAAAATCCCATCTTCGTTTAGAGACATTCCATCAAAAGTCCAATTACAAAGACAGACCTTCATCCCTTCACCTTCATTAGTCATTGGTTCATGTGTCCTACATACATAAAAGCATCAAGCTTGGAAAAAAGAAAAAAAAAAAGGTAACAGAAGAGTCAGAAAAACTTGGTCCTATAACAGAATTATATTGCTTTATAGGCATACTATGCGGTGTACCTTAATATTCAATAATAATTCTACCCTATTGCGTGTACATTTGTTCTTAAGGCTTTATTACACTGCTTCTAAACCAAGCTTTCTAGATTTACATAAAACATATTTTCTTTTAAATCAGCCTCTGTTTTCCTGGAGCATTTTATGATTTCAGATGGTTGCAAATTCCAACATATTGCACATTAATAAATGAAGTCTAAAGTTGGAAACAACTGAGCCGCGTTCAAGGCACTGACTTCATCACCATAACTTCTTGTTTTTATCTGTACATGGTCCGAAAATGTTATTTGCAATACAGCATTTAAGAAAATGTAGCTATACAGTTTATAAAGCCGATTTCTGTAGGAAGTTTCTTTTTGGATTTTGGCAAATTTCTGTATGATTTTGAAACCTTTGCAGGCATTTCTGGAGCAGTTTAGTTTTCTTGGTTAGTGCCAAAGGCTCCCTGGGCAGCAGAGGTGGCAGCGCTGGCTGCAGCGCTCTGGAAGGTGCGGTTGGTCAGAACTCCTTGGGAAAACTCCTGCTGAGCTTTGGTGAAGCTTGCGCCAGTCCTTCTGTACTTGGAGTGGACCTGAGATAAGAGCAGTTAAGGTTATCATGGAGACATTTCATTTTGGACATCATAAACTCAAATGATTATTCAATATCCCATTCTGTGTACAGGTGTGCATAATCCATGCCACCTTTTGATAAGTATTGGAAACTGAATGAATAATGAATCTGTATGCAAAACAAGCATATAACGAGTCTGGTGGAGCCAGAGCTCCATGATCAAAACATTATTTCCCTTCATTGACCTCCAAATTATGGCTTGCTTGGTTTATATTTTCTTTCTATGCTTTCAACCAAATCCTGGATCCTTGCTTCCCTTAACAAAGCAAACCTCTACACTCCAGCCTGGACCCACTCAAAATGGTTTTACTGAAAATGGACTAGAAAGCCCTTTACTACAGCTGCACAAAAGTCATTAACCAAAGACATCTCCAAAACAGGCCAGTCTGCATCTGGACAGGGGGGGAAAAAGCACCCCAGTTGAAGACTTTATACATGCCTCCAATTAAAAAACAAACTGGTAATCTCTATTGGAGGGTTTTACATGGTGCCATCGCCACAAGCTCGCTTTTATCCCTTATCTTATAAATCAGGGTGTTTTAAATGAGTGTCCTTTCTGTACTCTATCTGAAAATGTATTCCATGTTTTTATGGAATGCACAAGACTAGATACCTTTTTTAGCTTTTTAATAAGCGTTTTTAGTCTTTTTAGAACATTTTTTAAAATGCCAAAATAAAAACAACAGGCCAAAGGCCTGACATTTTAATTTTTTTACTCAGCAAAGCAAAGATGGCCTTTTACTTGTCCCGCAAAGACCCAGCAGGAGGGACCTCACCTTGATGCTGTGGCTCTGTGGAGGTGCAACGTTAAAGTCAGAATAAAGCTGGAGTTTAGCCTCCAAAGAGCCACACAGAACATGGAGGATTTTATGCAGCTGTGGGGCTTTAACAAAATTATACGTAACCTGACAGATGGAGTACTACAACAAGCTCCTCATTTAAGTGATTTTTAGCAGACACTAGTTTTACATAGATAATTGATCATATTGTTTGATTTTTTTTTAAAATAAAGAGCTGTTAAAAGTCTTTAAATTGAGCTCATCAAGATGTTTGAGGACTTTTCCTTTCTACAAAGTGAAAACAGCATTATGGAAATCTGTAGTACATAAAATGTTTTACTACACACTGTCATTTCAACCTAATTGGATGATAAATGTAAAAAGAAAACAGGTTTGCACTTACCAATTTTAGCAGGATGACACCCAGAACAGCGTTGACAGTGAAAAATCCAGCCACTACCATCATAACCACAGCGACCCCCAAGTTATAACCAATCATGCTAATTGATGAGATCCATCCACTGTCAAAAACAAGAGAAAAATGTTTGAAATTTGTCTTTTTTTTTTTTTTTTTACTCAGTATAATGCAACACCTATCTAAAAAAACTTGTCAAAAACTACTTAGTTTGCTAATATAAATGTTATTCTCAGTGACACATGGAAAAGATGAGGCTTGTAAGACCTGAGGATGGAAAAAAAGCTTTTAAGTATTGATACACAACATGATGCTGAAAATAAACCCCAAGAAGAAAAGCTCAGCGCACTTACAAAAAAAGCACCCCAGACAAGATAAGTCAACAGGAATCTGTCAAAGATATGCAAGAGAGTGGAAACAGGAGAGAAATAACCACCAGAACACTTAGCTGAGAGTTATGCATGCGCTTTCCAGATCCTATGCACACCGTCATGCTTATACAAACTGAAACAGACAGCTTGTTTAAACTAAAACTCACCTGTTTCCCCATGAGGGGATTCCTACTGACTGGATGATGTACACTGCCACTTGGAAGAAGAAGACAAAAAAGAAGAAAAAGAAGCTGAAGGAGCTGTCAGACCTGTGGAAAAAGAAAAATGTAAGACAATGTAAGCGTTGCTTAAATAAAGCGCTGCAGAACTACAGTAGCAGGCATTCAAAATTGCCCTTTCCAGTCAGAAGGCAGCAAAATCCCCTCCAACTTCCAGCCACTGGCCGCCTCCTGGACATGCATTTTTTTTTTACTCTGACTCCACCCTTTCACTGAATTACAGCGTCTGACCAAAAGATAACGCTTCTCTTTAGATCTGAATGTCCACAAATCATGACAGAAAGAATATTTTAGATGTTTAAAAAGGACTTTTAGTTAAGGACCAACCAAGGGCCCATCCAGGAAAGTGGGGAAATTTTGAATGGTTACTACTGTAGTGATTGCCAGAAACATCTCAGAACTGATTGGTAATGACTCCTGAACTCCCAAAATATATTTTTGTAGATTTAGATTATTAAATTAAATCCAATGATCTACAGCTGGGACTGACCTGTTTTTAAAGGTTCTATAATTTTTTAAATAGAGTTATAAATAAATACTTTTTTGTTTCAAATGGGTGAGATTTAAATCAAGAATACTTATAACACTGATATAAAAGGCTCATAGAGGAACAGTATCACACAGCACTACACTGACCTTTAGCATCCTACAAGTGTATCTCAAACTTTAGTCCTGATCTACCCCAAGACCACTTTAAACATTCCCTACTTTCAAGGTTTTATATTCTACAACCTGTACAGTTTTACCACAATATAACAGTAGCTAACCGTCACGCTGCACAAAAGAAGCCAAGACAGAAAAAACCTGTTGCTGCAGCAAAGTCACAAATTCAGACGCATCCCTTCCACTAAATGGACAGCAGAGTATGGATGTTATTGAATTCATTACTGCAGTTGAATGGTGAACAATATGGAGGACCAGGAGAGTTAGAAATAGAAAAACATATATTTCAAATGTAACATTTAAATCATACAATTAGAAATCCCATTTGAAAAGCATCATCTAACTGTACATGTTAAATTAAATCATTAGAGATTAATTGCATACTGCAATTAATGATTCAATATTAAATAAATAGATTTCTACTATGATAACTGGTGATGAAAATAATATTCAATAAGATGTATTTGTGTTTAATAAGTGTTTATTCAGACAAACATGAATTCTTAACTGTAGGCCTACATAATAGGTCATGATGAACTGTTTACAGTCAGTAGCTTTGTGTCAGACAGTCCAAGCTCTCTTTCCACTTTTTCAACTCAGGCAGACCAATATTTCGTGCAACAGCTTTTTAGGATAATACTAAAATCTGTGTTAAGTATGTCTCTTTTGATGTGAAGATCTCAAGGTTTTTTAAAAATGTGTCATGAAACTCTAGCTCTAGAAATGAAATAGGCAGAAATTAAATGCAGAGGTAAATTTCTCCAATGTGAGATCAGTAAAGTTTAATTATTATTATTATTAATTGTCATTATTATTTTTATTAGTATTAGGCTAAATAAATACCACAGAAGCTACATTTTCAAAAAGCGTCCCACTTTACCCACTTAAACCGAAGATAAGATAATGTTGTGGTAATCATTTGTGGTGTTGTGGTAAAATGAAATTTTAAATTACTTAGCATAGCCTACCTGCCTTTAAGTGGCACTTCAGAACGCAAGAACTCCTGCACTGAACCAATTCTGCATTGCCAAAGGTGCAAATAGCTTTATCCTTGTCGAGTTTTGCATTCTTAAGAATAAATTTTCCCTGGAGCAAACCCAGCGTCTTTATAGCTGCATCCGTGTTAGCTCGTCATGTTCAATGTGCTTATTTATCAGTAAGGCTACACAGGTTTGACAGCTGATTAGTTCTCGCCCCCAGGTATACATCCGTGCTAAAATATCAAGGTGAAAGTCATCATTAGTATAGACCCAGCTCCCAACCGGACTGTGAGAATAGATTAACGGACATATTTTGTTTATCGCCCGATAACAGGCATTAACGCAGCTTTTGTTAACACCGATAACGGCCCATCAATAGTTCTACACAACTCGGGCTGAGAACAATTGAACCAGTACATAAGGACAATTACAGTATTGCTAGATAAAGATGCCAGGATCTAGATTTTAAATCACTCTTGAGATGAGAAATAGATGTTGCCTAATTTTATACAACCTAAACCTTCATGTAAGTACTGCTTTTTTATTTAGCAACAACAAGGTAGAAAGGAAGGTTTTTTTAGACTAAAGAAACAAAACATGTTTTGGATTTAACAAAAAAGTTAATATGTAAAACACAACTTTCGTGTCAGAATTAGATTTCCCTTCAATAACCACATCAGTATGGTTGAATAGACAGTTTGAAAGCAGTGAAATGTAAAACCTTCATGAGTTTTTCATCAATATTTAAAAAACAGGAGCATTAACGTACTTCTGACCTACTCAGAAAGTTTAACATTAATAGAATACACACCACTGCTCATGCATTCTTGTACGACGACTTTTCAACAACACCTGGATGCAGCTTTGATCATATTAACAAACTAATTTGCATTAAAAAAATATATGCAAAACATGATTACCTGAAGGCTTTGTAAACTGGCCTGTACCAGCAGACGAAGGACACGGGAGTGAAGAGGATGAACCAAAGGATGGACAGACCAAAGTCAACCCCTTTACTGCTGTCGGCGGTGAAATAGGCCAAACAAGCCAGCACGTTGAGGAAGAGTGTGACGCTGTGCACTGAGGTGGTTCACCAGAAAACAGGAGCAAAAAGAAAATAATTCATCAACCCATACATTTTAAAACATGTCTGTTTTAATTGCCTACAATAAACACACAACTGTTTAGGTTTTGCATAGAGGATTCCTTGAAGACAGGATACATACACATCCAGAGGTAATACATCCTCTTGCATATTCTGCGGTAGTCTTCTGGGATTTCTTCATCAAAGTTCTGATAGAAGCACGGCTTTATAGGAAAGAACTTTGGAAGAGGCGGCCAGTTGTTCTCCTTAGCTAAGAAACAGAGATTTGAACATTCCAGTTACATTTCTGCTTATTGTTTCCACTGAAATATGTTCATATGCGGCTCCTGAAATCTGCAAATCTTTACCTCCTGTGTTTGGGTCTCTGCTCGTGGTCCTGTTCTGTAACTCCTGCTCCTTCCGCTCCAGCTCTGCAGCCTTCCTCTCCAGCTCTTCCTGCTGTTTGATCAGGTTAGCCTGAGCAGCGGCTGCCGTCGCCTGAAGCACAGCCAACAAACCAAAGCTCAAACACCACAACTCTGTCTAGTAAACATGTGATGACAAATTATTGAACCCCACAAAAATGAAACTCTTCTTTTGAGAAAAAAAAAAGAAGACAAATCTATCCTCAAATTTTAATCCAAGGTATAGTGGAATGCACATGCACAACCCTGCGAGTGTGAGAGCGTGCACAAGCCCATTCCCCCTTGTGCACGCTCTGTTTAAACGTTGCTTTTACATCGCTCATAGAAGCTTACTTTCCAGAGGAAGATTTGCAATTTTTCCACTATATCAGACTCACCGCCAGTAAGTGCAAATGGGGACGAGCACGTAAGACAGCCTTACGTAAACATATCACCAGAATGATTGACAATTAGGAGGACCACTTATTTTGATGATCCACCCAGAAAAAGAACATCCTCCACTGCACCTTTAAGTAAATTATTACTTGATCAAACATTTATGGGAAAATTAGGCATCACAGTTGCTCAATCTAAACTAAAAATAAAAATGAGAAGCTAAACTTGGAGAATGAAAAGCAGCAGCAAAACGTTTATGATGATACATTCAACAAGTTACAAAACTTGCTTGCAAAAAGATTGTAGGAATATGCAATATTTCTACTGCCTACTTTTTAAGCATTGAAAAAGGAATCCTTTAAAAATTTGACTTCTTAATATTCTGAATGTACTGGATCGTGTTTGCAATAAACTTAAAAACGAGCTGCTTAACATTTCTAATTTGCCATTTCTCCCATTCATAGGAAAGAAACATTTAGCCACCTCTTTAAAATAATTCACATCCTTTAACCTTCATATTCTTCCTCTATCCTAAAACCACATGGCTGTGGTTTGTACCAGCAATGCTATCAGCCTTTTTCAAAGATTTTAATTGGTAATGTGAAGTTTTTTATGTCCTAAAATACAGATTAAATCAATCAGAGGTGCCCAGACTTTTTGGATCCTTTTGATTTTTAGTCATTACAGAAGACTTACTGCTGTAGATAGATTTTATCTGGTATCTGTCTGAACGAAACACACACAGACTTTGTTGTATTATCAAAAGCTCTGTTAAGTAGGGCTGGGCGACATGGCTTAAACATTTTTTTTTTTTAAACAAATCCAATGGATTTAGTTTTTTTCCTTTCTTAAGTTGTGCAATAAAAAATACACATTACATGCTTTCAAAAACTAGCTCTTATTTCCGCCCTCCCCTCTGGTAGGCAACCTTAATTCAAGCAGCAAAAAATGCAGCAAAATAATCATGTTTCACAACAAAAAAATTATAAAGACACTAAAACCAAAAAAAAAGAAAATTACAAATGATCCACTGGACTTTGTTTCCAAGTTTGAATACGTTTCGCATCCCATCCAGGAAGCTTTTTTAAATTCAAATTGTCGTTGAGTTCGAGGTTTAAATCCTGGAACTCTAATGTTATTCCTGACAATTTTGAATTTTTTGGAATGACTATGACCTGAATGACTGAGAATCTTCACCAGCATGAAGACACTAAATGTTTGCAGCTAGTGGTGTTACACGGTGAGATAGTTGATCAAAGTAATGAAAGGGAGTCACTCTGAAGTTTGGGAGCCCAAGGAGTAGATTGGTTATTTTTGTTTTGTTTTTTCTAAAAGCTAAAAACTTTAACAAAAAATTTGATTAATTTTATTGATTAGTTGCCCAGCCCTACATAGTACTATCCTACTTGCCTTAAAAGGATTTTAATTTACTTTCAGAGCATAATTCTAAATGATAGAAGACTGGAAATCTAACTGAACCTCAGTTTCCTGTTACCGTATTTTCACGACTATAAGGCGCACTTAAACGTCTTTTTTTTTCCTCAAAATGTGCGGTGCGCCCTATGGCGCGGTGCGCCTTATGTGTGTTGTAACTGCGACTTTTGAGACCACCTCATTGAGGAGATGATGAAAGAGTGGCTGAATGTAAGGAGACCAGGTGTTTTTTTCCACCCCTCACCATCGCTGTTAATATGTAACTCCATGCGTGCCCATCTCACAGCTGATGTGAAAAACATGGGGAAACAAATTAACGCTGTGCTCGCTGTTCAACCGCTCGACATCGGTGTGAACCGGACCCAGCAGGTGCAGCAGAAGCAGCGAGTTTACATGCAAAGTCAATGGTTGACGCGCATATAGGTGCAGCAAAAGGTCCTGCAGCGCGTTTTGGTGCAGCACGTCGGGAGCGTTTAAGCATCTGACGCACCGCCAACGCGCTGCTGCTGCTCAGATGGAAAAATTGAAGTTTTGCTGCTGGACGCGCCGCATCAACCAATCAGAGAAGCTGATCTGGGAGCTGGCTGGGAGACAGACACAGCGCTCTGATGACATATGATATTAACGCAAATGAAAAGGCTGGGTGAATGAGGAGATGATGAAAGGCAGGTGTATGTGAGGAGACCAGGTGCTTTTTTCCACGCATCACCATCGCTGCGTGCCCATCTCACAGCCGATGTGAAAAAAAGATGAATCAAATGAACGCTGTGCTCGCCGTTATCCCGGGGGTCTGATAAAGGAACTTCAACCGCTCGACATCGGTGTGGAGCGGCCGTTCACAGTAAGGCTGCGAGCGGCGTGGGAGCGATGGATGACAGACTGAGACCACAGTTTCAGGATAAGTGGAAGGCAGCGCCGTGCAAGTTACGCCACCGTTTGCGGATGGATTGTAGATGGACTGTGTCTGCTGGCTCTGTTGTTCAAGCTTTCGCAAAAGCCGGTGTCGTGCCAAGGTAGTTATCCCTGCCAAAATTTGTATCCCCTCGTCGGGAGCGCGCACGGAGTAGAAAGAACAACCCGAGTTAACTCCGCCTCAATTCCAACGTGCAGAACTTCAAATTTTAAAGGTTTTATGTGTATGAAAGTTGAGCTTTACTGTTTTATTCTTTACTTCACATGTTATAGCAGAATATCGCCAGTGATATTGATTTAAAACTAATAATAAAACACAAACGTTTGCTTGAAAGCTGGTCGCTGACAGCAGTGTCTACTCCTCCCTCTGAAAGCAAACAGATCCCTGTTCTTTTCCTCACGTTCATTAAAAAATATCTCTCATGTGTATGAAAGTTGAGCTTTACTGTTTTATTCTTTACTTCACATGTTATAGCAGAATATCGCCAGTGATATTGATTTAAAACTAATAATAAAACACAAACGTTTGCTTGAAAGCTGGTCGCTGACAGCAGTGTCTACTCCTCCCTCTGAAAGCAAACAGATCCCTGTTCTTTTCCTCACGTTCATTAAAAAATATCTCATTATTTCTGAGGAGCTGCGCTGCACGGAAAGTGACTCTGACAGTGAAGAAGGGGAAACTGGCATGTCTGATTTAGCGCAGCTGTTTAATTCAGAGGAATGCTGAGGATAACAGAGGATGATGACTTTGATGGGTTTGATTAATACTTTGTAATAAACACATGAATAAAGCACAATCATACTCAGGTTTGCTTCCGCTCTATTTTTCTACCTGAAAACTTAATTCAACAGCAGCCTCTGGTCTCCTCCTCCTCTTCAGCGCGGTGGCTGGCAGGTGTTTTTTCATCTAAATAATCTAAATCTTGCAGCTATATTTGCTGTGATCAGTTGGAATAAAGTAGTTTTAATATGTTTTTAAGTGAGAAAGGCCACCTGAAAACTTAATAATTGCAGTCAGTTCATCCAGATTATCTATTTCTGTCGGAGGCGCTCAGACCCCCACATACCAGCGGTGCACCGACAGGAGAAATCCTTTCGTTCACCGCGGCTGCTGGCAGGTGTTTTTCATCTAAATAATTTTAGCTGCAGGCACCAGGATACCGGTAATAAAAGCGAACATATTCTGTCGGCAGGTTTCAGGATTTTAAGTTAATTTAGGAGTGACCACAGCGCTGTGTCATCTGCGATGTGTCTGTCTCACGGCCAGCTGCCAGGTTTGATTAATACTTTGTAATAAATACATGAATAAAGCACAGTCATACTCAGTTTTGCCCCCGCTGTATTTTTAAATACGCAGTAGAGGTATTTAAAGGTAGTAGAGGACATGTACCTGTATATAAAAAACGCGCCCTATAGTCCGGTGCGCCTTATGTGTGTGTTAAATACAGAAATGGGACACATAACTGAGAGTGCGCCTTTTAGTACGGTGCGCCTTATGGTCGTGAAAATACGGTACCCTTAAATTTGTTGGTAGCACTGCTGCCTTGCAGCAAGAAGGTTCTGGCTCCGATTTCCGGCCCAGGGTCTTTCTGCATGCAGTTTGCATGTTCTCCCTGAGCATGCATGGGTTCTCTCCGGGTACTCCGGCTTCTTCCCACAGTCCAAAAACATGAGTTTTAGGTTAATTGGCTTCTCTAAATTGTCCTTAGGTGTGAGTGTGTGCATGAATGGTTGTCCTGTGTGTCTCTGTGTTGCCCTGCAATGGACTGGCGACTTTTCCAGGCAGGGTGTACCCCGCCTCTCGCCTATTGACTGCTGGAGACCAGCACCCCTCGCGACCCCAATAAGGCTCGGGCACATGACGTCACACGTAGCGCGGCAGACATATTGATAGCTGGTCAGCCCACTGTTTACACTCTTCTGCTAGTAGTTTGCTTAGTTTTTTGCCGTTTCATTTTACCTCTGCTGTCGTTATGGTCGCCCGTTGCTGTGTCGTAGGGTGTAGTAGCGCAAGCTGTGACTGGACGGGGAAAAAAATCCCAAATGGATTGTCTTTTTACCGTTTTCCAACCTGGAGGCGTCTCAATGGAAAACAAATGTCCTCCATAACAATGAGTCGCCGGCTAGCATGGGTCGCTGCTGTAAGACGGCCAAATATAACTTTCAACTCAATCCCTGCGTCCATGAGAGTGTGTTCCCGGCATTTTCATTCTGGTAAGTTACAGAACATACTGTTTTTATTCATGTATCATTTCAAGTTAACCGTTGTTGGCTGATCTGTAGCATGTAGCATGAGCTGAAGTAGGGTTGTGTTCCAGAGGGTTAGCCAGGTCCACTGAAACACAAAACAGTTGTCCTACTCTGTTTATTTTGTCATTAATAGTTTATAATAGGGTTAATAGTTTTGGTTGTTTCACCAGGAAAGCCAGTAGATACATTTTTGATGTTTTACGTTAGTGCCAGCACCTAGTCTTATCACCACAACAGACACCACACCATGTTGAGACGGTAGCTTACCTTGGCTCTGATGACTGTGTTCTCATTCGGTTTGATTACTTCCATGTCATGAACTTTTCCATCTGTCTCTAGCCTCTAGCGACTTGTAGCAGCGAAACTCTTCATGTGTGTAGGCACTGACGCCACACACTAGATACGAAAATACGTCCTCCCTCGCAAACGGCGGTAGAAATTCTTCCCCAACGCTCCACTCCTTGCTTTCTACTTCGTAGGGATCAAGTCCGTTTATGAAGCCCATCTTTTGCAGATAACGGTCCCTGGCTTCCCTCTGCAGTGTGTCTCGGTATATTCCGCATCCTTTCTTCGCTTTTAACATCGCTGTTTACTCGTCTTTCTGCTCTGTCTCTATGCTGTTTTAGGTCTTTGTTTACCGTAGCAACTAGCTACTAATATGGCGGCGTACCCAGAATGCAACGCGCTGTGCCCGAGCCTTATTGGGACAAGCGTGTCAGATAATGGATGGATGGATGAATCTGTTTCTGTCACATAATGGCAATTGTTTTAATTTGTGTGGCACAAAGACAGAAGTTAAAAACTATCTGCAAAGGTCTGCTGACCCTGCGTGGGCCCCTCTATAGGCAGACAGTGTGACATGGAAAGTTATTCATGTACAGCCCAGAGAAATGTTAATGATTTTAGGATTGGTTTAAATCAATTAAAACTGTAAATACATGCACAACTTGTCATTGTAACTGAACTTAATATTTTTCTAGTGTAGGTAGACTCTTCCCTCCCACTTACTTGTGTGCTTTGCTCCACAGATGTGGGAAGTACAGCTGGCTGGGATGGAGAGGTAGCAGGCGCAGGGACGGTTGTTCCAGAATACTGTCCCTATGAGAGAAGTAAATAAAAAACACTTATTGGCAAAGCACCCTTTGAGAAATACTTTTCATCTGTAACTTCAGTTAATTATTGATGTATCACCATTTCTGCTGCAGAGAATGGATTATACTCCCCAGTGCTTTCATTGGTCCTGCTGATGGCCTGTGTGACTGAGGCATCCTGGAAGAAGAGGAAAAACAGACATACAGTGAGGACAGATGGGAACTCCGTATGAACTAATACTCTTATGAGGGGCTCCTGGTCTGCAGTCAGCATCTATTAAAAGTTACTCTATCAATCAATCAATCAGAGAGAAGCCATGTGGAGAATGAGGACTGGCCAGCCTGATCAATTTATTATAGCTCTACCTGCTGAAGAACTTAATGTTAGTTCTTAGAGAAATTAATATCCAAAATCAAACCTCAAAGCTGACCTGGGTGACAGTAAATATCAGGCTGTTGGTATAGAGCTACATAACCACTGACCAATCAGGCTGCTCTCGCTCCACCATTGGGAAAGCAATGGTGATGCAAGAATCAGACCGGAACCACTGAGCTATGGAGTCAGTTCATGGGCTCACTTCTTAATATAAACCCTGTTCCCTGGTAAAAATGTGTCTCTTTTAAAGGAAAAATGGTCTCTGCTGTATTGCAGAATGATTAAAGAGTAGTTTAAGCAAAACAATGAAATTAAAGAGTTTATTTGGTTCCAGATTTCCAAATTCTCACTACAGCCAGATGTTCTGGACAAACATGTCTGATCCATGAAGGCCCCACATCACAACCTCCATGACTTAAAGGATGTGCTGCTAATTATTGGTACCAAGTCGAAAAGTTTCCTTTCAGAAGACTAGAGGTGGTCCCTAACTGAACAAATCTGAATTAAGTAATCAACATAGAATATCATGCCCAGTCAATGCCTATGGCAATTATGCAAAGAAATATTAATACTGTTATCATGCAACCACTAGGTTTGTTGTGGTGATTGTTTTTTATTAGATGTAAGCAAAGTTTTATTATATATATATATATATATATATATATATATATATATATATATATATATATATATATTCATGTTCCCAACAACCTCAATATGTTGTTACATTCATGCTGATTTTGCACAGTTTCTATCGTAGTCAGCTGTTGTTGTTTTTCACATCTCTGATGTTGCTGTAAAAATGTCGTTAAAATTTATATTGTTAAAACACTATACAGTATTTATTTTTCAACTCATCATTATGATGTTATTCTTATACATTTTTCTAAGGTCCACACTTGGGTGACCATATTTTCTAGAATCTTTTTGCTGCTGTGAACACCAGAATTCATCCATTGTGGGACAATAAAGGGAATTTCTATTCTATAAAAAAAAGAAGAAGAAGCTCAGTATCTCCTAGAACTGCACTCTTCTGGACCGAGATGTCGGATGCATTTCCAGGGATCTGCTGTAACCACTCCTCCAGTTTGGGGGTCATGACTAGAGGTGAGTATTGGCATGAGTGTTGCAATTCGATACATGTTGCGATACTTGGGTCACGATACGATATTATCACGATATTGCAGTATCACTATATATTGCCATATTTTCCCCAGCTATCAAAATCAAATGATGAGATAAAACAGCAAGTGCTGTATATTTTCATCAGAAAATATTGATTAGGTATTATTATCCATGTTGTTTGCGGTTTTCTTCCACTGTGACTGCCTCAAATACAGATTTGGTGCTGCACGCACAGTTAAAGGGCTCCACAGAGCTTTCTGCCAGAGTGGTGGTGCAGAGGTAGCCCATTTTCCCATCAATGTTTTATGTAACCATTTTTTTTTTTTTTGGAAATCGATACTAAGAAGTGAAAGATCGATATTATATTGGGCAGACGGATATCACGATATATCGCCAAAACGATTATTTCCCAAACCCCTAGTCATGACCCTATTGACCACGGGTACCACTGATGTCTTCACCTTCCAGGTTTTTTCCAGCTCTTCTCTGAGTCTGGTCTCTGGTATTTCTCTACGTGTAGTTCCTTTTTTTCTTTTTCCTGATGTTGCAGTCACTTGGTATGTCAACCACAACGGTTTTCCTCTGCTTTTTGTATATATATATATATATATATATATATATATATATATACACAGACATATACACAGATAGATGTCAATAGATGTATACAGATAGATCTAGATAGATGTTTACAGATAGATGTATACAGATAGATTTCGATAGATGTATACAGATAGATGTATACAGATAGATTTCGATAGATGTATACAGATAGATTTCGATAGATGTATACAGATAGATGTATACAGATAGATTTCGATAGATGTATACAGATAGATTTCGATAGATGTATACAGATAGATGTATACAGATAGATTTCGATAGATGTATACAGATAGATGTATACAGATAGATTTCGATAGATGTATACAGATAGATGTATACAGATAGATTTCGATAGTTGTATACAGATAGATGTATACAGATAGATTTCAATAGATGTATACAGATAGATGTATATAGATAGATTTCGATAGATGTATATAGATAGATGTATACAGATAGATGTATATAGATAGATTTCGATAGATGTATATAGATAGATGTATACAGATAGATGTATACAGATATATATAGATGGATATCGATAGAGATGAATAGATATATAGATATACAAAAAGAAAAAACCCACAAGCATTAGGATTTAGTTCCAGTTTACAAAAAGAGAAAAAAATGATTAAAAAAATAACTCCATGGCCTGAATAGATGTCGGCTGTATGCCTGCCTGCACCTGTTGATGAGAGTTTCGTTCACCTGTCCAGGTAATTCTAGGCGGAGTAAAAACAAATCCAGATAATTTTACTTATGGCCTTGAATATAAACTTAAAGTAGCCTAGATTCGACTGAATACGTGTCATACCTCTTCCAACAGTTCAGGGCCAGGAAGCAGGCTACTAAAGGCCGAACCCAGCAACCAACCAAACAGGTTTTCCCTTTCATTGCTCACCTTCCACCCAATCTAGCCATCCAGGACTCACCTGACAGCTCCTACCTACTAACACTCACCTGGAAGGGGTTCACATCCACAGGGTCCGCGAACGGGTTGCTGTCAAACCCCGACATGGTGGGAAATTAAACACGAAACGGTTTTGCGTAGCAGAAAAAACACGACAGCAACCGAGCTCTCCTCCAGCGGCTCCTGTCTGCGTGACGTCACGTCCAGTCTGCGCATGCGCGCTTCAATAGGTGAGCCGTCACCAGGAGGTTTGCCCTGCGAGTCATTTCTTATCAATTAAGCCACCTTTATTTTTAGAAATAATGGAAATTGGTTTCAAATGAGCGCTTCTCGTGACAGTCTGCTGGCTCGGAATGGGATTCAGTCCGCGAGGGTTTCACGCACACAGGAACACTGTCTGATAACTTTATCCTGAACTTTGAGAGTTTTTCCCTTAAATTGTAGAGATTTCTGTTACCCTGAATGCAGTATCCTTGTTTTATAGACTACATCTATTAGAAACAACATATCCCCTGACACCAAATCTAATTTTATGTTCATTCTTTCATTATAAAAGGTGTTAAAAATCAGGTCAGTTGTTTAGTTTAAATTATACTGAAATAATTCAAATAATTGATGTGGAAAAAGGCAAAAGCATGTCAGTGTTTATATCTGGGCCTACAACTACAATGTCAAAGGAGAGAAAGAGCTGGTTTTCACGGCTCCAAAGTCCTTTTTCAAATTAAACAAGTGCTGAGGAGGAGCATAGAGGTACAAATGGATGTCAATTAGTGGGGGGACATGTCCCCTGCACTTTATCAAACGTGCATTTTGGTCCCCTGCACGTTTTACTGTCTAAAACTATTTTTATCTACAGTAGTGAAAAACCACAGCTCAAGCTGAAGCACAGTTCCCTGAGTTTGGACCACCGTCTTTTCTTGTGTGATTGGATGCAGTGGCGGTTCTAGACCAAATGTACCAGGGGGCCAGGAGGGGGCCAGCGTGTTTTCATGGGGGCACAGAAAAGCATCAAATAAAAAAACAGGGCAAGGGATTCAAATATATTAAGAGAGCTGCATGAGGTGAAATTTTTATTCAATTAGGTTTAATTAAAATTCTATGCCTTATGAGGCTAATATACATTCAAAATTTTGGAATTTAACATTTTTGTCAAATTTAAGTTCAAATTACAGTTTTCTATCAAATCTGAATGAGAACTCAAGAAAAACTGATATATTCAGCTGTAAAAATTTGAGCAATTTGTTTTGAAAAAACATTTGTGATCCTATCTCAATACCAGTGAAGCTATCACCTTATAGCTTTTAAATAATAAAAAAAAAAAAAACAATATTTATAAAGAAAAAAATGAAATAGATCAAAAGGACCTATCAATAACTATATCTGTTCCAGCGCATGTCACCATTAAAATTTTTTGAGTATTATGTCTTCAGTACAGGGGCCAGGACATGATCTACAGGGGCACTGGCCCTCGTTGGCCCCAGTGGCGGCTGGCCCATAGGGGGCGCTGGGGCACCGCCCTCCCTGATAAGAAGAGAGAAACGTAAAATATATTTTTAGAAATTAACTCATAAATGTCAGTTTTACTCTCTAGACTGTGTACCTAAAAGCAAAACAAATTATATAAACTACATTTCCCTATCTACTGTCATTAATTTGTGGATTTCCACAGACAGACTCCTACCGTCTCTGTTCTGGGGGCTGTGATCAGACTGACCCACATTTGCAGAGAATCTGTCAATCATGTACTATTGCTAGGTGAATTTAATGGCCAATCAGCGTCTCGGAACTTTATGGTCTTGGGGCGCTGAAAATACTGCGCTTTTACAGGCTTCTGAACCCAAGCGCAGGTGCAGACAATTAGAGGGACAATGGCGAATGTAACGAGCGAGATGCAGCTTCCACCAAATTCGGTGAGATCCTTATTTATCTACCCGTTTGCCTGAAGAACATCCCTGTTGTAGGATATGAACATTTCATGTCATGGTTATTGTGACTGTGACGAATCCACCTCGTCGCTTAAAACAACCTCTCTAACTTTGCGCGCCACACACACATTCCTGTTATACTGTGTTTGTGAGGACCAATACGCTCGCGCTGAGACCAGTAGCTCCATGAACTTAAAACACACAAGCTGTCCTGGTTACCTGCTGCGTATTGAGGGTGCACACTTAATATTTCAGTGGGGTTAGCCGTGTGTGTGTGTGTGTGTGTGTGTGTGTGTGTGTGTGTGTGTGTGTGTGTGTGTGTGTGTGTGTGTGTGTGTGTGTGTGTGTGTGTGTGTGTGTGTGTGTGTGGGTGTGTGGGTGTGTGGGGGGTGTGGGTGTGTACGTGTTTATGCTACGGGGACTTGTCATCTTCAGTCTGGCTGCGTCTTTGCTGGGTTCAAACCCAGTTTGGTGTAATTGAATAAGTCAATGAATCTGTGTAAAAGAATTAAGTTGTAAAAATTATTTGTTTTTGTACATCAATTGTTTGTGGAGGTAATAGATGGACAAAACTGATTAATGAGAAGAAATCAGAAATAAGAGAGCCTGAGGTGAGGGGCTTAAACTATTTAATGAGGGCTGTGGGAAGAAAAGCGGCAATTTTTGTTTTCTGTTTCTTTGTTACATTGCTGGTAAATGGAGGGAGGCTGAGGCCCAGAGTATCTTGTATGTTTAGTTTCTTTTGCACCCTGTTTTGAGTTTTTGAGCTCAATAAATCACCAACACCGGTAACCCGACTGAGACTGGATTCTTAGAGGCCAAAGAACCCCGTCACAGTGACCCAAATCATCACTGTTACTGTTATTATATAGTAAATTAAATCATTACTGTTAAATTGTATGTATTGTCCAATTGTTTATTTGAATTCTTATTCCGGATTAGTTGGAGACATACACTAGGCTATATCAGCCCCACCAAAAATATTTTTCACCAGCCGCCACTGGTTGGCCCCTGTCTAGAACTGTCCATGATTGACTGTCAAATATGGAAGAGGATTAGGGCCACCGAGAGAAAAAAAAAAAAAAAAAAAAGTTAACTGATTTTTAAATATTATTTTAGTTTAATATGGGAAAAAAGTCAGAATTCTGACTTTAATCTCAGAATTCTGACAGCTAAAAATGTTAGCAACAAGCCGTAGCCATGTCTGTTTTAGAGACTAAACTAACTGTTTTGTTTTAATCCTTTAAAGGGCAAGTTACCATTTTTGATCCCTTGCAAACCCTTACAAATTGAGTCCCCTTTGTCCCGCAGTGAGGTCTAGAAGCACAAGATCTATATCCATCCATTCAGCAAAGATACTACTACAAGGCTGTACATCTTATTTTGGCAAATGACCAATTAGGTAAGTCCTTGAATGATACATAACCTACTGTAAATTAAGTTGAACAACAAAAGTTAAGTCAAGAAAAAAAGGTAAAAACCTAATTGGAATTTAAAAACTATGGTTAAAAAGTGAATAAGCCTAGTTAACAATTATATTTAGGTAGCTAAACTAAAAAATGTAAGTGTCACTATCAGCATTAATGCCTCTAAGGTTATGTTGTTCCACAAAAATGTGTTTCTTTCACTCTGAGTGTTTTTCATGTATTTCTAATTGAATCACTTCAGTTATCTTTCTTAATATATTAAGGCAAGTTGGCGTTTCTTGTTATTACATTGACATTCATTTTTGCCATCAAAATATCCAAATTTTTAATGTTATAAAGGTAATAAGGTCTTGTCCTGGATATCCATTATTCCAACTATCTGCTTGAAATTTAGATTTTCAAAGTATTTCCCTGAGTGCTCTATAAAGGATTAATGATCTTCTGCTCTACCCTGCGATTGACTGGCGACCTGTCCAGGTTGTACCCCGCCTCTCGCCCCTAGACAGCTGGAGATAGGCACCAGCACCCCTCGTGACCCCAATTGGGATTAAGTGTGTAAGAAAATGGATGGATAGATGGACCTTCTGATCTTCCAGTAATAAATTAGCATCACCGGGGACCCCTTGGGCACGAAAAAGTCACCTAATTCTGTAATTTTCCACCAATGGATTACTGGCCCTCCCAAAAGACTCACATCTTTGTCAGTGAAGCTGAGTGCTCCCACATCTCTTCCTTCATGGTGCCCATCTACATTAAGATCCAAAATCTGAGATTAAAGTTATATTTCTGAGAAAAAAGTCAGAATTCTAAGATTAAAATAAAAATTCTGGGGAGAAAATGTCAGAATTTTTAGAAAAAGTTAAAATTCTTCTATTAAACCTCAGCAGAATACACCTCCCACCTTTGCAATAACACACAAGGATGCCTAAGTATTGAGATAATAGAAGGATATCAGAAATACATCATTTCAGTTTAACATATTCTTCCTAATCTTACAAAAATTCTAAAATTGAGAGAAAGTGAATTTCGGGTTTTCGTCCTCTGGAAGCCATAATCATAATTTCAAATAATAAAGCCTTAAAATACACCGCTTGACCATAAAACAGTGGCCACCGCCTCAAAAAATAGTCACGCACTAATATTTCTTTGGAGAACCTTTTGATTTAATTAAAGCTATAGTGGAGGATGTTCTTTTTCCAGGTGGATCATCAAAATAAGTGGTCCTCCTAATTGTCAATCATTCTGATGATATGTTTACGTAAGGCCTTCCCACATGCTCGTCTCCATTATCATGTACTGGTGGTGAGTCTGACATAGTGGAAAAATTGCAAATCTTCTTTTAGTAAGTAAGCTTGTATGAGCGATGCAAACAGCAACTTTTAGACAGAACGTGTATAATGAGAAATGGGCTTGTGCACATTCTCACACGTGTTTAATAGGCGTTCCCTCTCAAGAGCTGGTACAGGGTTGTGCATGTGTATTTTTTTAAGTGGATAGGGCGGGTCTTTTCAAAAATTTGCAGAAATCCTCCACTATACCTTTAAGTTATGCATTAGCCCTGGTATTGTTTAAATAAGCTTATGCAGTCTCTCAAGATTAATTTCTAGCCAGTATTCAATTGAAGAGGAGTCTGGCTCCTCCTTTTCGAGCACATCCCAAAGTTTCTCAGTGGGGATGAGGTCTGAACTCTGTGGTGCCCGATCTATGACGTCTCATCAGGGGAGGATCTAGGATTCTAGGAGATCAGGGGCTTAGCCCCGAGGGTGAAGATGAGCATGTAGACTTTCTGCTAAATCCCGTTCTAATGTAAAATATGACAGATTACTGGATTAAAGAAATTTCTAGTATGCTACATGCTATCACACATAACAATTCCAGCTCCACAACATGGATAGAAACTCATTTACCTGTGTTTATTTCTTTCTTCAAGAACAAGCTCTGTGGAGACATTTCATCATTATTTGCCAAAGTTATGAAGGGGAAATCATATATTTTAGCAACCTGATATAATCTGCTCCCCCATAACATGGGAAAAATGAAACAAATCCTGTGAATTTTGAAACTGTCATTATTTTTCTATATTATGTTTGAAACATTTATTATTGTATATTTTGAAATCTTAAATAGTTAATAAAAATAGGTCAATTCTCAATTCAAAATGTCTGGAATAGCATTACTTCAGACATTTTGAATTGAGAAAGCTCTCTGGATGGAAAACGAAACATCTTCAAACTTGGAAAACAAAGTCCAGCTGATTTGGTTTGAACTTTTCTTTTGAAATATATTTGTAAATTGTTAGATAAACATTTAAACAGAAGAGAAATTTCATAAAGATCAAAGGGGAAATGGATTATATCAGGTGGCTAAAATATACAATTTCCCTCTCATAACTTTGGCAAATAATGATTTAATGTCACCAAATCCACAGGATTTGTTGTTGATGATGAGAGGAATAAACACAGTTAAAGATTTGTAGGTGAATTAATTCCTTCCCATGTTATGGAGGAGGAACGGAATATTCCAGGCAGCTGAAATATCCATTCTCTCCTCTCCTCCTCCCATATGTTTAGGAAATAAACAGCAACTGTTTCCAAATTCTCAAAAAAGGTTATGTTTGATACCATGTAGTATACTACTGTAGAAATTTCTTTAATCCAGTAATCTGTCATATTTTACATTAGAACAGGATTTACCAGAAAGTCTACTCTCTCATCTTTTCTGGAAATGTTAATTTTTGTGTCCTGCTATCAGCCAGTTTCCGTCCTCTTATATCAGCAGTGAAAAATTATAAATACTTCTGACTTTTATTTCTGTCAGGCTTATCTGACAGAAGTTGGAAAAAGACAGATTCTCTTGGCGTTTAAAAAATAACACAAAACAGCTTAAAAGGACCTCGTCTATTTATTTATTTTACAATTTTATAGACAACAGCTGCTGATTTAACTGGATGTTACAACATTGACATGAATGACAATGGTCCCATCCGCCGTTCAATGCATGCTCCCGACACAAGGGGAACAGAATTTTATACAACTCCAGGACAAAGAACGTCTGGAAGTCAGTCAGAGCTTCACATACCTGGGACATCAGTCTGTTTGGCAACAGCTAGTGGGGACCTCTTCTGCACAGGAATGCTACAGGCTGCTTTCCTGCACATGCTGCCACTCTCTGGTGAATTCCAGTACTGCACATTTTACTCTGATCAGCTCAGAAGCGAGATCCGGGGCTCTTGGGGAAACATCCGGGGCTGCAGCCCAAGTAGCCACCCCCTAGATCCGCCACTGGTGAGATGTCTTTAGCTCTCATTGAAACTAGGAGTACAATAGGCCAAACCCCTCTGGGAACTGGACTACATACAGGAAGCGTTTAGGATTTATGAAAAGGCAGAAAGACAAAGCAGTTTTATTATGAAATGCTTTAAAATTAACTATTCTAATTGTGTGTCCATTTTATTTTAAAAATTATACAATTCCATATCATAGAAGAATAAATGGATTAATATTTTAATTTACAGTTTCATATATAAGGACAGGATTTTTTTTGGAAAAGAAAGATGCTTTATTAAAAGGTTTATTCTTACACCGTTTGAAGCTTTTTCGAATAATTTAAGAAATCTTTGCAATGGAATTAATTAAAGGTTGTGTGATGGTTGTTATATATTTATCACTGTTAAAAACAAAATGAACACAGTCATATGTTGAGTGATATCATTATGCATAACCTGCCAAACTTTGGCATTATGCACAAAACAACGGCCGGCCAAAAGTGAATTACTGGCACAATGTCAACTGCTAAAATTAGTTTTTAAAGGAAAAATTCATGTGATATTTCTTCAAGAGGAATAAAACTTTAGGAGAGATATTATTCACGAGCTGTGGTTTGAACACATAACTAGCACCTGGTTGAGGATTTTAAAAGTATTGTTTTTGCACGGCCAGTCTGCATGTCATGAGCCACCGATGGGGTTAGTGATTGCTCTGATTGAGCTCAGCATTACCTTATGTTTAAATGTCTCTTGCTCCGGTTGAATCTGGGTCTTCCATTATCTGGTCATTTTAATTCTGGATTTAACAGGAAGCCATTAAAAGGAAGCTAAAAATGGTGGAATATGTACAAATTTTAAAGTTTTTATCAGAACTATAGCGGCAAAAGAAACCAATATAAAAGTCTTTGAATGCAAGTGAATTTTATTAAAGATTAAAATTAAGCTTTGGTCTCAGATAAGGAAAAGCATAACAGGAAGTGAAGCCTCCGCTATGGTAGGATTTTCTTCTCTTATGTCAATTTCCGGATGATGTTGCACAGATTTCAATGGTCTGAAGCTTTTTCCACACCTCCTGCACATGTAGGGACTCTGGTGTGGATATGTAGATGTCCTTTCAGATTAGATCTACAACGAAAGCTTTTCCCACACTGATGGCAGGCGAAAGGCTTTTCGCCGGTGTGAATGAGGAGATGGCCATTCAAATGTCCTATCTGGCGGAATTGCTTCCCACACTGAAGGCAGAGGAAAGGCTTTTCGCCGGTGTGAATGGGTAGATGCTGATCCAAATGTGCACTCTGCCTGAATTGCTTCCCACACAGATGGCAGAGGAAAGGCTTTTCGCCGGTGTGGATAAGCAGGTGTGTTTTCAGCCATTGAGATTTCTTAAAACCCTTTCCACAGTGGTCACAGCGATTTGATTTCTCAGAGACATTAAGCTGATCCTGGTCTCTGTTCTCCACATGCTGCTGACCTTCACAAAATTGTTCCACATCACTGATATCCATCTGTAAGAGAACAAAAACGAAAAATCCATCAATTATTTGGCACCACTGAATAAAGTGTAAACCCCTTTTGATGCCTAATGTGGACCAAAGTTATGGTTCTTCATAAAAAAAGTTTCAACTCAGAATGACTTACTGGAGCTTGAGACATTGCTTGGATGTGTATGTCAGTGTTTTCTCTTTCTTTTTTGACTATCCTGCTCAAAGAAGAACAATTTAGTTATTGCATACCTTATACATGATAAAGTCAACACATTATCTTCAAATTATAACTGTACCAGTACACAAAAAGCAGTTACCGTAAATAAGTTATTACACAAGTAAACATATCATGAAAACTAACAGTTAGTTGCTATTTATAATAAATTTTTTTAATTTGTTTAATTTCCTCTACCTTGTGGTTCCTTAATTAAATATTTATAGCATCGGTTTTAAAAGAGAGAGTTTTCTTACCTTTAATGCTGTGAAGTTGACTGCTTGCCTGCTACCTGTCTTTCTGCAAATCAGTGATCTACACTTTTAAAAAATGCTTCTTTTTGTAGTGTAAACAAAGATTAAAAACAATCTGAAAAGTCCAGTATTTATTTAAAAGAAAATAAAAATAGATAGCATTGCATGTCCTCATACTGTACATTCTGGATATCCCACCTCATGACAGTGCACTGCCATTACAGAAGAGATAAACAACTGCATAGTACCGACCAGTGGTGGGCTGCGAGGGCCTTCAAAGCCTTCTAAACTTTAATTTTCTTCTTTCCAGCTCTATCAATTTATTTGAAAAACAATTCATTCTCTTAATTTTGTTGCGTTTCACTTGATGACTGAGCTGCTTCCATTACATTTATGTGGTCTCTATATTTTTTGTCCAATCAGATTTCAGCCTTAGTGCATTGCTATGTAAATCAAATCTGCCCAGGGCCTTCAGAATCAGCACTACTGGCTGATGTTACCTAACAATATTAGTGAGGACTGAGGAGCATTTTCCTCAACCAAAAATATTTCCGATTTGGGGGCAGCTAGAGGGCACACACATTTGTCAGCATTTTCTGTCAGCCAAGTTAAGCTAACGGCAATCTGCATTTTAGATTTGCTCTTGTTAAAAGTTATTCTGATCCTTAATGGAGATACAAAGACTTCCTGCACAAAGACAGGAAGAAGGATTTTGTTTGTAAATAATCAGCACCTCTTGTGAGTGTTATATATATTTTATTTTCACACTTAATCTTCATTTTATCTGGTAATTAGATGCATATTGAATTTGAACGGCTCCTGATGGTGTAAATGTGTCAGAGCTGTGGTTATGAGGTAGAGGATTGCGGTTCTCTTACCTGGGCTTCTTGTTTAATTGATCTTAGCGTTCTCGCTCACACTAATCTTTGTCTCAGTTATACCTGCGCTTGTTGCATTTCATATTTGAATACTATTGATTGTTTCTTTTGTTAAAAATTGAAAGTGGTGATATTAACCCCTTGACACCCATCATTGCAAATTGACATCCAAATATGTGTATGTGTGTGTATATATATATATATATATATATATGTATATATACATGAAAAGAACTAAGTGTCTGATTAAATTAGCATCAAACCATCTGTTTTTCAATTATATTGTTTGTAACCCTCAGTATGTTTTTTTTTCTTCTTACACGACAGTTAAAGGTTGTGTGTAATTACCGACCCTCATAAAACAAACCCTACCTGTTTAAAACAGTACATAACAAATAACTATTTTTCCAAACCGGGATTTTTATTTACTTTTATTTACACTGGTTTTCTCATCGAGATCCAATATCTAATTTATAAAAGAGACCTGTTTTGACAAAAAATAACAAAATATCATATAGACAGTAATATAATAGCATATATAATATAGAATAGTGATATAAAGTCACTCTTTGTTATAAACCTGCTGTTCAAATGTAAATAAGCTTTTTATTTGATAGAGCTGCTGCATGTGCTCCTTTAGAGCCACCCTGGCTGTTTGGTCCCAAACTGTTGCTGCTTAGGATCCCAAATTTTAAATGCAATCACATCGTGAAGTCTGTAGACGACACCACGGTTGTGGGCCTCATCAGAGATACCAACGACCAGGACTACAGAGAGGAGGTGGAGCAGCTGGTGGACTGGTGCAGCGGTAACAGCTTGATCCTGAATGTGGAGAAAATGAAGATCAACGCTGACTTCAGGACGAACCGGCCTAACCATGCTCCACTGCTCATTAACATCTCAGATGTAGAGGTGGTCAGCAGCACCAAATTCCAGGGGGGGCACATCAAGACAACCCTCACCTGGACTGTAAACACCACCTCGCTAATCAAAAAGGGCACAAAAGTGCATATACTTCTTGTGGAGCATGAGCAGCACCCACCTGCCCCCACCCATCCTCACCACCTTCTACAGGAGCACCATAGGGAGCGTTCTGACCAGCTGTCACACTGTGCAGTGTGGAGGCTGCAGCTCCTCAGACTGGAAGAAGGTGGGAAGATTAACAGCAGAGAAGATCATGGGGGCTCCTCTTCCCTCCATAATAGACATTTCATCCCAGCGCTGCATGCCCCCTCACACCCCCACCATGGACTGTTCTCCCTGCTGCCCTCTGGGAAGAGGCTTCGAAGTATCCGATGCAGGTCCAGCAGATTCTGAAACAAATTCTTCCCTTCAGGCATCAGACAGCTGAACTGTTGACAAAACTCTAAATCAAGTCACAGACTCTGTATCACACTGACAACACCAAACCAAATCACTGCATGATTGCACTATAAATATGTAATGCTCTGAACTTACCATAAGAATGCATTTTTTGCACCATTTTTTTTTCTCCCGCACTGGTTACAGTTGATCACTGCTAAGCTTTAGGGGTTGGAAATGTCATGAGAGCTGTACAAAACGAAAATTTCATTTTGTTTACACTCTGTGCATGTGCATGCAAAATGACAATAAAAGTTGTTTAAGTCTAATATTTTGCAGTTTTTTTACACTGATCTTTTTACTTTCTATCATAATCCTCTGTGTACGCTGGGTAATGATAATAATAATAATGGGTTCTGTAAGACCCAGTATGTAGATCAAAGCAGTTAGTGAGATATTCTGGAATCTATCACTTTGTCATCAAGTTGATTTATCTCAGGAAAACATGTCTAAAAATTATGTCACTCTAAAGAGTTGGTGAAAAAATATAAAAAATAAAGAAAATCCTGAAAACTAATTTATGTGGAGAAGGTCAAATAGGTCAGGGGAGAAATTTGAATAGCATTACTTCAGACATTTTGAATTGAGAAAGCTCACTGGATGGAAAACGAAACTACTTCAAACTTGGAAAACAAAGTCCAGCTGTTTTGGTTTGAACTTTTCTTTTGAAATATATTTGTAAATTGTTAGATAAACATTTAAACAGAAGAGAAATTTCATAAAGATCAAAGGGGAAATGGATTATATCAGGTGGCTAAAATATACAATTTCCCTCTCATAACTTTGGCAAATAATGATTTAATGTGACCAAATCCACAGGATTTGTTGTTGATGATGGGAGGAATAAACACAGTTAAAGATTTGTAGGTGAATTAATTCCTTCCCATGTTATGGAGGAGGAACGGAATATTCCAGGCAGCTGAAATATCCATTCTCTCCTCTCCTCCTCCCATATGTTTAGGAAATAAACAGCAACTGTTTCCAAATTCTCAAAAAAGGTTATGTTTGATACCATGTAGTATACTACTGTAGAAATTTCTTTAATCCAGTAATCTGTCATATTTTACATTAGAACAGGATTTACCAGAAAGTCTACTCTCTCATCTTTTCTGGAAATGTTAATTTTTGTGTCCTGCTATCAGCCAGTTTCCGTCCTCTTATATCAGCAGTGAAAAATTATAAATACTTCTGACTTTTATTTCTGTCAGGCTTATCTGACAGAAGTTGGAAAAAGACAGATTCTCTTGGCGTTTAAAAAATAACACAAAACAGCTTAAAAGGACCTCGTCTATTTATTTATTTTACAATTTTATAGACAACAGCTGCTGATTAAACTGGATGTTACAACATTGACATGAATGACAATGGTCCCATCCGCCGTTCAATGCATGCTCCCGACACAAGGGGAACAGAATTTTATACAACTCCAGGACAAAGAACGTCTGGAAGTCAGTCAGAGCTTCACATACCTGGGACATCAGTCTGTTTGGCAACAGCTAGTGGGGACCTCTTCTGCACAGGAATGCTACAGGCTGCTTTCCTGCACATGCTGCCACTCTCTGGTGAATTCCAGTACTGCACATTTTACTCTGATCAGCTCAGAAGCGAGATCCGGGGCTCTTGGGGAAACATCCGGGGCTGCAGCCCAAGTAGCCACCCCCTAGATCCGCCACTGCGTCTCATGCTCCGAGAACCACTCTTTCACAATTCAAGCCCAGTGAATCCTGGCATCGTCATCTTAGTAGATGCTCATGGCATGAGGGAAGGAAGATTCCAGTGACTGAATAACCTGGTCAGTCTAATAAGCTGACCAACTAAAGTAGGCATCCCCAAAGTCGGTCCTCGAGGGCCACTGTTCTGCAAATTTTATAGGTTTCCTTGCTCCGACACAGCTGATTTTAATGGATAGCTGATTAACAGACTTTTGCTCAACTGCAATCATCATAATCAGTTGTGCTAAATCAGGGAAACCTCCAAAACCTGCAGGACAGCGGCCCCCGAGGACAGACTTTGGGGATGCCTGAACTACAGCAACCCCAGGTCCTAGCACTATGCCACAGGCCTGCACACTAGAATAGAATAGAATAGAATTCAACTTTATTGTCATTGCACTGTCACAAGTACAAGCAACGAAATGCAGTTAGCATCTATCCAGAAGTGCATAGGCATAGGCATGCTCTTTGCATCACTTCAACTGTCTGTCAAATCAAATCAAATCAAATGTATTTGTATAGCCCTTTACAATAGCCAAATGGTACCCAAGGTGCTTTACAACAAAGTCATAAAACATATATGCTCTGTTCGAAAACCTAGGACGCATCCTTAGAAGACCGGATTCGAAGGTCGATTACGTCATAGCGTGGCGCCGAGGTCTGGTCGGATTCCAAGAGTTCTCGTTATGCGGCCTTAAAATGCGTCCTTCTTTTTGCCCGATTTGAAGGACGGGTCTGATGTATCCTCGGTATTCTTGGATATCCCAGGATTCATTGCGAGACCAAGCAAGCTGTGATCAGAGTAAAGGTTACTTGGCGCCTAACAGTGGTGAAAATTGGAAGTTCAGTTTAATATAAGACAAGTCATTTAATAGTTCCGTCTGAGATTAATGAAAAATAGTTGTTTTAATGGTTATAAAACCATTATGGTTATATGGTTATAATGGTTATATATGGTGGCGGTAATGTTTGGTTTAACTAAAGGTTTTTATCTGTTACTGTGGAAATGGGTTTGACTGGAATTTAAGGACAGATTCTAATATATCTGCAGTGGGGACTGTAAACCTGATAGGATTTTTATCTTTTTATTGCTGTTTTGCACAATATGCTTAACTACGTATTTTTTGTTGTTGAATATTAGAGATTTTGCAGATATCTTTTCATACATACATTGTTTAGATTTACTTATATATTTCTACGCCTTTTATAGAATAGAAAATCCCTTCATTGTCCCACAATGGGCAAATTTACAGCAGCAGAAAGATTATTGAAATGGTCACACAAATGTGGACCTTATAAAAATGTACACTCACCGGCCACTTTATTAGGTACACCTGTCCAACTGCTCGTTAACACTTAATTTCTAAGCAGCCAGTCACATGGCGGCAACTCAGTGCATTTAGGCATGTAGACATGGTCAAGACAATCTCCTGCAGTTCAAACCGAGCATCAGTATGGGGAAGAAAGGTGATTTGAGTGACTTTGAACGTGGCATGATTGTTGGTGCCAGAAGGGCTGGTCTGAGTATTTCAGAAACTGCTGATCTACTGGGATTTTCACGCACAACCATCTCTAGGGTTTACAGAGAATGGTCCGAAAAAGAAAAAAACATCCAGTGAGCGGCAGTTCTGTGGGCGGAAATGCCTTGTTGATGCCAGAGGTCAGAGGAGTATGGCCAGATTGGTTTGAGCTGATAGAAGGGCAACAGTGACTCAAATAACCACCCGTTACAACCAAGGTGGGCAGAAGAGCATCTCTGAATGCACAGTACGTCGAACTTTGAGGCAGATGGGCTACAGCAGCAGAAGACCACACCGGGTGCCACTCCTTTAAGCTAAGAACAGGAAACTGAGGCTACAATTTGCACAAGCTCATCGAAATTGGACAATAGAAGATTGGAAAAACGTTGCCTGGTCTGATGAGTCTCGATATCTGCTGCGACATTCGGAAGGTAGGGTCAGAATTTGGCGTCTACAACATGAAAGCATGGATTCATCCTGCCTTGTATCAACGGTTCAGGCTGGTGATGGTGGTGTCATGGTGTGGGGAATATTTTCTTGGCACTCTTTGGGCCCCTTGGTACCAATTGAGCATCGTTGCAACGCCACAGCCTACCTGAGTATTGTTGCTGACCATGTCCATTCCTTTATGACCACAATGTACCCAACTTCTGATGGCTACTTTCAGCAGGATAATGCGCCATGTCATAAAGCTGGAATCATCTCAGACTGGTTTCTTGAACAAGACAATGAGTTCACTGTACTCAAATGGCCTCCACAGTCACCAGATCTCAATCCAATAGAGCATCTTTGGGATGTGGTGGAAGGGGAGATTCGCATCATGGATGTGCAGCCGACAAATCTGCGGCAACTGTGTGATGCCATCATGTCAATATGGACCAAGCTCCCTGAGGAATGCTTCCAGCACCTTGTTGAATCTATGCCACGAAGAATTGAGGCAGTTCTGAAGGCAAAAGAAGGTCCAACCCGTTACTAGCATGGGGTACCTAATAAAGTGGCCGGTGAGTGTATAAGAATAACATAATAGGGAAGAGTTAGAATATAACCAATACAATTCTGTAAAGTGTTTTAACAATATAAAACTGGGGAATTAATAACCAATATGCAGCTATGGACATTTTTACAGTAATGGATATTTGAAAATAGCAGCAACATCAGAGATGTGCAGAATGACAGCAGCATGTTATTTAACTGACTAAGGTTTCTATCATTACATTGGATTTGATTTGTTAATGCTCCCGGTGGTTGGAACATTTATTCCACTCTGGATTCCTGTTAGTGTAGTTTTTGTTCACTTCACAATAAAAAAAGAAATAAAGAGTTTTGAAAACTTCTGTATTCATTCTTTTCCTGCTTTGTGTGTCAACTTTCACGGTTGCTAAGCAACAGAGCATACGGCGGTAAACCCGCCAAAGGGTAGACCTGGTCGAATTTACAGCCAAAACTCTTCCGGTCTCCTTATTTTCAAGGACTTCGAAGGATCCAGTCTAGGTAGACCGCGTCCTTGGAGGACACATCCTAGGTTTTCGAACAGAGCCATAGATACAATTAAAAGTGCTGTAGTGGTGCAGCACTGCAGGACATTAAAAGCCTTCCAGAGGTGCATAGAAAGAAGCACACAGAAAGAGGACATCTAAGAGACAGTATTATCCTAGTCAGAATTAGCTGAGTACAGTAGTGGTGCGGATGTCGGGGTAGTTTGTTCCACAGTCTGGGAGCAGCAACGGCAAAAGAACTATCGCCTTATTGTCTTCTTATCCTGATACACCATCACTGTGGAACGGGAAATCTGGACCCATTAGACCAAGCGTGCTCAAGTCCAGTCCTCTACTACTATCCTGCACCGTTTTTGATGCACCCCATTTTTAACACACCTGAATTAAATGAGTGGCTCCATGCCTCTGCTGAGCTAAATGAGGGGATAGATTCTTTAGATTCAGGTGTGTTAGTGAAGTGATGCATCTAAAAGTTACAGGCTGATAGATCTTGAGGACTTGACTTGAGCGCCCCTGCATTACACCATATAACCTTCTTTATGCTTCCAACAAACTGAAGCCTGCTTTCTGGTTAGCTTCACCAATTAGTGGTTATCTAAAACTGCACAGCTTTTGATTTCCTTTCATATCATGGTTGTGGAAATGCTCTTTCATGTTTAAACATATCCTGAGGTTTTACTGTTGTTTTTTTTATGATTTAATGCCACCAAAGATCACAGTGACTGGAATCAAAATTGTTCAGGAATTTGTTCCCAGCCACATTTGTCCTGAAACACTATGGGTTTTGTTTATTATTTTAGTTTTTTAATTACAGTTCTTCACTCAATTTTGGTAGCTTCTGCAATCTCCTTAGATGTTTTCTCTGCTTCAATCCAATGATTTGAGCCTTCTGAAACAGACTGACATCTTTTCCTCATGCACAGGATGGGTCGTCCTCATGGACTTTTAAGAAATGAAATAATCTCATTGCACCAGTTGGGATTAAATAACTTTCAGCTGTTGAAGCATAATTATTCATGCAGTAATGGTTTAATTGGGGGCTCGTTTTTATTTGCTTTGTTTCACCAGGTGGTGACTTTTTTTTGGACAGGCAGCGTATTTTATCCATTTATTCAATAGATTTATATGCTTTAATAAATAATTTCACTATAGCAGTTTAACTCTATAAACATGTCTTTCTTTGGCATGATAAAGTTTAGCTTATGTATTTACAATTGACTTAATACAAACTAATTCAGAATTCATTAGTACTCTATGCTTTTAAAATGTAAAAAAAAACAAAAAAAACTCGGTATTTCTACATATTTCTAACAATGTAAGCCAGTGTATTTCAATCCTGTTCCTCAAGGCACTCTGCCCTGCATGTTTTAGATGTTTCCCAGCTTTCACACACCTGTTATCAATTGGTAGCAGATTATCAGGCTTTGCTGAACTGCAATCATCTGAATCAGGTTTGCTGAACCTAAGAAACATCCAAAACATACAGAGAAGGGTGCCTTGAGGACCAGGATTGAAACACACTGATGTAAGCATAAGTCTAATTTGCATAATTTTCTTTTTCATCATTTAAGGAAAAGTGTCCAAAAATAAGCTTTATATATTCCTGTTCCAATGTTGTTTACACAGTTTGGCATCTAGAAAAGAAGAAACGCCAAAAGAAAGAGATGGAGGGAAAATGTCAGAAAAAAAAACGGGTGCTGAAAAGTACATGTAAAGTTAGTGTGAGATGAGTTTTTTTTAATTTGTTACAGAGCAAATAGTGGAAACTTTAATCAGAAAAGTTAAACATTTATAAAATCGTCTGCAAAACAAGGAGTAGGTTTGTTTTTTTTGTTATGCCGAGATTCTTTCCTAAAAACTTACTTTAATATACATAAACTTGGAGAAAACTACACAAATAAGGACATTTTGAAATCTAGAGACTATTATCATATGTCCAGGTGTCTTCTTTGCCAACCCAGTAAATTTGGTACTGCTCATGCTAGAAGTTTTGTTGTTTCATGAACAGTTTCCTTTTATTCACACCTGGTCAAAAATATACACACAAGCTCGGATTATTAAGGTTTGTATTTATGTCCCTTAAGCCATCAACAAACTTCTGACATAAATCAAACAGAAATCTGTTTTGGGAAAAGCAGTATGGGTAATTTGTTTAGTTTCTAGACACATGCCAGGATTTTAAGCATAATCCATTTATGTTCAGTAGGGTTTAGGCCAGGGCATTGATATTTATCTGCTTAATCCATTTTAAAACCAGCTTTCTTTCTCATTTGGGATCATTTTCCTGTTTGAACAACCAGCTATGTTCTAGTTTCAAATATGACACCAACTACAGTTGGCTAAGATGTTCAAAAACAACACAGACACCTCAAAGGGTCAAGCCATGCAGTGCAACTGGAATCTGCTGGATCCCCGGTTTTACCGTTCATAGTAAAGAACACACTGAACCTTGTGAAGATACAAACATGGAGAACAGAAATGTTTTTTTTTCTCCAAATGATTAAGACTAGACGTAAGTTTGGACGAGTCAAAATGAGGCTTCAAAGCAAAGAAATACATGTAGCCTCAAGCAAAGCAGAGGTAGCATCACGCTGTGGTGGTTTTAACCTGGTAGTTGCAGGTGCAATTATATAGGTGGATGGAACGATTCAACTTGCATTTTGTTTAGGGTGACCAAACGTCCGTATTTCCCAGGACATGTCCGTATTTCACGTCCTGTCCCGGGATTTTTTTAGAAAGAGGGGAAATGTCCTGATTTTTTAAATTACCTTCATTGGACCGTTAAATCTACAGGCACTAGGGCACTGCGCACGACGCTGCGTGTGACGTAATCCCTGAGCCGCGTCAGTGCGGGCAGCCCTGTTCTTAATCAGAAGATGGATAGCGTGGCTGTCAGTCCGCCAACAACATGCAAAAGCGCAAATGTATGTTTACCGACGATTTCCAAAAGAGTTTCCCCGCTTTCAGACCGGGTCGAGACACATTGGATGCCTTGTGCACAGTGTGCAAAGCAGGCACATACGTCTCGGTGTCCAATGGAGGTGCAAGGAATCTGAAAAGCCACCTGGACACCGAAAGTAAAGACAGTCTATTGATATTTTGTTCGTTTTTGGTAAAATTTTGAATCATTTTTGCTACACAAGAGGTAATTTTTGTTAATTAGCTCATTTGTTAATTTATTTTTTCCAATAGCCTAAAGAACAGACATTATTTCGTTCATTGCTGAGGCTGAGTATCCTCTGTTATTGGGAGTTGAGAGTTATTAACTTTTATTGTTAAGTGAGGGATGTTTAGATGAGACATTAGTTCTTTCATTGTGCTATTCATTCATTACAGGAATTGTTAAGCATTTTTAATAAATACATTTTGAATAAAATTATTGTTTGTTATTAGAGTTATGGCTGTTGACATTTACTGAAAAGCTAGTTATTGTAGGATTACGTAGGTCTATGTTAAGTGAGTGCATGCCACAGACCCCCCCCCCCCCCCCCCCCCCCTCGCGCTCCAAGGTGTCCTGGTTTTCCCAAATGAAAATATGGTCACTCTAATTTTGTTGAAGTACTGCACTATGTACTATGAGAAAAGTACTATGCAAAAGAAACTAGGCTTTATATCATCCTTTACCGTGTTACTATGCAAACAAACCTTACCTGAATAATAATATCTTTCCTTTTTCTGTTTTTTTTCTTGCCACCATTTGCTATTTTTAGTTTGTTAGAATAATTTCATTTTTCTGAAGAAAAAAACAACAATTGCAGCAGCAAAAAAATAAATAAAATAAAATAAAAAACACACAGGCATACTTCTTAATAACGACAGTAGACAGGATGATTTGATGCTTTTTCTTGGTTGCCACTGACCGAAACCTCAAGAGACAGAAGATGGGTAACATTGACATTTGTCCACTATACATGGTGTGCACAGTACATTATACTTGTCATATGGCTGGAGAACGGTAGAATGTTAAAATCTTATAGGTGTGTGATGTTTTGTAATAGCTGGGATTTCTTTGGCTGGAATGAATGCCAGCTGATTTGGTCCCTTTGAATGAGAGCGGCATTCCCGCTGTTAGGGAAGGGGGAAAAAGCAGCACAAACTTTAAACACATGAAGCGTGGGTTTTTTTTGTGTCTTTCACACTCATACAGTCTTGCACAGGCAGCACAGCTCAGCACATACTCATATATAAACATCCCAGATCAGGATACTCAACAAAAAAAAAGAAGAAAGATAAATATTAGACTTCCACTACCCAGCAGAGGCAGGTGTTCCAGCTTTGTACAGTATTTATACCAGTATATTATAGGCCATAAAGCATTTCTGTGATAATAAAATTTATTAAATAAGAAACAAATTGTCCTGTAATAACAGAGTGTCTACTGCTTATACTGATTGTTTTAAACTGTAAACTGAAGCTAATAATCAGGAGCTTAAGATCCACTGAACATCTTCGATGTCTGATGGAGCCCAGATTTGCTCATTTAAAGGAAGTCTTCATCTCTCTCCATCATTCCCTGATGCCAACGTAGGGCTGGACAATAAATTCAGTATCAACATAAATCACAATATACGTTTATTCAACAAAGGTGATACGATTTTTAAACACACTTCCGATATTTCGATATACGTTAGTCTACAATTACATTATTTGTCCCTGACTGGCGTTCAGGGTGCCGCCGATTCTAGCCCAACAGAAAGAGCCGGAAGACATCGGCTGATCTCGTGCAGCAGCCTGTGCTCACTGTTAGCATAAGCTAAGCTTAGACTGTGTCGGTTTTACCCTCAAAATGAGTTTCCATTTTAAAGTGACCAGAAATCAACTTTTTTCTGCAGAGAAAATCCCCATTTTGGACAATCTGTTTCCAGAAATGTCCCTGATTTTTAAAATCTGATGAACGACGAAAAATAAAGTGGTTTGTGTCAACCAGTATTAGAAGCCATTTAGAAAGATGGTGCTCCAAGCAGCTGGTTGGGCTGCTTTTAAATACAGTCAGAGTAGCCTTTAAATAAAGTAGGACATAAGCAGAACCAGAAGCAGAGTTCATCCCTACTGTCCTGTGATTTTATGCCATATTTGCAGTGATTCATTTATTTCCACCGAAATGATCCTTGCTGTTACATTTGGCTGAAAAAAACTACAAGTGTCAATATTTACAGTAATAACTAAAAAATGAGTAGTGTAAAATAAAACAAGATTTTAAAGATATCCAAAGATGGATGTTTTAGAATAGACTAAAGATCTTCAGTTTGTATTTTTTTATTCATTAGTAGTTTGTTAACTCTATTATGATGGTTTGTGAACATAGACTTTTGGTATCTACTCAGTTTGGACATACTAATGTTGTTCACAAAACAAAGATAGAAGTAAGTGATAGAAGCTGAACTATGGAAATAAAGATAACCAGCTGCTTAAAAGTGCATTTAATCTTTTGAGCTCGTTGCTCAAAAAAAAAAAAGTTTTATTATTTCTAAAATGTTATATTAGAGGAATTTAATGGATTTTTTTGTTTTTGTACAGGCGTCTGTAGTGGGCACTCTTTTTTGTGGCTTTTAATTTGATACCAAAATGAAGAAATATATTGCGATGTATGTTTTGGGTGTATCGTCCAGCCCTATTCCAACATTCCCTTTTCTCTGTCCTGCTGCTCAGTCTCTGCCCTCCTGCTGTGGAGGGAGGAGCTTCCAAGGCACTGTGGCAGTTGAGCCCTTCACCCGATTCCACTCGCCTCCCTCAATCGGCACGGCATATATTCCTCTAGCTTTAGCAAAAGTGGGAGTGTTTTGGTGTCACTCTGTCCTTCATACCATGAATTCCTTGCTACCGTACAATACCAGGTGCTGCGGTATGTCAGGAGGGTCCCTGCTGGGCCCGCCGCCATTGTCTCTCATGTTCCGTCTGGCACCTTTAAGTTTTTGTCTCCCCTTCTCTGGATTGTATGTGCCACGGCTCGTGAACTGAGGCTGTTCGTCGTAGACGGCGTCCTGCTCTCCCGCCGGGCCGCCGTCGAAGCTGTCCGATCGGGAGGACTGAGATGTGTTCAGTGGCTGGGGCTGAGCGCGGGCGAGACTGGAGCCCACAGCCAGACGAAACCGGCGAGTGGCGGCGGAGGAGGGGGACGGTTGGAAGTGTGATGAGGAGGAGTAGGAGGAAACGGTGGAGCAAGAGTCGGTGGAGTCCAGAGAGTCGGGCAGCTGGGCCTGTGTCCGCCGTCGGGGGTCCTTCCCGTCAGCTCTGCGAGGCCATGGGGAGGACATCCTCGGTCCTCTCTCTGAAACCAGAGCTAAAGTCATGTACCCTTATGCAGCAGAAACAGACTAAACCACCTAACACTTTTTATTTGAGTTTCTGCTAAATGACATACCAGAGAAGTCAGAAATGGTGTCTTCTGAGTCCAGGTTGAGGTTTTCCGAGCTGTCGGCTGTACCGATGGAAGCTTCAGACTCCAGGGTCTCATCATCTGAAGCCCTTGGCTCCAGTGCCAGCATCTCAACCGTCAACTCCTCTCTGCCAAAGAAAGAACGTTTCACCAGGAAATGAGTAGAAATCATCATGAACAAAGTTTTCTTATATTCTGTATCCTATTCAGAGAGAGTGGTAAATGCAAATGCAAAACATGACCAACTTCTTCTTCTGAAGGTTTTCTATCTGCTCTGTCAGCACTCTGTCCTCCTGCTGCATGGCGGCCTGCTCAGTCATGTCCACCAGCGGCTCCGCTCCCTCTTCGCCACCACTGTCTTCTCTCGCCACGTCAGCTCTGAACGACAACCGCGGACTGGCCGGAGGCGAAGGCGTGTGGCGGATCAGCCGATGTCGATGACCTTTTCCCTGAGGAGCACATCAGCGCCACAAACACAGAGCTTTAAGGATACTGTTCAGTTTCTAATTTTTACTAATCAACCAACATACACTACAAAAGGGACTCAGATAGGATGAGAAGTGTGGCCTTTCTAAAATACAACACTTAAATGAAAGTGTCTCACTTTGGATGGAAACATCACAAGAGGCACAGATTTGGAGCGGATCAGCTGAGGCAACAATGAGCTACTGAAGAAACAATGTAAGAACTCATAAACCAGGACATGTTTTTATATAAGAGATGATCCAAGGATCATTGGTAATGAATTTTGGCCATTCAAGTATATTCTGATCCTGCTTATAAACCTTTTATTCCCCCTTTTGCCACACCACAAAAATTGTTTTCTCAAAATAAGTGCATTTGTTCTTGAATTGAAACACTTTGCAAATGGAACAAGAGAATTTACATTTAAAATAAGAGAAAAAACAATTATATTGTCTTATTTCAAGTGAATATTATCTAATTATCTTATTTTGAGAGTAAAAATATTCAGTCTATTGCCAAATCTTATTTACTTGCTCAACTAAATGGGTAATACACTTAAACCTATAGTGGAGGATGTTCTTTTTCCGGGTGGATCATCTAAATTAGTGGTCCTCCTAACTGTCAATCATTCTGGTGATATGTGTACATAAGATGGTCCTACATGCTCATCCCCAGTTAGCCATCTTTCACGCGTATATCTGTGGTGAAGTATGGTTTCAGACAGCTCACCTTTCTCACTGTGGTTCTTTGAAAATGGCTGAGGGTCATAAGAGAAAAGGTGTCTACGAAGTGTATGAGAAGAAAAGGAAGGGATATATCCCAGAATGCTTTGTACGGAGCGCTCTCCTCACAAAGCATTATGGGATTAGCTGTCAGAGCGTGCCGTTGTTGCCATATGCAGTTGCTGCCCGACAGCACCGACTAATAAAGACGGCGCAGGCACCACGCAGTGGAGGAGAATTTACGTGACCAACAGGGAGAAAAAACGAAAGTTACTACCGTAACTACGGTTCTATGAATCCCGGATGACCGCCAGAGGCGGTGCTTCAAGCACTGAATGATCATTCTTGCGCATGCGCAGGTCGAGTATTAATGACAACAAAGTCAGCTGTGACCTGCCGGGGACCCACGTGACTCTATATAGTCACGTGGCACCCGGCAATCAATCCCTCAATCTTCTCGCGAAAGCAGAGATTCCGAGGGACCAAGCACTCTGGCGGTCATCCGGGATTCATAGAACCGTAGTTACGGTAGTAACTTTCGTTCTATTTCATCCCAAACTGACCGCCAGAGGCGGTGCTTCAAGCACTGGATGACTCATATCAACAAGGTCACGAGGAATCAGCAACATTCAAGGAACAACGACTACACCACCCACCTAATGTGATGTAGAGGCATGCTGCTCGAGGATTCCCTGAAGCGGATGGGGCGCAGCCACATTCACCCTGTAGAACCGAGTAAAGGTACTAGGTGACTTCCAGGAGGCCGCACGGCATATAACATCCAATGGCACCCCAGTCATAGCAGCAAACGATGTCGACATGCCCCTTGTAGAGTGGCATTTCACTCCCGCCGGCAGTGGCCGGTCCTGCAAGGCATAAGCCTTGGAGATCAAATCCACAACCCAGTGTGCAAGTCGCTGCTTAGAAAGTGCCTGACCCTTCCGTGAGCCAGCGTAGCAAACAAAAAGGCTATTTGTCTTTCGGAAGGATGCCGTGGCATTGATGTATGTCTCAAGGGCACGGACAGGACACAGTGGTTCAGAGGGACTTCCGGAGTCAAACCGGGCAAGATGGAGAGGCTGGGTGCTGCCTGCTGGCAGTGATACCTTAGGAATAAATGCTACGTCAGCCCACAGTGTAACGCCTGAGCCATCAGGATTCCACCGGCAGCAGGGTTCGGCTATCGAGAGAGCCTGTAACTCCCCTACACGTTTTGCGGAAACCATAGCTAAAAGGAACGCAGTCTTCAGTGAGAGCCATTTGAGGTCCGCCGACGCCAGGGGCTCAAATGGGAGGGACCGAAGAGCCTCAAGCACAAGAGAAAGGTCCCACGCCGGTGCCACAGGGCGGTTGGGTGGGTGCAAACGCCGAGCACCTCTTAAAAACAGTACAACATCCTTGTCTCGGCCCACAGAACAACCATTCAGCCCAACATGCCAACAGGAAATGGCAGCCACATACACCTTTAAGGTAGATGGGGACCGTCCTTGATCCAGCAATGCCTGCAGGAAGGTCAGTATGTCAGAAACTGAGCACTGCACCGGGTCCTGCCCTCTATCACGGCACCAGGTCGCAAAGACCGTCCACTTGTTAGCATAGACAGCTCGCGTGGACGGCGCCCATGCATTAGCCATTGTATGCCCTATGGACCCAGTGTATCTTGAGAAGGTGGACCCCGGCCTTGCAGGGGCCAAATCCAGAGCTGGAGCCGGTCCGGTTCGGGGTGCAAGATCTGACCCCCCATCTGGGAAAGAAGATCTCTCCTGGAGGGGAGACGCATTGGCGAGCCGGAGCTGAGCTCGCACAGTAGAGGAAACCAAGTCCTCGCTGGCCAGTAGGGGGCCACCAGCAGGACCCTGTGCCCCTCCTGACGTACCCTGAGGAGAGTCTGAAAAAGTAGGCTGAATGGCGGAAAGGCATAAAGGAGGGTCCGGGGCCAGTCGTGTGCCAGAGCATCGTGGCCCAGAGGGCTGCTGTTGTCCAACGAGAACCAAAGGGGACAGTGAAATGCGTCCCTTGAGGCAAAGAGGTCCACGTCCGCCCTGCCAAAGACCTTCTAGATGCACTCCACCACCTCTTGGTGAAGCTTCCACTCCCCTGGAAGCGGCTTCTGACGGGATAGAAAATCTGCTGGCACGTTCTCCGGCCCTGGGATGTAGGCTGCTCTGAGGCTGGCTATGCGTGGAGCTGCCCAGGTCAGAAGCCGTCGAGTCAAGCACAACAGTTTCCTTGACCTCATTCCCCCCTGGTGGTTGATGTGAAAGACCACTGTGGTGTTGTCTGACCTCACCAGCACGTGCTTCCCCCGCAAGCCTGGAAGAAAGCTCTCAAGAGCCAGAAGTACAGCCTGTAACTCCAGGACATTGATGTGTTCCCTGCCCTGCCGCTGGGACCATGTCCCCTGTGCCATTTGACCCCGCCAGGTTGCACCCCAGCCCGTGGAGGATGCATCTGTAAACACAACTTCCCGACGACACGGGAGGGAACCGAGCGGGACCCCTGTGGTCATAAACAACCTCACCCTCCATTGGGACAGAGACTGAAGACACTGAGGCCCCACCCGAAGTCTTCGGAGACGATGAGTGTTCCGTGTGGGATCCAGATTCAAGCTGTTCAACCACATCTGGAGGGGCCGCAATGACAGCAGCCCCAAGGGCACTACGGCGGACGCAGCTGTAAGCATGCCCAAGAGTCGAAGATACCGCACAAGAGGCAGCGCCATGCCGCGCCTGAATTCCGGGAGCACGCTCAATATACTGTCCACCCGCTGGGGTGACGGGCAAGCAGTCATTGAGATGGAATCCATGGCAATGCCCAGGAAGACAGTCTCCTGTGAGGGAGTCAGACTGCTTTTCTCCATGTTCACCTGCAAGCCCAAGCATCCCACATGATGGAGCACTAACCGAGTATCTCGAACCGCCTGGTCCCACGTCGCAGCACAAATGAGCCAGTCGTCCAGATATGGGAGGATCCTCAATCCCTGTGCCTGCAGAGGAGAGAGAGCCGCTGCAACACATCGGGTGAACACCCTGGGGGACAGTGAAAGTCCGAACGGGAGGACCCTGAACTGGAAATGTCTCCCTTGAAAAGCAAAACGAAGAAACCGCCAATGGGGCGGAGCGATCGGAACGTGAAAATAAGCATCTCTGAGATCTATGGAAGTGAACCAATCGCCCGGGGAAATCGCCTGCAACACTTCCCTGGTGGTCAGCATATGAAAGGGCATGGCCTTCAAGTACACATTCAGGCCCCTGAGGTCCAAGACTGGACGCAGGCCCCCGGTCTTCTTCGGAACCAGAAAATACTTGGAATAAAAGCCCCCTGGATCCAGCAGGGCGTCCACAGGCACTATAGCACCCTTGGCCAGCAAGGTGCAGATTTCTTGGTTCAGTGCCTGTGCCTTCACCGGGTCGTGGATCACAGTCATCCTGACCCGGCCAGGGATAGGTGGCCGGCGGCGGAATTGAAGACGGTACCCCCGGGACAGGGTGGACAACACCCACAAGTCCGGGGTGTGGGCAGCCCAGAAGCTGAGCTGTCCCGGGGAAAAATAACCGACCGCCGGCCCTAAGGCATCATCTGCGGGTCCCCCGGCCCTTCGAAGGCCCGGGTGGACGCCGGCCAGACTGCGCGGCTCGAAAGGGATGAAAGGACCTCGTCCCAGCCTGGTCTCGAGCTCTGTTCCTCCAATCTAGAGCAGGTCTCTGGACCGATCTCTGACCTGGTAACAGACCCTGGGGCTCAGTGGGAGAAGGAGAAGGCACTAAGGACCTCCGTGAAGGACCTGCAGCTGCCCAGGTGCTCACTGGCTGGCGATCACGTCTGTGAAGCCCTGCCAGCTGTTGCCTCGTTCTAGAGGCCTGAGCCGTACGGTCCAAGGCGTCCAGTGCCGCTGAACCAAAAAGCTCCCCCGGGACCACAGGCAGGGCACGGAGGGTCCTCCTACAAGGCTCAGTTAGTGGTGACTGCGCCAACCAGACCTGGCGGCGAGCATGAACCAGTGTGGAGAGTGTGCGTCCAAGTTCCCTCGTCATAAGAGCAAAGGCCTGCAGAGATGCATCAACCAGGCCTTGCGTGGCATGATCCAGCGGAACAGATTCCAAGGAGGAAGACAGGGCCAGCATAAGATGGGAGAGAGAGTTCCCAATCCGGCCCATGCGGGCCCCAGAGTCATAGGCCTTACAGAGAAGGTCGTCGGTAATACGGCACTGAGGACGCGGACAACGGGCATTGGGCCGCAAGGCCTCATCAGGCGGGATTATAAGAGAGGCAATGCCCGGTTCCACCGCTGGCATCTGCCCCAAGCCAACCTTGGGTGCCTCCTGCATAGCTGCCAGGACCCTGCCATCCGTCGTCAGACGTGAAAACGCCTTGGTGTCTGACCAGCAAGCATGCAGTTCCCGCACATACTCCGCCGAGGGAGGAACCACAAAGGCAGTCTCTGACCTACTGCGCCTAAAGAAGGCGCTGGAAGCCGCAGGCTGGGCCTGAGGAACACTAATCTGTAAACGGGCAAGAGCCGTTCGAATAGCGGATGTCACAGACTCCCCCGCATCCTCCTGGGAGGCAATGGAGTCCGACCCGGAGGCCCCGGAGCCCAGCTCCGGAAGGTCCTCACAGAAATGGGTGCCAGAGGCCGCCACAGAAACCGCATCGTCGTCATTGACTGACGTTTCATCCTGCTCGGTAGGGAGAGCCGTGCCACGATCACCAGCAGTCTGAAAGGGCTGGAGGAGGGCTTTCATTTGGGCCAGCTCAGTAGTGAGATGATCCACTCTGGTGGACAACCTCCCTGCATCGGTCCGTCTAGCACGCTTCGTCGGTACCGAAGGTGCAGCCACAGTAGATCGTTTGCACACCGCTTTCTCCATCGGCAAACGAGCACGCGGCGAAGCGCCCGCCCAGTCGGTAGGCTGCTCCAGTGCAGCCAACCGATCCAGTCTGACCGACCGGGGCATGACGCGACAGTTGGGGCAAGCGTCATCTGACAGCGCCTCCCGGAGATGTTCCACACCGAGGCAGGAGGGACACAAGTCATGCCCGTCATCCGGCTGAAGTGGAGCCAGACAGGTCGAGCAACATAAATTATCCAGCATCATACTGCTGAAAGGCGTGATCAGCCTGCTACCAAGGACAAGTCAACACGAGCAGGAAACGCTACTGGCGACTCGATTATTAACTAAAGATGAACTCAGCACGAGCAGAGACGCCACTGGTGAGTTTAGGCAAACAAACTATAGAAGAACCCAACGCGAGCAGAAACGCTACTGGTGGGCTTAGGCAAACAAACTGAAAACAACTCAGCGCGAGCAGAAACGCCACTGGTGAGTGTAGATAAACAAACCATAGAAGAACCCAACGCGGGCAGAAACGCTACTGGTGGGCTTAGGCAAACAAACTGAAAACAACTCAGCGCGAGCAGAAACGCCACTGGTGAGTGTAGATAAACAAACTATAGAAGAAGCCAACGCGGGTAAAAACGCTACTGGTGGGCTTAGGCAAACAAACTGAAAACAACTCAGCGCGAGCAGAAACGCCACTGGTGAGTGTAGATAAACAAACCATAGAAGAACCCAACGCGGGCAGAAACGCTACTGGTGGGCTTAGGCAAACAAACTGAAAACAACTCAGCGCGAGCAGAAACGCCACTGGTGAGTGTAGATAAACAAACTATAGAAGAACCCAACGCGGGCAGAAACGCTACTGGTGGGCTTAGGCAAACAAACTGAAAACAACTCAGCGCGAGCAGAAACGCTACCGTGAGTCAAAAGAGCCACAAAATTAACGTGGCAAATCAAAGCGAACAGTAAACTACTGCTGAGAAAAGAACGAAAACTTACCAGTCACCGCAGATCTGGTAAGGAGAAAGCAGCTTGTGCAGCCCCTGGAGGGCGAGACTTACCCGCAGCTCCGACCAAACCCGGTCACGGGGCTACCAGCAACAAGCAGCCAGGAAACTAGTGGTATACACAGAAGCAACCAGCTTCACACGACCACACTCCTGTACTCAACACACCTGCGCGCGAGAAGAACAAAAGGGATTGATTGCCGGGTGCCACGTGACTATATAGAGTCACGTGGGTCCCCGGCAGGTCACAGCTGACTTTGTTGTCATTAATACTCGACCTGCGCATGCGCAAGAATGATCATTCAGTGCTTGAAGCACCGCCTCTGGCGGTCAGTAGGGATGAAATAGAAAGAGTGATCATCTTTATGAATGGTCATTCAACTAAGTCTCCGCTCTATATAGTGATTGAGGAATTTAGGGATTAGGGCGATGTTCAGACACAGTAAGCTCATATGAGCTATGAGAACAGCATCTTTTAAACAGTGTGTACAAAGAGAAATGGGCTTGTGCACGCTCTCGCACGCGTTTAATAGACGTTCCCTCTGAGGAGCGGGTACAGGGTTGTGCATGTGCTTTTTTTTTTTTTAAGTTTAAGTTTTCAAAAATTTGCTAAACTCCTCCACAATACCTTTAACTTAAGAATTCTTTGCTTATTTCTAGATAATTTTTGCAGTGCAAATCTTTTCAGTTTTTTGTTTAATAAATGTTTTGTTTCAAGTATTATTTCCAATATGTTCAAATTATCCATTTTATTAATATAAAGCACAAACAGAAATAAAAGGAACCAATAAACTAAAAATGCACATTCTCTGATAAACTCTTTTGATCCGATACCTTTTGTGATGTCACCACAGGCATCAAAAAATGTACGACAAAATAACTCATTATGAAATCTATAGACAATGAACTACATTGGATTAGTGTGACTTGATTTCAACAGAAATCAACTCTTTTCTCTACCTAAAAACAGTGACAGCACGACATGTAGTCAAAATATTGATTAGACCACAGGGCACAATCACACAACTTTACCTTCTTGCATGTATTTGCCAGCTTTGTGGAAAAGCAACAACAGAAGGAAAGTTTTTTTTATGATTCTCTAATGTCTCAGGAACAAGCAACAGAAACGCTGCCCAGATGCTTTTTTTAACCTCATCTTGGAAAATTGAAGACAGTTTATCAGGTAGGAGAGAAATAAAAAACAGCAATATGGGATATATATAAAAAACACTAAAGCATATAGATAAAGGGAACTTTAATAGTTATCTTTTTTCCAAATTTAGCTAAAAATATAAAATAAAAAATATTGAGAAAAGCACTTTTTATCTCCACTGAAACTAATACAGTATAAAAAGCATTTAACAAATCCTATTAGAGCAGACCTCTTTAAATGAATTAAATTAAACTGTTGCAACTGATGTTATATATTTTCTTTAACTGAAAAGAAGTATATATGCAACTGTATGTAAAAAATCCTCTCGGATTCAACCTGCACAAATCAAATTGTGCAGTTTTGTTAGATCTGTGCTTAAAGGCTATAATAAGCTGTTGGAACCAATTGTCTAAGAGCAAAAGCATGGCTCCTAAAAAGAGCATAAAAAAAGTTAGAGACAAATTTCAGAAGAAGTTGGTGTTCCAGTCTGATCCGGGTCAAATATTTGAACACAGAACAAACTGAATGTAGATGTTGAACTGGTGAACTCATCCAGGGTTCCTACACATCTGTAATGTCCAAATTTCAGATTTTTTTAAAAGATATTTGCCTTATTTTCTCAGTTTAAAGTAGCAGAATTCTTAGTTTATTTCTGACCCATTCTAGTAAACATCTGTAGTTCTGGAAATAAATTAATTATCCCTTCAATTCAAGGTAATTAAGTCACTTTTGTTTAGAATCATGATAATAATACATCTGATTATTCATCAAAGAACATAATCTTTTCTGTAGAAAAGGCAGATAGTTTCTAAGACATGCAGAGAGTGAGAAGTTAAACACAATTTAAAGGTATAGTGGAGGATTTTCACAAATTTTTGAAAAGACCCGCCCCGCTCTCTCAACTTAAAAAAAAAAAAAAAGCACAAGCACAACCCTGTACCCACTGCCAAGGGGAAACACCTATTAAATGTGTGCGAGAGCGTGCACGAGACCATTTCTTGCTTTTTGCATCACTCATACAAGCTTACTTTCCAAAACAAGATTTGAAAATCCTTATGTGAAGATATCACCAGAATGATTGCCAATTAGGAGGACCACTTATTTAGATGATCCACCGAGAAAAAAACAAAACATCCTCCACTATACATTTAAAATGAAAGTTGGAGAAAGTTAAAATAAAATACACTTGTCAAAGTTTTAATCCTGCTGCTGTAAGAGAATGTCAGAACCCAAATAAATATTATAGTTTTTATAAGTGAAATCTGGGCCTGAAAGAATACAAGTGGATCCAAGAGAATTTCCACTATAGCATCAATGGGGATGTTTTTTTTACTGCTCCTCAATACTAGCAGAAAAAAAAGGGATTTCAATCCCAACAATACTATTTAAATATATCTTAATATAAAACTGAATTAACGTTGTGCTATAAAAGTTATCCAATTTTTATTTGTTACTACAAAAGCTTTAAAACTGTTTGCTCTTTATATATTTTCTACTCTTTGTAAAGTATTGATAGTGCAGCTTTTTAGGTAACGGACGTGAAATGTTAGAAGAAAGCAGCTATTATATGATGGCTGGATTATTTCAAAGCCAAGCAGACATTTTCCAGGCGTTCGGTCGTCTCTTACCATCGATCGTCGAATAAGGCTCAGTTTGGTCTTGGCTTTGTTCTCAGCAAACTCCAGTGTACTGATGTCCTTTAGTCGGACTTTGTACTTTGTCATCTGTTCACAAATGATGAGCTCTACACACCTAAACAAGGAAAGAAAAATAAGAAACGTTCCATGTCAAGAAAGACAAATGCCACATTATTTTACTGACTGAGTCACATGATGCTGCTCTGCTACAGGGACAGTAAAATGAACCAACGAAATACTGACTTCATCTTAATCATCATTTCCCTTTCCTTTCTAAAATCTAAAGTCTGTCTGATGATCTGGGTCAGTCATCCTGGTACCTTATTGTTCTCACATGGAATAGATTAATTTAATTGAACATCCTCTCTTAATTATTTTTCCTCTGAGTCATGCGTCTCCACACTGAAATGCCCACACCACACCTCGCAGAAATAATAAAAATGATTGATATCCAAGGTATAAAAAGAGTACATCATCTCTTAATTCTATTCTCTTACGTATAAGGCAACAATAATAATAATCCAGTATTTAAAATGTTTATCTAATCATCTAAATCTGTACTAAAGTCTAACAACCCACAACCGGTTCCACACAGCCATTATTTATCAAATAATGATGAGGCCAATATGGAAGATCTAGAGGGTGTGGAGCCCTTTCTTCTTTCTTTATTTCCAATTGCACTTGATTCATTTAGCTTTACTCATGTAAATAACTATTAAAGCTAAACATTTGTCAGTTTGCAGATCCATAGCATAAGGTATGTACCAAGAAGGGAAGACATCAAAAATGACTTTAGGGAAGTAAATGTTTTTAAACGGCTTAAAATTACCAAACCTTCACAGTGAAATCCCCAAAGATCGTTGTCAGTAGAACCAAAAGTTAATGTCCAGCAAGTTTAACTGATGTCTAAAAAATTGCAAAAACCTGAAAGCTCCAACTCAGACTTTACAGGTATCAGTGAGCACATTTAATGCTAAAGGTCTGATTGACTCTGTCTTTTTTTGGTGAGATGGCTGCAGAAAAAAAGCCCAGTTTCTTTAAATGGCAGCATTCATTAAAGCAAATGCTAGCAACATGTATGCAGAAAATCTATCTTAAGAAATCAGCACAAAATGTTCATACCAACTATCGAGCACGGAGGTGGACTAATCATGATTGGTCAACCATGAACTGCTCTGTGTATAAGAAGAATGGAGAATTAAATGAGAAGCCATTTTCAGGTACGTAGCAGCTGATCTTGGCTAAATTTGAGGTCATTTACATTAGCAGCCATTCAAAATTTCCTTGATGGGCCCTTGGCTTGTCATCTAGAATTCCTTTTTAAACATCAATATTTATGCTTGAATATTTGCTGTTAATATATTTCACCAGCATATTCCACTCCATTTTAGGAAAGACACCCTTGGAATAATGCGTGAGTATCAAAAATTGCTTACGAACCTTGAGCTCAGCGCTATTGCTGACATTTTGAATTGAAAAAGCTTCCTGGATGGGAAGCGAAACATCTTCAAACTTGAAAAAAAAAGTCCAGTTGACTGTTTTGGAACTTTTTTTGGAATAATAAAATATTCGTTCTGTCATGATTTGTGGACATTAAGATCTAGAGAGAAGCGTTATCTCCTGGTCAGACCCTGGAATTCAGTGAAAGGTTGGAGTCAGAGTAAAAAAATATGCAAGAGGGGCTTTTGCAGTGGGTTGAATTTGGAGGGGATTTCGCTTTGAGTTGGAGGGTTGTTTAACTAGGAAGGGCCATTTTGAACGAATGCTACTGTATGCCAAATGCACCAAGCTCATTAGCTTCTGACCCAAAAAATGGTATCAAAGTAGACTCATTACACAAAGTATTGTTGAGTACAGACGATTTCCAAAAAAAACAAATTCCATGGGTGTAAAAATATCAAGAACAGCTTCCACAACCAAAGAGGTTGGTTTTGATCATTTTTAAATGTGTATATATATATATATATATTTCAGCACTTTAACGTGAATGTTTTTGTTTAGTTTTTGTTTAATTCTGGGAATTAATCATATAAGCGATGGAGAAATGAAGAGGACAGTTTGTCTACAGAAGTGATACAGAACTTAACTTTTAAGAGCTGTTGCTGCTCAAAGGGGTTTTAATACAGAATTGATTTCCTTTGCCTACAAGCAGCTTTTTCAAATTTGTTTTCACCTTTGAATGAGCAATAATAAAGTGGACTCTGCTATGTGCTTTTATCCCCTTGAGTTTGGATTTATTTAACTTTCAAACCTGCTGCAGGTCAGATCTCTTCCATTAAACTCTGACATGGTGAAGCTTAGAAAGCAAACAGCTCTTCTGTTTTTTAACCATGGCTGCGGGCTTATGCTTACGCCGTCGTCCTGCTGATGTCCTGGACGCTCCGCAGAGGATCCGTGGTGTCCGGGCAGCGAAGGATGCAGGGAGCAAAAACTATCGCCAGGGCATTAGCCGACATGCGGTTCGTCTCCTCTTCCAGGGAGATCCTGAAAGAATCAAATTAGAGCATTTAGTTCATCTATTTTAGGTCAGCTGGACCTTAACTGCTCTCTGAGATACTTTTATAAACAGCCCCATGTACCGTCTGCAAGTGTAATGAAAAGGACAAATCCAGCAGCTAGAACTGTTGAGTGGATGTTTATTGATAAAACTTAAAGTTCAGGGAAAGCATAGAAGAATTTGAAGGTTTCCTTTTAAAGATAACTTCAGCATCGTCATCATCTACAATAATGAAAAGTATCTGAAAATGTTTTCTTTTGAGTATGACAGAATTCCAAGAACAACTCTGACCAGACAGTTACAGAACAGCTAATTTTTCATCTTTCTATATCATATGACTACAGAAGTGTTATGAGATAATTAAAGGGAATAAATGAGGGATGAGAGCGGAAATGTTTGTGTTTTAAAATAAAATACTCAGTCCTTGGTGATAAAAGCTTGAAAGACCACTGGAAAGCAAAGTGAACGTTAAAGATGAATACAGTCTAATTATTTCAAGCTATCTACAGAGAAAAGGGGATAATTCAGCAGTTCAAGTTTGCAATTTATTTCAATGAACAGCAAATATTTGGTCAAATGGAGCTTTACTATTTGTTTAGTAATCATTTAGTATTACAGGAAACTGAATTTGTCTACTGGTCTAAAAGGATGCTTCCTTCTATTTCCGTCTACTGTTCAGAATGAGGCATGTCTGCTCAGTCAGATGGATCTTCCTTAGACACACCTTTTTACCAACTGGCACCATTTGATTCAGGAACTGTTATATCACTGGGTTATAGTAACTGGTTCAGATCTTAACTACATGATTTTAAGAAACTACACTGGCTTTAAATAAACTTTGACCGATCAGAGTTTCTGTTGCAGTGACTGATTTAGAGACTTAATCTAAATGCCTTGGGATCAGTTTTAATTTGATGGTACGCTGGTGCCACAGCAAAGGACAAGGGCAGACTGCAGCGTGTCATCCAGTCTGCAGAGAAGGTGATTGGCTGCAATCTTCCATCTCTCCAGGAACTGTACCCCTCCAGGACTCTAAGGCGTGCAGGGAAGATTGTGGCTGATCCCTTGAGTATATAGTACAGTATATCCCTTGAGTATATAGTATATACAGTAGTAGCCATTCAAAATGTCCCCTCTTTCATGATGGGCTAGTCCCTTACAATTCATTTTTTAAACATCAGTCTATTTACTAAAATATTCTTTCTTGTGGACATTTAGATCTAAAGAAAAGCGTCATCTCCTGGTCAGACCCTGTAATTCAGTGAAAGGGTGGAGTGAAAAATATGCACGCCCAGAAGAAGGTCACTCCAGTGGCTGGAACTGCAGGGAAGTAGGCTGCCATTTTGAATGCTCTCTCTCTCTCGCTCTCTCTCTCTCTTTCTCTCTCTCTCATATAATTCTTTTGCAACTAATGAACTGTTTTAAAGAGTATGAAATAAGTTTTTAGTGTTATTTTAGTTGAAAGAACTGGTGCAGAAGAAAGAAAGGATCGTCGTCCTCTGACCTGACGAGATGAAATATGAGGCGTTCCAGGGTGTTCAGATGAGTTCTGCTGAGCTGATCGATGACAGAGTAAACCCCCCGAATTGTTTCCTTCTTGTCTTGCAAACCTGGAGCCAAAGCAAAGACAGATCTCCATTCCCAGCTCCAGACAATAAAAACATACCTCACACCCAATCAACAGTCAGATGCTAACGGCAGAATAAACTACGCAGATCACGTACTCATTGCTCGGATGAACTCCTCATACAGCTCAAACGTCATCAGTGGATTGGGAAGGTCTCTCAGCCACTGTTTGAAGACGCTAGCAATAACGTGGATGTTGTAATCATCAAGGTTCATGTTTTCTACATCTGCAAGTTCAAACAGGGAAGCTTTAGAAATCACATTTAATCACTTCATCCCCTTAAGAGTTTGTCCTCAATATTTACCGTTGTCAAGCCCGAGCTTGAGCTCCTTAATTTTATTGGTGGACCCTGATTTCCTGTAAATTCCTTCAGTGTAGAGGCCATGCATCTCTATGTGGTTGATCAGTTTCTCCACCACCAAAGGAACAGTCCTCTCATCATTAGTGAGGCGAGAAACCTCCACTCCAAACTGTCTGGAGGACAACTCTGGATCCAACTGTTCAAAGACGACCAATAAATATGTTAAGGTCTAAAAAAGATGCAGTCAAAAGCCCTCAAACAATGACCTTTTACAATTTGTCTGAGCTGCAACAGAAATACCACCGTTTAATTTAACCCGATCAATGTCAACGGAAGTCATGAGGAGGTAAGTCAATATGGCTGACTCACCTTCTTGCTACATTTGGTGGTCGTCTTCTGGCAGCACTTTCTGTGGCAGGCGTACCGGCACACTGGATGGACACAACCAGACAGATCAAACAAGTCATTCCTGTTATCCACAGAGAGGCAGTGTCTCCTCATTATTCACTTCAAGTTTTAACAAAAGCAGCAAAAAAACAAAAAAAATGCTATCGATTAAAGGACAAAAGTGGTATTGGCTGGCACGAAGAAAACATCCTGGTAGAAGAAAACTGTGCAGAGAAAGATCTGGAGAGACATGGAGCTGCAGACCTCATGAGTCCAGTTGAAAACAATCTGATTAGGGAAAGTAAGGAGGGAGATGAGGCAGAGCCTGAACACAGTCAGGCACACATTAGATTTCCCAGTGTTTGGGCAAAGCTTTTTCACAGTGCATACTTTATAAAAAAAAAATGCAATCTGTACATAAGTGACTTGCACACAATATGCTGATGATCTTGTCTTTTATCTATCTTTTCCATTTGTAAGCTGAAAGCTAGAATGAGTTGGAATCAGTGACGGCTTTGAAAATTTGTTTTTAAATGTGTTTTTCTATAGACTTTTTAATTAATTGATTAACTAGAGATGCCCAACAGCCATAGACCTTTTTACTTTGAAACCTTCTTATTTGCGATTTGTGGGTCAAGAGAGCTGCACCACATTTGTAAAGGTAATCATCTTATTTTATATTCACACTTACATTTGCACACACAGGCGCGTTCCATCATCCAGATAAGAGAGGAGCAGTATTCACAGTATGTCGGGATGCTGTACTGAGTGGATTTGAAGATGTGTCCATTATGTTCCTCTACCTACAGAGGGCAGCAAAGTGCGAATTAGCACAAAACTTCCTACTACTTAAAAAGGTAAACTAGGTTAACTCATCATGCGTCGTCCTTAATACATTCTAAATAGGAGACTTATCAGACTTACAATATCGGTGTCCTTTTTTCTGGGTTTTTTACGCTGGGGTCGAGGCAGGGGCTGTTTTAGGAAAAGAAAAAAACAGATTTACATTATTTTTGTTGGGCTAAAAAATAAAACAATGTAATGTCTAACATTAAAATAAGGAGGCAAGACAGACATAAAAGTCAAAGAATTCAAAGAGAAACAATTTAAAACCATTTAAGAAATTGTTTACCAGATTTATGTGATGGAAAGGATCTGTTTTTCCCTCCAATTAGAAAAAGAAAACTTTTATAAGATTTGGTCCAAATAGACTGAGTATGTGAAAGCAATTAGATCTGACTTCATTTGATTGTTCTTCTGAAATATGTCTTGCCCTCTTATGTCTTTGTGGTTTTTATTACTTGAGGTGGTGCGATCCCCATTACTGTTTAATTCTGTTCATTTTTGTTATCTTTACAATTAAGTTAGTGATATTCTGTAATAAAATACCAGAAAGGCAACATGGACAAAATCCCTTGGACTTTCTGCTTATATCTTCAGTTATAATCTTAAATGGATGAAGCTGTGATTATTGATGTGATGTAAATCTGTCTTTCTAAAAAAAAAAAGAAAAAAAAAGAAAAGAAAAAAATTAAAAAGAAAACGCTTGATGAACTGAGATCCTAAACAACATTGGTGATTTTTTTCAGGCTGTGGGTGAGAGAGAGAGCGCCAGAACTGAGTAGATAACAGGAAGGCTAAACGGGGCTAATGAAAATGGTCTAATATACACTTTTTCCGCTTTCATACTTTGAAAAGGTCAAATGGTTTTGAAAATCATGGGAGCCTTTTGGAAATTTCATTGTTAAGGTTCTACACTGCAAAAAATTTAAATCTAAGTAAGTCCCTTTTTTCTTAAAATAACTAAATTTGTTCTTGATTTTAAGAGGTAAGTTAGACAAGACAATTCACATTTAAAATAAGAAAAAAAAACAATTACGTTTTTTCATTTCAAGTGGATAATATCTAAATATCTTATTTTAAGAGTAAAAATGCTCATTCTTATTTACCTACTTAAATTAAGGGTACATTTATTTAAATATTTTTACTTCAGTTTTTGCATTACACGACTTAAATCCAACCATGTCTTCAAAGAAAAGGTTTTGCAGTACTGACATCAGCAATATTACCTTGCTGAGAGTGCTGTCCATCAGTTTGTACTCAGTCATGAACTCATCCAGGAAAACTTTAAACGTATTGACCCAAACTTTGACAGGTGACTCCCTCCAGTCTCTTTGCTCCTGTCTCATTGTCTTTTCCAGGATCTGCTCAAACAGAGCATAAAGGTCCTTGTAACGGATGTCCTTACTGTCATCCATCTGCAGAGAAAACATTCACAGGAAAAGCAGGCAAAATGTTAAACGAAAATATAATCAGCTTCAAGGAAACAACATAGGTACAGATGTAAACAACACCATACGTACCACAAGTGCTGTGGAGAAGAAGTTGAAGATGTTTAAACGGAACTCCTTCAGAGCCTTTTTAAAGACTACGTCCACCATGGTGTCCTTCTTACTGTCCTCAGTCTCCAAATCGTTGATCTAAAGTGCAACAGGTCACCAATCAATACAACTAATCTGAATCCTGATCTATAGTTTGGACAGACATGACTAGGCTGTACCTTCTTTAAGAGGAAATCATTCATGCTCAAGTAGTCGTTGATGCAGGAGAGGATCTGCAGCGCGTCGTTCTGCCACTGAGCGGGCTCCAGAGCCACGCTGCTGATCTTCACGCTCCGCCTGTGCTTCACCTTCGGGGACGCCTCCTTGTTCTCCTTCAAGTCCCTGACGCTTCGGTCCAGAGTCAGGTCAGGACTGCAGGGAGGCGACATGTTTTCCTGGCCAGCTGCATGAATCAGAGACACTTTGTAATGACAAAAATGAAATGAAACAGGCAGAAAAACAGAAACAAAGAGCAAATAGACATCTCACCGTCCCCCAGAAGTGGCCCAGACTCTCCATAGTCTCCATCTATGGACTCTGCCCCACAGATCAGCTTTTCTCTGGACGTCTTCTTATCCCCGTACTTCGATTTTCCCCAGAAACGCATCCTCCCACGAACCCTGATTCAAAAGCATTCACAATATAGACACATTTAGTATATATAAACAAGGAAAATCTGAAAAATAATTAAAAAAAAAATGGACACCTGCACTTTAACAAACCTTCCATCTTGTGAATTTTTACGCAGTGACTCCACCTTGCCTAAATCTCCTGATGACATGGCTTTGTGGATCTTTTTTTGTTCTTCGGGACTCAAGGGCTAAAATAAAAATAAAAAATACATAAAAATAAAAATGTCACCTACAGCCTTCTTTGTCCCAAAAGACGTTTTATTCCCCTATGGTCTAGAAAAAAAATCCAGTCACAACCCAAAGTTTTGCCACAAGTACAATACATCTTCAAGCTTGGAAAATTTAGACTCTTAAGGAAATGGAAGTAGAATATTGATGCAGTAAATTAAGTAAATTAAATAAATAAGAAGTAAATTGATGCAGATTAATTTATTACAAAAAGCAGCCTTAGTATTAGAACAGTGTTTACACTGCAAATAATGTGTATATTAAGTCATTTTTTTTATAAAATAAGTGCATTTTTTCTTGAATTGGTGAAGTAAGTGAGACATTTTGCCAAAGGAACAACATAATTTACATTTAAATTAAGAAAGAAACAATTGGATTGTCTTATGTCAAGTGCATATTATCTAATTATCTAATTTTAAGAATAAAATCTAATTCCATTGGCAAATCCTCTTAATTACCACATTAAGGGTAAATATAATTAATTTAAGAAATTGTTACTTATTTCTAGCTGGTTTTTGCAATGTAGCTACATGTCAAAATACTAGTATATGGTGAAAAATAGTTCAATATTTTGTGTGGCTGACATCAGAAAGAGAAACTCAAACTAGAAAAAGCTGTTTCGGAGAAACAGCAAGTGGGAATGCTTTTGCTGAATGAAAAAAGCTGAAATTACCTGAAGAACATATGAAAATGTGATAGGAAGTCATCAGAAACTTCAAACTGCAGAAAACAATTGAATCATCTGAAGATTTTGTAGGGTAGAATCATTTGGCAATAAAATGGCAGAAACAAACTCATCTTTAAAGCTGCACAGCCAAACCATACATGATATCAAAAAATGTCTTGAATGTGGGCACTAGAGGGGTCTTAATATAATGTCTCCCAAGTTTCTAGAAAGATGTATAAAGAAATTTTGAAGGGGGGTTTACCTACTTTCCAGAAACATGTCAGGTGTGTTATGAATTAGCAGCAAACAGAAAAGCTTAATTCCTGTCCAGAAAGAGAGCAGAATGAAGCCAAAGTTCACACCATAGGCTGAAAAGTATTAAACTAGCTGAATCAGAAAATAAATTACAAAGAAAAACTTTAATCTTATCTGGTTGAAGAAAAAATTAGTAGCTTAAGGATGGGAAGTAAAATGTTGAGGACGATGGTATTGAATAAGTATTAAAATTTTGAAATCATATGTGGAACTGTCAAGACTTGGCAAAACAATTTGAAATTATTTAAAATGTGTCGGTTGATCAGCATAAAGAAAACAGTGTCATCATTTGAGGATTGAAAATCTACAAACCTATGTGCAAGACTAACCATGAGAAGCAGAGGAAGGACAGAGAGAGAAGCTTATAGAAATAGGGCTAATACCACTTAAGGAGCATGAATTTATAAAAAAAAAACTAACCTGCATGATACGAGCCGCTGTGGTGATGAAAGCACCGTTGGCAGGCTTAGGCTGCATGTTACGAGGTTAGCAGATGCTTTATTACAGTGTAAATCTTAGAGCCTTATTAAGAAATGTAAACTGAGGTGTGTGATCAACAGGCCTTGGTAGCGTAATTTGAAGAAATTGGTTGACTTTGGGTAGCTACAAGCCATATGGCACAATGGATGAGTGTGTGTAAGGAAGAGGCTTTTATTTTGTATGGTCCCTTTAGTCTTATTTTGAAAGTCCATCATGGATGTGTGTCAAGGGAAGGGTCATGCCCAGCAGTGATATAGAATCCATTTCTAAATATGAAATCACTGGTTTTCCAGTAAATGGGAGACTTTTATTGTGAAATTCGCTCTGGGGTATGTTTTGAAAAGGTCCCTAGAGTCTAATAGAAACAAGGTGGTAGAGTTTGGGTCATAATGCTGAGCCATTTGCACCAATTAATACACAAGTATAATATAGAGGCTTTTATGTTGTAGAGTCACTGGAGTCTTATTTTGAAAGTCTAGCAGGGTTGTGTGTTGAGAAAAGGGTCAGACCCAGCAGTGATACTTGATGACTTTCCAATCGTTGAATCACTCTTTTCCCCTGTTATTAGGGCAGTAGATAAAGTGGCAATGGGAGGCTTTTATTTTGAAATTTGTTGTGGGGCATGTTTTGAAAAGCCCCCTAGAGTCTAATTTTAAAAAAGTGGTTGAGTTTGCGTCATAATGTTGAGCCATATGCTGGGAAAAAAATATGAGTTTAATGTAGGGGCTTTATTTTGTAGGGTCCCCAGAGTCTTATTTTGAAAGTCTATCAGGGTTGCGTGTGAAGGGAAGGGTCATGGCCAGTAGTCACATTGTATCCATTTCCAAATGTTAAATCAGTGTTGTCTCCCTCCATTAGATTAAGGCCCCTTCCACACGAAGCCAAACCCTGGCCTAAACGCACAAATTTTTCATCAAACCAGCCTCTCATCCATACAAAGCCGGCGTTTCGGGGGTCTGTAAACGATCTTTTTTTTTATTAAGCCTTCAGAGTGGGAAGATTTTGAAACGCCGTTTTCGCGTTTCCATCTTTAAGCTCTAACCGCATTTTTTTTCTTACACGCATGCGTCATAGCGTCGCCTCTAAACACGCATGCGCGACACAGTATCACAACAACAATGGCGCCGTACTGTGTTGAATGGTTGCTGCTCATGCTACTCACCCTGCTGTCGGGCTTACAACAGAATCTTCTTCTTCTGGAATCTCTCCAGGAAGAACAGAGCAATATCGACGACATAGTTCAGCACCTGACTTTGACTGAACCACGAAAATGGACCCGCAGGGCAACCATGTATAAATATTAGTGCGCATGCCCAACATTTCGTCGCCTATTTTTGCTTTGGCACCACAGCGCCACTTACAGGCCTGGCATACATTTCGCAGCGTTTTCATGCATTCGTCTGGACGATCACATTTATTTTACGTCTCCGTCTTTCCGACAAACGTTCTGGAAAATATTAGCGTTTCGTGTTCGTTTTGACTTCATGTGGACGGGGCCTAAAATGTGCTGTTTAAAGTGGCAGAGGTAAAAATCCCTTTGAAGCTTGGTTACCTTGACAACGCTTAACTTTGAACCTGTCAGTGACAGAGAGAAAGACGCAACAGTATTGTTCCTTTCCTCTCAGGCTTTTTTGAATGGGAAAATCAGCTCCGAACAAACAAGTGCTGAAGGCAAACCATAAATGGTCTCTAAAAAACTCTTTCAGTCTAAGCAACAGCTATCCTTTGTCTCAGATTGGGTTAACTTTCATGGCTGTAACTCATTCGCAACCTTAATGGGAAGGAGAAATAAAAAGGTTTGTCACTCCTGCTGGTCTCATTAAATAACTTAAAGCTCCATGGTAGAGCAGAGCTCTCAAAAGCAAAACTTTCCCTCCAAACAAACGAGCGTTGAGCCAAAACCGTAAAAGGTATTCAAAAACTTCTTTCACTGTTGGCGTCAGCAATCCTTCAGCTTCAACAGTGCCAACTTTCATGTTTCTACTAAAAACTATTTGGCCACGGTGACGATGTAAAAATTTGTTTTTTCTGAGTATGAGGATTTTTCTCAGAATCAATGTTTTCCTATGCCCGAACAAGTCAGTTAAACAGCTAAACCATAAATGATATTGAAAGAATTCCTTCAATGTGAGTGCTAGAAGGGTCTGAAGATGTTCTATACCAAGTTTCATCTTTGTACATCAAACAGTTAAGAAATGGGAGCGATACGAAAATATGTATCATTTTGGATTTTCGGATGTGATATTTGGCAAGTCTCTCATTGGATTTCTATTGGGGAAGTGTGGACTTCTTCGCAGTCTGGGCCACACTGTCGGAAGACTGTAAATGCCACACAAATGAGGGTTACATTTCCTGAATCCTGACAAGAATACCTACGTTTTGATGTATAATTTATTTCAATTGAGTGAAAAATGAGGGAGTGAGAACAATTTGTTTGGAAAAACAGAACATCTTAAAAGCTAGAGCACGCACTCTAGCAGTTGAAGAATTCCGTCCATAGACTTCCATTATAAATCTGAAAATCTTTACATTTTCTTTTAAAGTTTGAAGCTTCATTGAAGCAAAACTGTAAAAGTTAGCAAAAAGCTGAGTTAAACAGTAATAGCAGAAAGATACAGAAACATTTTAAAAGTTGAATGGTGCTTCTAGCTGAAAGTATGCAGAAGTAGTTAAAGGTCAAAGATGATGAAGTTTTGGCTGAATTTTGCTGAAATCAAAGAATTCTACATGCATTTCAATGGGACCTTGACAGTTGGAATTGGAATGCTACAGACAAAGGTTGAAATTCTAAAAATAGGTGAAAATGGGTGTGGCTTCATATGTCATCAGTTTAGAACTGATGACATCACCTATGAAGCCACACCCACTGACCTCACTAAGCTAGGTTTTATAAGGAATTCAAACACGTGGGTGTTTCATTCCACACAGGGCAGCGACCAGTCAACACACGTTTTCCCTGTTGAAAAACTATTTCTCGGATTAGTTTTATTCTAATCTTTTAACCTGTGGATAACGTGTGTACATTGTGTAAAACTACCTCCCTGAATACAAACAATGGATTCCTCAACTGAAACAAAAGGAGAGGCTCAATTATTGGAAACTCTTAAGACCAAAGTACATGAAACCGATTCTCAGTTATTGGAAACTGACGAAAGCAAAGGACAGAAACCAGATTCTGAGTTAGTAAAAACTAACGAAACCAATTCAAAAAACGAGGCGACTGACATTAAAGGTCGGTACAACACTTCTGAAGATAACGCTCTACAACGATCTAAAAATCTACGTAAATTGCGGGATGAAAAAAAAGAAACAGAAAACTTAAAACAAAGAATACAGCGTTATAAAGCCGAACAAAAGAAACAAAAATCAAATTATGACTCTCTGAATCAAGAGTTAAAAACACTGGAGTTTAATCATTTTCGATTAAGCAACACAAATCAGGCAGATTTAAAAGAACTTCAAACGTGTAGAGAGACAATAGAGCAACAGAAGCAACGGATAAATGAACTGGAATCTGAAAATGCAGATCTTATGAAGGATAGACTTATAATAATTAGTGATAGAAATGAACTCTATGACGATGCAGGTAAACTGAGGTATTGCCAACAAACGCTAGCTAATTGTACTTTGAAAAACACAGAACTTGAAGATGAAATAAAAAAACTCAAAGAGAGGGAACAGTTTCATCTAAATAGAGAAGGGAAGCTTAAAAGTCAGTTAAAGGAAATGAAAACTGATAAAGAAAAATTATTAACTAAACTAAAAAATAAGGACAACATAATTGAGAACCTGAAAGTGGTCACAGATTCACTAACAGCACGGCTGCATAAAAGCGAAGAGGAACGTCACATATTGAATAAAAAATTTGAAGAAAGTAATCTTCACCTTAAAGAGCAACTTAACATAAAGACTGAATTTGCAATGACTGTAAAACTCCAGGAGGAAGCGGTTGCGAATTTAAGAGATGAAGTTAAAAGTATAACAGAAAGTGAAAGAGCGTTAGCTAAAACCAAAAAAGCAAATGAGTCACAGATAGAAAAACTAAATGAGGAGCTTGAAACAATTAAAACACAGAACAGAAACCTGGAAAACAAAGTTAAAACGCTGAGTGAGAATTTGGTAAATTGTAAAATATCCATTAATAACTTTAAAAAACAGCTTTCCAATAACCAGCTACAGATGACTGAACTTTCGAAACAGTTAGAGACTAATAAAAGAAAGTCGAATGAAAAAATCAGTGATTACATGGAAAAACTGGCAGCAGCTCAGAAAGAGCTGAAAAATTTTAACCGAGAAGCGACACATAAAAATGAGAGCCTAGATACAGAAGTTAAACGTCGCACAGTAGAGTGTCATAAATATAAGAAAATAATCACGACACAGAAACAAGAAATTTGCAAACTGAACCTGGATAATAAAACACTTGAAAAGAACGTATCTGGTTTGAGTGAAAATTTAATACAGGAAAAAGATAAATATAAGAAGTTAGAAGAAGTGTGTAATAAGTACAAAGAAGATCTAAAAAGAGCATATGTAAATCCTGAAGTTAACATTATTCCCATTCTCAGAAACCAGTTAGATAATTTAAAAACAACATTAGCAGGAAAGGAGGCAGTAATTCAGCAAAAAGAGACGGTAATTCAGGAACTTCAGGGAAAAGTGACCCAACAGGAAAAAGATAAAAGCGTAAAACTCTACCTGAAAAAGACTGATGCCAGAAAGCTTAAGGAAGAGTCGATCGCTTTAAAAGCAGAGAACAGATCATTATATAAGGACCTCAAAGACCAAGAATATCAAATTGAACAGTTGAAAGATGAGATTAGAAAATTGAAATCACCAAAGAAAAATAAATTGCCTGAAATTACTCCTCCTGTGTCTAAAATAAGATGCCAGTTACCAGCTCACTTGCTTTAATCTGAATGGTGTTTTGTTCTACCAATTCATGCTTTTATCTGTTTTTTATTTATAGAATATATCAAACATATATATTATTTTAATTTTTAAAGTTCTTTTTAATCTCTGCACGTTTATTTTCCCCCCTCATATATAGTTTTCCAAAAATGTTTTTTATTTTTAATCATATCTATCGATCAATTGATAGATAGATATGTATAGATATATATCTATATATATTCTTTATATTCTTATCATGGGTTCTCTCCGGGTGCTCCGGCTGACCAAAAAAGAATTTAGGTTAATTAGCTTGTCTAAATTGTGTTATATATGTATGTATATATATCGTTTAAATTTGTAGAAAAAAGCAGATCCCAGACATGACAAAACTAGTCATTTCCTCTGAATTGGGTGATTCCATAATCATAATGTTTGCCACTCAGATGTCTCAATATTGATAAATAAAGAATGCGATAATTGAATATATATGTAAAGTAAGTTTTTTTTTTTATGCTATGATTTCAAATGTATGTTTCATTATTTGATGGCAAATTTACTTATTTAGTTTTGCATGTCATATTGCTACATTATTTTGATAATTTTAGATTTATGATTAAATGGTGCAGTTATTCATTACATATTTAAAAAAAAAACATTTTCCATGACATATTTAGCCTTCCATACTGTTTTCACAAAAAAAGATGCTGCTGTGAATTTAGCATGCATTAAGGCCAATGCAGCGGGATGGTGACCACAAATACTGTAAGTGTAAGTCATCATAAAAATTGCCAAGTATTGTTTTCTCGATGCAAGAGAATACCACAAAAATGCTCTGTTTAGGTATTCACTCAAGAAACATATTAATAATTTAAGCGATAGCTGAGTCAAAAGTTAAACTTCAGTTATTTTTCAAGCATCAAAGCATTTATAGCTTCATTCTCAGAGTGTATTGAGAATATATCTTTGTCTTTGCTTGCATCAGCCTGTTGGTTTCAACATCAAATTTTTAACATCAAACAGAGTCCCTAATTCAGACGCCGCAATTCAGGTACAAAGATACATTCAAAATAATTCAAATTAAACTTTTTGTTTTGAATATTTCATAGGGAACTGAAAACGGTTCCACAGACACAACAACAAACCTGTAGAATGAGCAATTCTATGCTATCCAAGCGACAGTATTTTCACTTGACCTCTAAATGAAACGGCAGACTTAGCAGATGGAAAATTTCATTAAACAATTAACCCTTGACTATATAAAAAAACAAAGTATTTCTCCTTAATGGACATTTGTCTAAAAAAGCTGTTTTTTATTAAGTTAAGTTAGTGTCGGTGCAGAGGAGCCAGAGATTTTACTCATGAAAAAGTTAATACTTTATCACTTTTTTCTCAAATAAAAGTAAAAAAGTACAATGCTTTAAAACTACCTCTAAAAGTATAATTTTTTTTCCAAAAACATAAGTAAATGTAACGGAGCAAATGTAACTAGTTACTACCCATCTCTAAATAAAACTAGAAAAAGCTGTTTCGGAGAAACATCAAAGTGGGAATGCTTTTGCTGAATTAAAAAAGCTGAAATTACCTGCAGAACATATGCAAATGTGATAGGAAGTCATCAGAAACTTCAAAATGCAGAAAACAATTGAATCATCTGAAGATTTTGTAGGGTAGAATCATTTGGCAGTAAAATGGCAGAAACAAACTCATCTTAAAAGCTGCACAGCCAAACCATACATAATATAAAAAAATGTCTTTAATGTGTGCATTAGAAGGTTTTTAATATAATGTCTCCCAAGTTTCTAGAAAAAGTTCTAAAGAAATTTTTAAGCGGGGTTTACCTACTTTCCAGAAGCATGTCAGGTGTGTTATGAATTAGTAGCAAACAGAAAAGCATAATTCATGTCCAGAAAGAGAGCAGAATGAAGCCAAAGTTCTCAGCATAGGCTGAAAAGTATTAAATCAGCTGAATCAGAAAAGAAATTACAAAAAAAAACTTGAATCTTATCTGGTTGAAGAAAAAATGAGTAGCTCAAGGATGGGCAGTAAAATGTTGAGGAAGATGGTATTGAATAAGTATCAAAATTTAGAAATTGTGGAAATGTCAAGACTTGGCAAAACAATTAGAAATTATTTAAAATGTGTCGGTTGATCAGCATAAAGAAAACAGCGTCATCCTTAGAGGATTGAAAATCTAAAAACCTATGTGCAAGACTGACCATGACAAGCAGAGGAAGGACAGAGAGAGAAGCTTTTAGAAAGAGAGCTAATACCACTTAAGGAGCTGAATTTATCAAAAAATTGAACCTGCATGTTACGAGCCGCTGTGTTGATGACAGCACCGTTGGCAGGCTTAGGCTGCATGTTACGAGGTTAGCAGATGCTTTATTACAGTGTAAATCTTAGAACCTGATTAAGAAATATGCACTAAGGTGTGTCGTCAACAGGCCTTGGTAGTGTAATTTGAAGAAATTGGTTGAGTTTGGGTCATAGCTACCAACCATACGGCACAATGAATGAGTGTATGTAAGAAAAGTCCCTTTAGTCTTATTTCGAAAGTCTATCATGGATGTGTGTCAAGGGAAGGGTCATGCCCAGCAGTGATATAGAATCCATTTCCAAATATGAAATCACTGGTTTTCCATGTTATTGGGTGAATAGATGCTGTATTAGAGGGTAAATGTGACACTTTTATTGTGAAATTTGCTCTTGGGTATGTTTTGAAAAGGTCCCTAGAGTCTAATAGAAACAAGCTGGTAGAGTTTGGGTTATAATGCTGGGCCATTTGCATCAATTAATACACGAGTAAAATATGGAGGCTTTTATTTTGAAGAGTCACTTGAGTCTTATTTTGAAAGTCTAGCAGGGTTGTGTGTTGAGAAAAGGGTCAGATCCAGCAGTGATACTTGATGACTTTCTAATCGTTAAATCACTCTTTTCCCCTGTTATTAGGGCAGTAGATAGAGTGGCAATGGGAGGCTTTTATTTTGAAATTTTCTGTGGGGTGTGTTTTGAAAACCCCCTAGAGTCTCATTTTTTAAAAAAGTGGTTGAGTTTGGGTCATAATGTTGAGCCATATGCTGGGAAAAAAATATTAAAGTTTAATTTAGGGGCTTTTATTTTGAAGGGTCCCCGGAGTCTTATTATTATCAAGTGGGAATGCATAAGCATTCCCACTTGATAATAATAATAATAATAAAGAGAAACAGAAAAACAATAAGTGGGAATGCATAAGCATTACCACTTGATAAGATCTAGATTTATCTAAAAGTGAACTATTCCCAGCGTTTAGTTCTGGTAATTTGGTCAAGTTTTGACTAATGGATGATGGAAACACAAAAATGAAACCTGCAGTGTCACATAATAATACGTGAATTAACTCAAAACACCGGGATTTGAGTTTGTTCTTGGATTGAGGAGGTAAAAGAGACATTTTGCAAATGGAACAAGACAATTTACATTTAAAATAAGAAAAAAACAATTGCATCATCTTATTTCAAGTGTATATTATCTAATTATATTATTTTAAGAGTAAAAATACTCATTCAATCTCATTTACCTACTCAAATTAAGGATAAATTACAATTTTTTTTACTTATTTCGAGATTGTTTTTCCAGTGCAAGGTATTTCCACATTTCAAAAAAATGTAAATCTAAATAACAAATTTTTTCCTTAAAATAAGTGCATTTTTTCTTGAATTTGGCAGGTGAGTGAGACACTTTGCCAATGGAACAATACAATTTACATTTAAAATAAGAAAAAAAAACAATTTCATTTCAAGTGCATATTATCTAATTATCTTATTTTGAGAGTGAAAATACTCATTCCACTGACAAATCATCTTATATACCCGCTCAAATTAATGGTAAATACACTTAATTTAAGATAAAAAAAACCCCAATTATTTCTAGATTGTTTTGCAGTGCATCCATGGATTTGGAGACACTTCACATGACTTGAACCGTGGCTGCAGTCAGATTAAGTCCAGAAAGGACAGTCTCCTCCTCAAAATAATGTAACTCTTGCAGTTCTGGTTCAACTTTGAATCAGAACAAGAAGGGGAGAGGAGAGATTAACCGTTCAGATTCACATTTCACTTTCTGAAATGAACAAGAAAGAAAGAAATTAATCAAAATGCGAAGAACCAAGAAAAATCTTCTCATTAGGCCAGATAACGCTAAAAATCATATTAAAGCTTTAAACTTCCTGCATTAAACAGTAGAATTAAAAAACATCCTCCGAGCATGATGCTGCACCAGTTTATTTTTAAAGCTCAAAATCAGCTCCTCGTTTGGATCCAATAAAGCAAAACCAAGCATAATATTTGTGCCTTTGACAAAACTTCTGGCCATGACTGAGATACTAAAGGGCCAGTAGATGGCGCCATCCTAATGCTGAAAGCATCATTTTATTAGAGAAATGGGAATAAAACAGCAACCAAACACTGAAACTTTTACACCATATAAGAGAAACAAAGCTCTCAAAGAAGAAAAATAATTTGTTAAGCACAGGCTGATGATTATGTTCCTTTTAAGAGGATTTCCAAAGTCTGATTAGAGAGAAAAAGTGCCTCTGAGTTACATGCAAACACAGCTTATTATTGATAAACAAGGAGAGAAACCGCAGCTGTTAAGGAAAGAAAAGACAAAAGTCAGCAAATCTCTAGAAAAGTACTTTTAAGAGAGGTCCCGTACAAAAGCTGAAAATGAAGAGGTTTCAGAACTTTAATAGATTCTGGTCTTCAAACACTAACATTGAGATTAAACAAAAAGCAAAGAAATAGATTCAGTATCTGGGGAAAGCAAAGGAAAGCAGAAATGAGATCAGTTGGAGGCAGATGTGAGATGCGGTTGGGTTAGAAAAGTCAAAAAGATGGCAGGCTTTAGCAGAGAGGGCCACCGGTGGCGTGGAGGCTACCATGTCTGAGTCACTGAAACAGGCCTCCCCTCGGCCCGCCTCTGTGGAGGTCTGCTTGGACAGGGGCAGCGTGTAATGGCGCGGGCTGGTGAGGCTGTCGCCATCGTAGTCGTCTTCGTCTGAATCGCCGGCAGCTGCGAGGCTGGAAGCGCGGGTGAGGAAGTCGGAGCGGGTGCGCGCCATTCTGGCTTTCTTTTTTGGGCCCCCGCTGCTGACCTGGAGTTTACCACACGTGAAAACAGTATGAAGAAAAGCTTCTTGGACCGATGTCCACCATCCTCCCTGGGTCCTTCAGCTGCTCGGCTACAGGGGCAACAGTTGGAGCTGCTCCTGCAACATTTAGTCATCCACCACACAAAACCTACACGTGCACAAACACACCATCTAAACCCCAGATGAAAAAAAGAGTGAGTTCTCACATCACGAGCTTTTATTCCTTTAGAAAACTTCAAAGCTGGTGTGGGTCCTTCTCTGGGGACAGGTACAGCTGGTTCCTTAAAGACAGCGTCAGCGTCGGATCTGATAGATAAAAGAAGAAATAACAAAACTATGAGTCTTAAAGGAGAATTCACTCATATTTCTTAATGGACAAAAGAGATTAGAATATAAAAAAAAACCCACTCATTATCTAAATTAAAATGAAACACCATCCATTGATCTGCTGTAACATTTTTACCAATTCTTCTCTACATCACAGCTCAATCTTTTTAGAATAAGAGTATTAAGGTCTTGCAGCAGATTCTTAATTGGTCCTCTGGAGGTTAACTGAAGGATAAAGGCCTTGGATTAATATATAAACTTGCTTTAGGCTCCTTCATGACTCCCTCCTAGACCTGGCTCTGTGCTCCTTGATATTCATGATGCAGTTTGTTAAATGATGTTCTCAAACAAAGTTTTTAGCCTTTCAGAACTGAGCTGAACTACTACATTGCAAAAAGAATCTAGAAATAAGTCAACATTTCTAATATCAAGTGTATTTACCCTTAATTTGAGTAGGTTAATAAGATGAAATGTCAATGGAATTAATATATTTACTCTTAAATGAGATAATTAGATATGCACTTAAAAAAAGACAATGCACTTCTTTTTTCATATTTTAAATGTAAATTGTGTTGTTCCATTGTCAAAGTGCCTCACCTCCTCATTAAAAAATAAAATAAAAAAAATCACTTTAAGTAAAAATGACCTACCGGTATTTAGATTTTTGCAGTGTAAACCCTATACTGGAAGAAAATAAGAAGTAAATAAGTATTTTTTTTTCTCAAAATAAGTGCATTTTTAAGGAGGTAACTGAGACACTTTGCCAATGGAACAAGACAATTTACATCATAAAATAGGAAAACAGAAGTGCATTGTCTTATTTTAATTGCATATTATCTAATTTTAAGAGTAAAACGAATCATTCCACTTGCAAATCATCTTATTTAGCTACTCAAATTAAGGGTAAATACACTTAATTTAAGAAATGTAGACTTATTTCTAGATAGTTTTTTCGTTGTATCTGCTAATAGTTTAAAGGAAGTGCTTTAAATTGAGGTATTTGCTCTAGTTTTATTTGTCAATGACATGAAATCTTGGAGAGATACTGCAGTTTATGGTTGGAATGTGATGACCTGTTAAAAGAAGGGTGGTAAACACCTTGGTATAGTGACAGTTGAAAACAGATGAACCAGCAAATCTAGAGCTTTCTTCCCCACAGCAGACTAGAGCATACAAAATTAATATTCAGTCTGTATTCAGGCTTGATCTTGTTCTTACCTCAGAAAAAAACCCAAAATCCTGAAATCCTTCACTTGAGCCATAAACTCACACCGTCCTAATTTTTGACTCCAATAAGTCTGACGGACATTTTCAGGGTTCAAATTCACATAAGGATGCTTTACATCTTGCTAGTGAATCTGTACGGTGGAGGCTGTGTTCTTTAGCTTCTGCTCTAGAGCAATACTTATATTCTAAAATTATTGCTATGAATAAAATGTAAATATGCAGAAACCAAAAAGCTTTTATTAAAAATTTCATGGATGTTGCAGCTCATTTAATGTCACAGCTGATGTATCTTATGTCCCTAACAGAGAACTTTGCTCTCAATCTGCAGGTTTACTAGTGGTTCCTAGAATTTCTAAAAGTAGAATGGGAGGCAGATCTTTTAGTTATCAGGCTCCTCTCCTGTGGAATAGCCTGGGTGCCATTCCGAACTTAGTCCCGCCCACAAGGTTTGAGGTCGGGAAGTTCGGTCTGGCTCTGCTCCATAGTAGCGCGAGTATTATCGCCCACTGTCAGGTGATCCAATCAAATTGTCAGGGCGGGCTTTATACTATGATGGACAGATGACCAACAGTAACGTAATCAACCACGTGACCAAAGCGCGCTTTGGTGACAACAACAATGGCTGCCGCTGGAGAGTTTAGGTGAGTAGATTCTGCTATTAGGTCTGTTCTAGAAGATATCGACAGCAAATTAATTTTAAAAGAGGAACAGAGAAACGCGATCAAGGCTCATCTTCTTATTCTAGGCGTGAAACTGCACACTTTGATTTTTGTTGACAACAACTATGCGTTGCTTAACATACGTCACGCACTCCGTTGCTCTTATTGGTTGTAGGTCTATCCAATTGAGTGCAGAGGCATTTTTTTTCCTGGTTCGTTCAAAACACGCCCCATAATCACAGCTCTATGGAGCAGTATCAGACTCATATTCTGACTAGAATTGAGTAGGACTACGTCAGGCTACCTGTGGAACCAACTAAGAGTTGTTTTAGTCCGTGAGGCAGACACCCTGTCTACTTTTAAGGCTAGGCTTAAAACTTTCCTTTTTGATAAAGCTTATAGTTAGAGTGGCTCAGGTTATCCTGAGCTATCTCTATAGTTATGCTGTTATAGGCTTAGACTGCTAGAGGACATAGGGACCCCTATTTCATCACTCTGCTTAATTCTATCTCTATTCTCCCACTCTGCAGAATCTGTTAGTTCACTCTCCAATGTTATGCCCTCTTTGCTTTTTCTCATAGTAGCCTTATCTGGTCTGTCGCTGTTTAGCAGTGACATCATCCTGGAGAGAAATACTGCTGTGCTGCTGCCATCAACACCTTTGTCTATAGATGTTGGCGATCGGCCTGTTTTTCAGTGTACCGTAGTCCTGTTTTTTTGACTGTGACTGGCTGGATGTGGTTTCTTCATCGTCTGGCATGGGAGCTGGATCAGAGCTCGTCTTCCTGGCTGTGTTTCCTGCATGGGGCCGCCTTTTAAAGTTGCTTTTTGTATCTCTGCTTCTGTCTCCTTAAACACCAGTCAGTCTCGGCAGATGGCCGTTCACACTGAGCCTGGTTCTGCAGGAGGTTTCTTCCTGTTAAAAAGGAGTTTTTCCTCTCCACTGTCTCTTCAAGCATGCTTAGTGTGAGGGATTGCCTTTGAGTCAATGAGTCGATGCAATCAACTGGTTTTCCTTACATAGAAAACTTTGAATCAATTTGACTGGATGATCTGGTGAACTGTAAAGTGTCTTGAGATGACGTGTTGTGGATTGGCACTATAGAAATAAACTGAATTGAATTGACTTCAAAAGTAGGCAGATAAGGAGAATGCAAATCATGATGGAGTCAATAATAAAAGATCTATCCAGCAAATAAAGGAACAGCTTACTTACGTGGGAAATGTCACTTTGTCGTTTGGGAAGAAGAAGATGTTGCCTGGTTTGTCAGCCAGATTAACCGTTGTACCTTCTTGCTTCTCTGGCTTTTTGTCGGCTGCTTTCATTCTGACTCCTGATCCATTTCTGCTCTCCAGAGTGAGTTTAGGGGCCCATCCCTCCGCAGCAGGTCGGTGGTCTCTGCGTCTCTCTGTAGGAGCAGAGAAGGGTGGAGGTGGCAGCTGGGGGAGCTTGGGGCTACCATGAGCGGTTACGGTGACTGGAGAGTGAGGTGGAGGGGGGGTGGAGTCCGACTGGGTTCTTCCATGAGGAACCTGGCCTGAAGTTTTCTCAATCAGCAGGGAGCTGGGTCTGGAACCTTTGAAGGAGCTGGAGGTTCTAGCAGAATCCGGTCTGCCTTGTCTGCTCTGCTGTATCCTCTGCAGAGCCTCTCCTCTCTGCTTCTCAAACATCTCTTTCTCACACTGAGCGTATCGCATACGCTGCTGCTCCAACACTTCTGACTGCCTCCTTATCTGCTCCATCATCTCCTTCTCGTTCTGCTGCTGCTGGTTTCGCCGTCGCTCCTCTGTTGCCTCATTCAGTCGGACCAGCTTATTCATGGTGGTCTGATCGGCCTCAGAGAGGGGACCCTGAGTCCGGGGAGCTTCCTCTGTTGACGGTGGCGGAGAATCTCCCGTCTGGATTGCAGGCTCTCCAAGTTCTACAGGAGGACGGATGGTAGGGCTCAGCTCCTCGCTGAGCGGGGTTTCTTTCTGCATGCTGATGACCACCAGCACCGGCCGCCGTGATGAACCTTGGCGCTCCTTGCAAGGGTTTGTATTGGACGCAGTGGCTGTAGTTACATCTCTGTTTGGCAGAGACTCTTCGGCAGGAGGATGGGAGATGAAGGTGCTGCTCTGGCGAGCAGGGAGATAAAACGTAGGCAGGTAGTTCTGCATTTTGGGCGGATGTGAAGCAGCTGGTGGATCCATTTTAGTTGGGCTCTGGCTTCCTTGGGGAAAGTAGCTTCAGTTGACTGCGTTTTATATGGTTCAGGAGGCTCGACGCTTGATGAAACATCCTCCATATTGGAATCAAATCCAGGAGCAATAGGCGGGACAGGGGAAAAAGGATCCTCATTGTCTATTTCCTCTGCAGCCTTGGGCGGCTCTCCATCCATCACAGGAATCTCAAAGCTATATTTGAAGCTCTCACTGTCAGGCGTGCCTTGGGGTGAATTGAGAGCTGGGCTAGCGGGGGGAAACTCCAAAGACCAGCGGCGGTCCTCGGAGGGCGAAGATGCTCCCCCGCTGCTTGCCCGGACCTTCTGGAGCTCCAGGCTGAACTTGGCCTGCTCCAACTCCCTCATCCTCCGGCACTCTCGTTTGGACCGAGTGGTTTTCTGGCTTGGCTCCTCCAAACGCCTCCTCACCCGCTCCTGTACCGCCACAGAGGATATTGGGGCTGAAGTGTTTGCTTCAGTTTGTACTTCAGAGCTTCCCGCTTCTGCCTTTTCCTGCTCTTCCTCCTCTTTAACAGCAGTCTCACTGTTACTGACTAACTGGAGGCTCCTTTCCCGCTGCTCATAGGAACGGTCCTCCCAGGTGCTGAGGTCCAGCCCCATGATCTCCTCTGGCAGCTCCTTCTCCTCCTCTGCAGACGAGATATTCACCTGGCCATTCTGAAGCAGCTTTTCTTCCTCCTTCTCTTCCTCCTTCAGTCGCTGTTCTTTATATTTCCTGAAGCTGCAAATTGAGAAATCATGGCGTTATCTCAACGTTTCCTCTTCAGTCGCTATTGTGAGAATTATAGGAAGGAAAAATATTTGCATCAAACTTGAAGCAGCTAAAGAAATGACCACGGTCGGAGTTAACAGTACAAAGACTTGCTCTCAGCAGCTCAGCTGATTACAGAGCTGCTTTGGCTTGGTTTGCTTGCGTCATGCTATGAACTTACCGGTCTGATTGCACACTGAACAAAGCCCAAATACACTGCTGGAGCTGTGCGCAAAGATTAAGCTGCTTTTTTTCCACAAGCTTTAGTAAAAATATGCAGTCATTTACCTCTAAAAGCTATTTTCAGAAATATGTACAACAACTCCTTGTATTACAGTTATCTTCTCTCACCAAACAGTTTCCAGTATCTCCTACCTTTGCCTGCTGAGGAAACCTCTGGAAACTGCCTGCAGCTGAATCAAAGCAGCATACAGGCGCAGGTAGGATGCCCTGGTCTGATGGCAGCGCCACGCCGTCTGAATAACCACAGCTGCAGAGGTGCGCCGACAGATCCAGAACCTCCAGGCCCTCTGTAGAACCCGTGCAGCTTCTCTCCACTGCCTGAACTTCTGACGCCCTCTGTAACCTCTCCAGTGTGTCTGCACACACAGAGCTGCCCTCTGCTGGACACCAGGGTCACACAACTTCTCCTCCTCCTTCATGGACCGGTACGAGCGCCAACATTTCTGTAAGGCAGTGAATTATTGGTTAGATCTATACACTCCATGCATTTGTTGAATTACAGTTTTTTTGCATCACATATTCTGTTAATGAAAACACTGCTAATAATGTAATTAAGAAGCGTTGGAATAATTAAACGAGGTATAGTTGACATAAACTGCATGAATTCTCCACCAGTTTTGGTTGTTAAATGACAAAGCAACCTTTTTTCCCTTCTTACAATGCAAACAATGTAAGTCTAAGTAAGTCAATTTTTCTTAAAAGTTCATTTTTTTCTTGAATTGAGCAGATAAGAGTCACTTTGTGAATGGAAAAAGGACATTTACATTTAAAATAAGATAAAAACAACTGCAGTCTCTTCTTTCAAATGCATAATAACTAATTATCTTATTTTATTGGTAGAAATGCTCATTCTACTGGCATATAATCTTATTTTCCTATTCAAATTAAGGGTAAATACACTTATTTTAAGACATTTTTGCTCATTTTTAGAACGTTTTTGCAGTGTAGAGCAGAACTGTTTCTTATAACACAGAGTTTCAGAATTACACATAGGCCTAGTACCACATGAGTACCAAGAAATTAATAAAGCTCCTTAGACACTGCTCCATAAATCAAAATCCTTGTATAAATTTACACAACAAATTAGTATAAACTATATGTAGTAAAATATAGAGGTAAAATATGAGGGTATTTCTGGTGCGAAACTAACTTAAAGTCAGAGGAAAATACTGTGGAAATTTGTAATAGAATTGATTCATTTCCCTCTCTTTGATAAAATCAACACACTTTTTAATCAGATTTTTCTTCCCCCCAAAAAACTGCATCTGCTGATGTGAGTCACAAATGCTGCTTCACAGGCCATGCCCTCTTTTTTTTTTTTATCATGTTCCTACTTGGGCTCCTATTTTCGCATCAATGGTGGATCAAATCAATCCATCTCAAACTAAATCCACACTTTTTCTTTGCAGTCAGGGAATCAAGACTGTGCAAACTTAAACTGGCCTTTTTTTTTTTTACTTAACTTGCACAAGTCTTTATGAGCTCTTGTTAATATCTCCAGCACATCTTACATCTTTTTGTATATATTTAATGTTTTTTGTATTTTGGTACGGAAATGAATATAATTCAAAAAAACTGTGCAACTGTAAAAAAAATTAGCTGCCTCATAAAAAAGAAAAAAAAAATGAATCAGTTACAGGAAGTTATGAAGTGAAAGAAAAAAATTCAACCCGTGCAAAAATACTCCAATTTAAAACTGCTGAGAATGAAAGCAACAGATTTCAAATATGACCATCCCTTTGGATGCAGAAATCCAACTATGCTCATTATGAACTACATCCCACTGTACCCGTTTCCCACAAGGCAAAGACAGAAAAATTTATTTATATCTTCTTTTAATCATATAGAATAACAGATTTTACCTGTTATCACCTTATAATAATTAGAATGAAAATCTAAACTAATGACCAACTTTGTCAACAACTCCAACACAATACAATTAAAAATAACTGACATAAAGATAAAGTAAAAGCCGACCTGCTGTAGATCAGATCCCCAATGATGGATAAATTCACCTGAATATAGACGGCGGCCTCCCTCATCCTAACGAACTGCTTCCTCTCCAGCCGCGCTCTGAATCGCTGCTGCAGCATGACGATGAGTCGGAGAACTTCTCTGTGGAGCTCAGCTTGCAGCCGCTGACGCTCAGCCTCCCGTAAAAACACCTGAGGGGGGTGGAAGACCGGGATGGAGTCAGACCGGGGGAGCCCACTCTCATACTGTGAGTAAGGCAACTTAAGTGATAAACACACATTCCTTCATTTAAAACAAGTTCAATCAAAGGAACACAAACACACACACACATATGCACACAAGAATGTCCGGCATGATCCTCTAATTATACAGACAGCATCCCGAAAGCATTGGAGCCCCCCTGTCAACTTCATTCATAGCTATGACTCAAAAAAAATAAACACCAGACATGAAGTTATATCTTATTGCATCTTTTTTTTTCAATTTAGAAAACTGAACAAATTAAAAACATTCAATCTGTGCTAAATTGATATTAAAAACAATCTATCCCACTGAATGAACTCAAATGTTCATTTCCTATTTCTGAATAACCATTTGTAAGCAGATTAGGATTTAGGTGCTAATATCAAGTTGCCCTTAAGGTTAATAAAAATGAGTAGATCTAGGTCTTTCCCCATGCCTTGACCCGTCCTTACCTCTGAGCAGTTCAAGTGAAGAGGTACAATAAATTAAACTACAAATAAGAAATCTCCCATACATGCATATGCTTTAACAGAGTGGAGCATCTAAGGCCCGATGGTAGTTCAGATGGGACCTTAGCAATTTCTACCCAGCAAATACTAAATTATAGCAAATAATCAACCTAAAACTGAATTTAAACCCTCAGATTTTCTTGTCCATGGTCAAAAAAGTTAGCAGCATCCAAAAAACTGTAGTGTTTCCAAGGTAAATGATAAAATCCTTGAAATATACTAAAAAAAAATTGAAACACATTTTTTTCCTATATTGTAAGCCTTTAAAGATGGATATTAAGATGTTTCTTTGCTTGAACACGAGCACAAAACTATTCATGAATGCATCGTTGGAGCAGGGACACATCTAAAATAAATAGGATACCTGTTTGATGTAGCTGATCATTTACTCATCAATTTAATATGGAATTTAAATAAACAATGGTTTTTCTTATTCTATGTTTATCAGAGATGTGAATCAGTGCAAAGGGACCACCAAAAATAAACAAAAAGCTAAATATCTGATGAATACAAAATAGGGCAGAATAAAAAGCCTTGTGGAACTCCATATTTAAGTGGATTACAAATTTTCTTTAATTCTAGATTTGGGATAAAACAACCAATAGAAAATAAGAGGGTTTAGGTTAACTTAAAAAAGACAGCAGGGATGCATACCTTTGTCTTTCCCACTTGGTAGCCCTCTGGTTGTAGATCTAGCTGACTCATACTCTCCTGGATGCTTTCCCTTGTAGGGCTCGTGTCCTCTGGCAGCAGCACACCGAAGTGATGAACGAAATCCTACAGATAGAAAAAGGAAAAACTATTTCACTAATGTGATTTGAAACTGGAAAAAAAAAATCTAAATCTCATTTTTCCTTAAAATAAGTGCATTTGTTCTTGGATTGAGGAGAAAAAAGAGACATTTAGCAAATGGAACAAGACAATTTAAACTTAAAATAAGAAAACACAATTGCATCGTCTTATTTCAAGTGCATATTATCTAATTATCCTATTTTAGGAGTAAAAATACTCAATCCATTGGCAAACTCATTTACCTATTCAAATTAAGCATAAATACACTTAATCTAAGACATTTCTAGATCTTTTGTCCAGCGTAATTAACTTCTAACCAATGGAAGGCTGTCAGCAGCGTGTCATGATATAATTCAAGTGGAAACAAAAAAACAAAGCTGTGTGGAACATCTGGTTTATCATAAAATGTACATGTTTGTACAGGTTCAACCATCATACAGTTATATGTTTAAACTGAGCCTCATTGAACTAAACATGAGATCAGCAGGGGGTGAAACAGGCAGACAGATGCTGTTTATACAATAAGCATGGGGTGTGTTTGACAGAGCAGAGGACAATGAAGAGGCTCTGTCCTCCTGAATGATCCAAGCAGCAAGATATTTCTCATTACTGCTGAAAACCACACAAAGGATGTTGAGGAATTTACGGAGAATGAAAATGTCTGCTGCTAAAATTATCACTGAGATCATCAGAACACTTATATTTTATTAGCTTTTTTCCTAACAATTAAAGTGTAGTTCATGAACGAATCAAGTATAATTTAGCGTATAATATGTAAGACAAAAGAAACAGATATTTTTAGCTCAAACTTTTAAGTGGAGATGTTTTATAAAAGTTTGGAATGAATGTAAAATGATCTAGAAATAATAAAAAATGTCTTAAATGTATTTACCCTTAATTTGAGTGGGTGAATAAGATCTAGGTGATATGATCTGCCAATGGAATAAATATGTTTACTTTTAAAATAAGATCATTAGATAACAGGCACTTGAAACAAGACAATGCAATTGTTTTTTTCTTATTTTAAAAGTAAATTGTCTTATTCCATTTGCAAAGTGTTTCACTTAGCTCCTTAATTTAAGAACAAATGCAGTTATTTCGAGAAAAAATTGACTTATTTAGATTTACATTTTTTGCAGTGTGGGACATGTCCAGTGTACGGCAGCCCCGAAAGGCAAGGAAAATCTGGAATAGAAACGTTTGAAGTATTTATTTTTTCTCGTATTATTTTCTGCCCTGAAAGGCAAGTAAAAAAAACAAACCCACATCGTTCTCATTGTACTTTTGTAATAATGAATTATTTCACTAGAGGCACTGATGTAATAAGACTCGCACTCAAGGCTGTATTCTTCAACTGTAAAAAAAAAATAAACTTCAAACTTTTCTATTCCAGACTTTTTCTTCTCTGTTGCCTTTTAGGGCAGAAAATAATAGAAGAAAAAAAAAAAAAACTTCAAACTTTTCTTTTCCAATTTCTTTTTTTTTCTCCTGCCTTGCAGAACTTCCGTATCATTGGGAGAAAAACACTAAAAATCTTACTAGTTTTGCTTTAATATAAATATTTTCATGGATTAAGCATCTTAAACTTTTGACTATTTGGGCTCTCTTTATTTTGGTTTGGTGGGAGTTTGATACTGCATCTCTGACATGGACAAAGTTTTAATAGGAGAAAAAAAAATACCAAAAGCTCCTTGTTCAGTAGGCCTGACAGATTTATAATGCTTTTAACTCTGGGCTCTGCTTAGAATATCCTACTACTTTTCTTAAAGTGAACCCATTCCTCTAATTATTTTGATGCATCATTGGAATCACTAACTAAAACATTTAAAAATCGAATTCCTGTTATCTTTTGGGGACCTCTGCTCTCCAACCTGGACCCACAGAGAATGGTTATATACTTTATACAAGCCTCCAATAAAAAAAAATACTGGTGAACTCCAATGGAGGATTTTACACTGTGCCATCGCCACAAACTTTTTTTTCCTGGTTATTAATCGGGGTGTTTTAAACGAGTGTCCTTTCTGCGGCCCGTCTGAAAATGTGTTCCACTTTTTTATGGAATGCTCAAGACTAAAGACGATTTTTAGTCTTTTAATTTGTGTTTTTGGTCTTTTTGGGACGGGTTTTAAAAACTCTCTTTTTATAGGAGGAGTTTGCCAGAATAAAAACAATAAGCCAAAGGCAAATATTATTTCTTAAAACTAGCATTTTGCTATCCTTTTGCCTTAGCTGTAACATTATTTGAAAGTTTATGGATTCAAAACATGGCCTCAATCATTTTCTTTAATCATTACCTATTATTACAATGTTTATTTCAATATTTCATATTTAAAGGGGAAGAATTACAATTCCTGCTCATTAGCATAAACTAGTAAAATATCAGAATCAGAATCAAGTTTATTTCCAAGTAGGTTTGCACTTACCAGGAATTTGACTTCAACAAATTAGATTTATATACAGAATATTTAGCTATAAAAAATATAAATCATACAAAATGCTTTATGCAATATATAGCTATGTGCTATATACACAGTAGACTTTGCGTTAACGAGTTTCTTTAATCGCTTTGGTAAAGAAAACGAAGCATCTTCTAGATATTGTAGAAGTTGCTTCTTTTTCAGGCACAGGTAAGAAACTCAAAGAAGACCTGGAAAACATGTCAGCTATTTGATAACATAATGTCTGATCAAGCTGTCCTTATCTAAAATCTTGGCACAAGAGGTTATTGGCACAAGTGAACAATCAAACCAAGAAAATGGAAACTACTGTAAGGAGAAACAGGAGTGGAAGGGAACCGCTCCCAGCTGTCTTCTGTCCAGAAACTAACGCCCCATCTGCATTCACCAGGACTCGCTTTATTGATTACAAAGCACTTCTCCAGGGACTGACATCATTCCTGGGAGCGCCAGTGCGGTTAAAGATGGCTGCCATCTCCCACCCCCAGAAATTCCCCCCTGACAAAACACACAATGATTCAGGAACAGGTTTCCTGGAGGAAAGAAAAAATCAGCCCTGTTATTCCACAGCCTGAGAACCTTTTCGGTTTATGACCTTGTGTAATTCCTCACCAATAAGATAGAAACTGGGTTATCTGCAGACTTACTTCCAAACAACCAGTCCACCATTTACGGTCTGTTTTGGAAAACCTGATTCTTAAGACCTTAGCAAAGATCATTCACAAGGCTTGCTTTATAAATCATGCTAAAAAATGATCATTTAGAGAAATCTAAATCACTTGTAGTATATTTTACTATTTGCACCACATTTATAGCCTTCTGGGATTCGACAAAGTGCCCTCCACACGTCGCAGGCCTTGGTGAAGATCAGGGAGAGACCAAAACACAATTACAGCAGCATAAACATCTCATAACTGCAATTTGGAGAAAAAAAACAACACTACAATTTTACTTAAGTAGGATTTTTCTGTAGGAGGAAAACTAACAGATTAAGAAGTTAATCGTTTTACCAAATTTCCCATTGCTACAGTTACGGGAAATCTAATCAGATGATTTTTTAAATGACTGCAATAATCATGTTAGACTTCTAAAGTTGATGACAGTAAAACTTTTAATGAGTAGCTTACGTCTATTTGCCACACGGCCCCACGTTCTTCATAATGGGAATTATTATAGAGCATATAGGGTTGTTGTTTTTTTACAGCAGATGTGATTTAATATGAATAAAATGGATAAAGGAAAAGAGATGTTCAACCAAGCTTTTCTATCTCTAGAGTCAATGCATCAATCAAGATGTTTAGAAATATCGGCACTGTGGCAATAAGGCCTGAGAAGGACACAATGTTACTCTGTCTTTTATTTTAAATGAGATTTAGCTAGAGTGATAGGTGAAAAAAAAAAAACTTCAAAACTGGATCTCAGATAATGGCGGGAAAGTATGACATCATAACCATTCAGCTAACAACAAGCAGAGCAGCTGTTTCGGAGATATGCTTTTTATTTCCTAAAGTCACAAAAGTAAAAAATGATTTCAAAGTGATGTGGTGTCCCACAGCTTCCTGGTGAAATCCCTGATGGACTGTTTAGAAGACAATGCAGCTCCGTCAGCCCTGAACCTTTCTAATTGTAAACATAAGAAAACTGAGGTCGTGTTTGAACCAAGGTCGCTCCTTTGACGCAGTAACTAGTTTAAATCAGCTGTGACTGATTTGGGTTTAAAGTTAGACAGTGATTTTAAATGTGACAGTCAGTTTAGATGTTAAATGATGTTTCTTATAACATAAAGCGTCAGCCAAAACTAAAATCCTTTCTGTAAATACAAATTTGGAACAGTAATTCATGCTTTTATTTCCTCCTGTCTGGATTAATATAAAGGTCTTTATGTTGGAGTGAATCAGTTTCTGCTCTGGAAAATGCTGCTGCACGTCTTTTAACTGCTACTAAAAAAATAACACATATTGCTCCTGCTCTGGCCTCCATAGGTTCCCAGTGTATTTTTTTAAGTGATTGAATCACCTTGCCAAAACCAGACCTCTCTAATCTTAAGGTCAGCTGACTAGCAGCTCCTGCAGGTACTGACATTTATGAGGAATCTCAGGAGGAAGGATCTTTTCTTTCGTTGCTCCTCAACTATAAAATAACCAACACGTACAAATAGAAGAGGCTCCTTCACTGCTTATCTTTAAAATTCTGATTAAAACCCTGTATTACTGTTTTTCCAATATGTGTACTTGTGTTTTCTCATGTACTCGTGAAACCTCACCAGCCTCCAAGTACTTTTCCAATTCACAAGAACAGCAGACCGAGAACGGACAAAATCCCCGGATGTTGCTCTCGCCCCTCCCTCTTTACCCAGTATGCATCAGAGCAGACTTACCATTCTTGAGATTGACAGATGTCCCAGCATGCACTGCGGCAGCAGCAGCAGCCTCCAGGTTAGCGTTCACGGAGCTCAGAGTATTAAGTTATAAGTTCTATTTTCTGTTGTTCAATAAAAGTAAGTTTTAAAATCATTTGAGGTGAGAACATTACACTTTTAAGCTTCACTATGTGGCCTATTTACCGATTTAGTGCGTAATAAGAACATAAGTTGTTGAGAGAACCGTGGCAACCAGCGGACCTCCGAGGTTAACGGCAGCCAGGTCTAATCCTAGCCCGTCTGCAGCAGCCCTCTCTCAGCATAGCTGTGTGTGAAGTACCGTTGGCTCTGATTATAATTTTTTATTTTACTTTGGCAAAATGTTTATTTGATTTGTTTTTATCTGACTGTGTTAACTATTTCCACCACTAAATGGAAAAAGTAGGAATTTATGATTATCTAGAGACTATTAATAACAGGAGGTGAAATGCAGCTCCAGACGAGCCGAGCTTGTGGTGACGTCATGAGTACTTTTCGGTTCCAATTGACCCATATTTATGCTGCGTGCTCCCATTCTCCCAAGGACACAAGTCCATACTCGCATTCTTGTGAATTGAGAAACTGCATTAGTTTTTGTCTTTGTATGTTTTAAATTGATCTGATTGTTTCTATTTAAGTGCTTCATAAATAAAAATGGTATAATTTGAGATCGTAAAATTCTATTTGAACTTACATTGGGATGTGCTTTGGTTACATGGGACTAAAATTGATGTTTTAGGCTTAAATAGGGTGAATATGAATGAAAATGTAAACAGGATGTGATGGGTTCCCGATCGCTTTCAGATCAGTCTAAAAGCTTCTAACAGAAAGCCAAGAACGGATCTTCTTTTACTGTTCAGTGGAGCACTAATACGAAACATGTGGCCAGTTCAACTCAGAAAAGATCAATATCAAACCAAAATAAAATCAATATCAATCGCCATCTATGGTGATCTCAGACCCCAGAACTAAACCCTATAGACAACCTGTGAGCTCAGCTAAAGAAAGAATCTGCAGGGCTCTGGATGATCTAGGGACATAAAACTCCAATCCTCAAGCTCCTTCGTCCAGCAACTTTGTTTTTTTTTTGTTTTTTTTTTATGAGAAATGCCTGTTCTAAACACCTGAATCAACTGAAACGCTTCTGCAACACATCACTGAGTTCTGCAAGGCGTCTGGTAAAGAGCCAGTCATTTGATTTGGGTTTATTAAAGAGGGAAAGGTTGGAAAACACCACAAAAACTTTAAATCTTTTTTGAGCAGTGGAACAAGACAATTTATAAAATAAAATAAGAAAAAAAAAAACTACTGTAGTCTTTTATTCAAAGTGCATAAATATCTAATTATCGTATTTTAAGGGCAAAAATACTCATTCTAGTGGCAGATCAACTTATTTACCTGCTCAAATTAAGGGTAAATACACTTAATTTAAGAAATCTTTACTTATTTCTTAATAGGTATTGTAGTAAACATGGCTCTTACTGTAAGGAGCAAAGTTGGAGTTTAATGATATAGAGCAGGAGTTTTCAGCCTTTGACCCCAAAAATAACTGGAAACCTACACATATAAACAATTACTTTGATCTATATTTATTTAAACATATAAAGTGAAGTAAATAAATAACATTTCATTATTTAACAACAGTTTAAATATACTTTCAATAACATTATGGAACATATGATTATTTAAAGGAAAAGTCGGGTCACATTCAGAATATAAACTTCTGAAAGTACTTTAAGTTTGAAATTATTACATACGTTCAATAAATGATAAGTGTTTTTAAAGAAGAGTAATTTTCATTTGAATGTGCTTTATTGGAGGCATCCATGTCTGTCAAAGAACTCTACTGCCACCTACAGGTTTGTGACGTCACAGTGCGGTATCGGCTGTTGATCAAGTCCCAGTGCTGTATCTGGTGTTTGTCACAACGTGCTGTTATCCAAGTCATCTTGAAAACATTCTTCTTCCAAATGTTGGCTACATATTACGTGTTTCTTCTTTGGCCAGAAGTTTGATGGTAAATGTCACACTTACCTCCTCAACTCAAGAAAAATGTTTCTTATTTTAAGAAAGATTGACTTCTTTAGACTTAATTTTTTGCAGTGTAGTCAAGTGGGAATGCTTATGCATTCCCACTTATTGTGGTTCACTTTTGATTTTTCTGACTAACTAGTCCCGCAGTTTTCAACCGATTTCAACAATTTTGGTATCAAAACGTTCAGCTTGTTCAGGAGAATTGTGCTATGTCTTTTGGTAAAGATATTTTTTGTAGTTTTCGCGATATTCAGCTTTTTCTGCTTTTTTTTTTTTCCATTGAAATGCATTTAGAATTCTTAGATTTCAGCAAAATTCAGCTAAAACTTAATCATCTTTGACCTTTAACTGCTTCAACATACGTTTAGCTAGAAACACCATTCAACTTTTAAAATGTTTCCGTATCTTTCTGCTATTACTGTTTAACTCGGCTTTTTGCTAACTTTTACAGTTTTGCTTCAGTGAAGCTTCAAACTTTAAAAGAAAATTTAAAGATTTTCAGATTTATAATTGAAGTCTATGGACGGAATTCTTCAACTGCTAGAGTGCGTGCTCTAGCTTTTGAGCTGTTCTGGTTTTTCCGAACAAATTGTTCTCACTCCCTTATTTTTCACTCAATTGAAATAAATTATACATCAAAACGTAGGGATTTTTGTCAGGATTCAGGAAATGTAACCCACATTTGTGTGGCGTTTACAGTTTTCCGACAGTTTGGCCCAGACCGCGAAGAAGTCCACACTTCCCCAATAGAAATCCCAGAGAGACTTTCAAAAAATCACAGACAAAAGCCAAAACAATACATATTTTCGTATCGCACCCATTTCTAAACTATTTGATGTACAAACATGAAACTTGGTATAGAACATCTTCAGACCCTTGTAGCACTCACATTGAAGGAATTTCTTCAATATCATTTATGGTTTAGCTGTTTAGCTGACTTGTTTGGGCATAGGAAAACGTTGATTCAGCGAAAAATCGTCATACTCAGAAAAAACACATTTTTACATCGTCACCGTGGCCAAATAGTTTTTAGTAGAAAAATGAAAGTTGGCACAGTTGAAGAAGAAGGATGGCTGACGCTAACAGTGAAATAATTTTTTACGGTTTTGGCTCACCACTCGTTTGTTCGGAGGAAAAGTTTTGCTTTTAACAGCTGAGCTCTACCATGGAACTCCATGTTATTTAATGAGACCAGCAGGATTTACAAACCTTTATATTTCTCCTTCCCATTAAGGCTGTGAATGAGCTACAGCCATGAAAGTTACCCCAATTGGAGACAAAGGATAGCTGTCGCTTAGACTGAAAGAATTTTTTAGATACCATTTACGGTTTGTCTTCAGCACTCGTTTGTTCTGAGCTGATATTCCCATTCAAAAAAGTTTGAGAGGAAAGAAACGAAAGTGAAGCGCATGTCTCTCTTTCACTGACAGGCTCGTTAAGCGTTGTCAAGGTAGCCGAGCTTCAAAGGGATTTTACCTCTGCTACTTTAAACAGCACATTTTAATCTAATGGAGGGAGACAACACTGATTTAACATTTGGAAATGGATACAATATGACTACTGGCCATGACCCTTCCCTTTACACCCAACCCTGATAGACTTTCAAAATAAGACTCCGGGGACCCTTCAAAATAAAAGCCCCTACATTAAACTTATATTTTTTTCCCAGCATATGGCTAAACATTATGACCCAAACTCAACCACTTTTTTAAAAATGAGACTCTAGGGGGTTTTCTAAACACACCCCACAGAAAATTACAAAATAAAAGCCTCCCATTGCCACTTTATCTACTGCCCTAATAACAAGGGAAAAGAGTGATTTAACAATTGGAGAGTCATCAAGTATCACTGCTGGGTCTGACCCTTTTCTCAACACACAACCCTGCTAGACTTTCAAAATAAGACTCCAGTGACCCTACACAATAAAAGCCTCTATATTATACTCGCGTATTAATTGATGCAAATGGCTCAGCATTATGACCCAAACTCTACCAGCTTGTTTCTATTAGACTTTAGGCACCTTTTCAAAACATACCGCAGAGCAAATTTCACAATAAAAGTCTCCCATTTACGCTCTAATACAGCATCTATTCACCCAATAACATGGAAAACCAGTGATTTCATATTTAGAAATGGATTCTATATAACTGCTGGGCATGACCCTTCCCTTGACACACATCCATGTTAGACTTTCAAAATAAGACTAAAGGGACTCTAAAAAATAAAAGCCTCTTCCTTACACACACTCATCCATTGTGCCGTATGGCTCGTAGCTATGACCCAAACTCAACCAATTTCTTCAAATTACACTACCAAGGCCTGTTGACCACACACCTCAGTGCATATTTCTTAATCAGGTTCTAAGATTTACACTAATAAAGCATCTGCTAACCTCATAACATGCAGCCTAAGCCTGCGAACGGTGCTTTCATCAACACAGCGGCTCGTAATATGCAGGTTAAATTTCTTGATAAATTCAGCTCCTTAAGTAGTATTAGCTCTCTTTCTATAAGCTTCTCTCTCTGTCCTTCCTCTGCTTGTCATGGTCGGTCTTGCACATAGGTTTGTAGATTTTCAATCCTCTAAGGATGACACTGTTTTCTTTATGCTGATCAACCAACACATTTTAAATCATTTCAAATTGTTTTGCCAAGTCTTGACATTTCCACAATTTCTAAATTTTGATACTTATTCAATACCATCTTCCTCAACATTTTACTTCCCATCCTTGAGCTACTCATTTTTTCTTCAACCAAATAAGATTCAAGTTTTTCTTTGTAATTTATTTTCTGATTCAGCTAATTTAATACTTTTCAGCCTATGCTGAGAAATTGGTTTCATTCTGCTCTCTTTCTGGATAGGAATTAAGCTTTTCTGGTTGCTGCTATTCATAACACACCTGACATGTTTCTGGGCAGTAGGTGGCCCCCCTTCAAAATTTCTTTAGAAATGTTTCTAGAAACTTGGGAGACATTATATTAAGACCCTTCTAGTGCCCACATTCAAGACATTTTTTGATATTATGTATGGTTTGGCTGTGCAGCTTTTAAGATGAGTTTGTTTCTGCCATTTTACTGCCAAATGATACTACCCTACAAAATCTTCAGATGATTCACTTGTTTTCTGCAGTTTGAAGTTTCTGATGACTTCCTATCACATTTTCATATGTTATGCAGTTAATTTCCGCTTTTTTCATTCAGCAAAAAAAGCATTCCCACTTTGCTGTTTCTCCAAAACAGCTTTTTCTAGTTTTCTTTAACATGGAAGACGGTCAGAGAGAAGGAATGGATTGAAAATGATCAAAATGATACAAAAGTGTGCTTTACCTTAAAGGTATACTTGACGTTGTACCCTGATTGCCGGATGCGGACCGTCTCCAGCATGCCTGTGTACCGCAGCTGTCTCAACACCAATTTATCGTCAAACCGTAAGGGCAGCTGAGAGAGAAAGGAGGGGAAACAGTTTAAAGTGGGATTAAGGAGAGTTAGACAATATTTGAATAAAAGAGGCCGCAGCACGGGGAGCCAACACTTTACCTTGTCTGCATTAGAACGGATGCACTTGACAAAATAAGGCTCAGACTGACCCAGAGTCTCCATGAGCTTATTAAGAGAAGCCTGCAGGATGAAACACAGGGGAAAAAACAAAAAAACAGGCCATCAAACCCACCAGATCAAAACACGCTGAGACACTTCACAGCTGCTTAACAGGCAACACTCTGTCCCCATCTGTGAGAAACAGCGAAACATTAAAGTCCCTCTGAGTCGCATCAGTGTCACCATCTATACATTGGAAGAAAACAGGATGCAGCCTTTTTTCATCTGCAGTTACTGTGTGATTAAACACATGAACATATGTGTGTATAATCATTTAGAGGCAGGATGAATTTAGTCTTCATCCCCCTGCATGGGAGATTAGAGCAATGAGCACTGCACAGGATGTGGAGAGTGAAGTCATCCACACATGGACCCAGGCTGCCTCTCAGGGGCCTCGGCTGCACCTCAGACAGCTACAGCACTGTGCTCACTTTAATAGATGATCAGGGGAGTAAAATCTTAGCTTTATTGCCTGCTGATGAGTTTATTTTCCACGACAAAGGTCTGTTTACTGAGACGTACACGATGTGTGAAATTGATGGCCTTTCTTAAAACTAACTGGAGGAAGAACTTGAACTGATCCTAACTCACTGCAGCTGTTTTCAGGACACATTTTAGGACACATTATACAAAAGTTGCATCTGGTACATCTTCGCTTGCTCAAAAATGAAGCGGCTGATTTGAATCAAACATTAACTTCAAAGGAAGTCGATCAAAAGATTTTGTTTGACGATGTGTTTGATCGTAAATGATTTAAGGAGGTTCGGATGTGTTCAAGGATCAGGAAAGACATTAAAATATGCAGCATCTGATCTTTAGATCAGCAATCAGAGCCAGAAGATTGCAAATTCATATCCCAAACTCAAGAGGGGGATTTACCGTTAGGCAATACTAGGCAGTTGCCTAGGGCCCCAAGTTCCTGGGGGCCCCATAAAACTCTGTTTACATGTATGGTTAGAACGCTTATAATAGTGTGTCTGAAAAGTCAGCCGAGTACAAAACATAGAGAGGAAAACAACAAGAAAAGGGTCAAGAAGAGAGGGACAAAAGCTAGAACAAATAATGTATGTCTATTCTATTAAAATGTATAAGGGGTCTGTTTTATGTGTTGTCTTCTCAATTCAGAGGGCCCCCTGCCTGTCCTAAATCCGTCCCTGCCCAGACTAAATGATATGTGCTTCTCTATTTTTTTTAGCATTGTGCTGATTGATTTATAATCTGTCATCTTTAAAGAAGTTGAAACATTTTTGCAGAAAAACTAGATCTCATCATAAAACGTGAACGAGTTCATTCTGACGTCATATATTAAACCACAAATATGAACTCAGGTTCAGTCTTAGATTTGTTAAACTAAACTTAAATCTTTAGCAGTTCATATAGTCAACAGTGATTGTTTAACTGATCAAGACAGCAGAGATGAAAGGACAAAATGTTTTTTTCTTCTATTCTGTTTGGATTCAATTTTTAAAGCAACACTTTGCAACTTATATCCACTGGGGGCGCTAGACCTGTTACTCCCAGGTTACTCTGCTGAGAGCAAAATGTAACACTGCATTGTTGGAAATGAAGCAGTTTAAGTCATGAAAGAAACAACCACTCCTCCATATTAAATCCTACATCAGAGATCCAAAACGTTACCTGATCAGGTAAGCATATCTGTTTTTTGACTTAAAAAATGTTAAGGTTAAGCTAGCATATTTAGTCGATATCAGTAAAGCTGCATTTTTAGTCACATTGCGCCATTGGAAACCGATGTGACTCTTTCAGGTGAGCTTCGAGAAGGGAAGCTTAGATGGAGCATTAGAAGCTCAAAAAATATATGAAAATAAATAAATAAATAATAATAATTTAACTTTATTGATCTCATACTGGAGAAATTCACTCTCTGCACTTAACCCATCCCCCTTGGGGAGCAGTGGGCTGCTATTGTTCGGCACCCGGGGAGCAATTGGGGGTTAGGAGTCTTTTTCTCAGGGACCCAAAGTGGAGGCTGCAGGAATTAAACCGGGTACTTGCAAGCTTCTCAGAGCACAAGTGCACTGCTCTAACCCACTAGGCACGCCCCTTAATTTGCAAATAAAATTTACAACAACAAAATATATAATAAATTTACAAATAATTTACTATATAACAAATTGAGCTAATACTTACATAGTGACACTTTAAGGAGAAATTTCTAAGGGTGTGTCAGTGAATGAGTAATTGCTTTCTTTCTTTCACAAAAATCAAGAACCTTATTTTAACCAGACATGATGTCACCATTATGTCTTCTGGGTGGAAATGATTACAGTACAAAAACTCACAGATGTAAAAGCTGCAAAGAGAGTTTCTCCCCCCATCAGTAAGACTAAGCAATGCCTTGAGACTAATAGAACTTTTTATATGTATAAATATAAAGTAGAGTTGAAGGCAAACTTTTTCTGCATATAAACTGATAGATGTAATGAATGCACGCTGATTCATAAAGCGGTGAGTGTGTTCCTCTGACCTGAAATTGTGCGCTGATACTGGGAGGTTTCTTCTTCTTGTGAAGGTGAAGCAGAGATTTGGTGATTCGGTCATGAAGCGTCAGGTTGCTTAGGTACTTAAGTGATTTGACATTCAGTAAGTGCTGCAGATGTAAAGTCACAGTTAGTACATGACATCTAATATCTCCATCCAGACTCTTCATTCAAGCACCTTTAGTCCTACCTTTGGAAGAACTGGTTTCAACTTGTAGTTTTTGTTTCTCCTGTTTATAAAACAAAAGAAATTATTAACATTTTTGAAACCATAAGAGCCATTAAATCACTTCACGAGATTCTTTCTGAGAAGGTCATTTTCCTGACAAAAGGACCTGAACTTCCATTTTCCTGCTGGAGAGCAAATACTGCTTTGTAGGGTAAGGAAAAGAACAGGGCCAGCTGAGCTGGTCAGGCTGTTTGGATCACTAGAGGAGCCTACTTGTACACATAGCTGGACATCATTGGATTTCTTTAAACCAAATAAAGTTCAATTGGAATCAAAAATTAATCCTCCAGAGTTTGTCTTTAACAAGTCAGACTTCAATGTATTCTACAGTTACCTAGCTTTGATAATCTACTGGGCAGAAAAATAAATAAAGAAATGTGTCTCAGTGAGGTACGGGCTAAAATCTTTAAGAAGTTACTGACATCAGGATGTCATGAGCTCGCTCCAGGAGTCTGCTGCTGGCTGAGTTGACAAAGATGCCGTCTTCTTCTGTGTTGGAGCCGCTTGAAGGCAGCCGACTCCGCCGACCGACACGCCCGTTCCAGCCAAGGCCAGGAGAACTCCTTCACAACACAAGGAGTCAAGAGCAACCATTAGATTTGACTAAAGCTTTCCCACTACTACTACTAAGGTATTATTTTCCTCATGAACACAGAAAATAACTACAGCCTATTCAGAAATTATTAAATACATCTGATCTTTTTTATCTACAGAAACTTTGTTCTGATTATGATCTTTCTGGGTTTAATTATCTGGAATCTGTTTCCATGTGTAACAAAGACATTTTTGCAAAATATCTCAAAGCCATTCTCAATAGAACCACTTTTATAAAGGATTTCGAAAAAGAATGCAGACATGTCATAAATTACACACTAAAAAACTAATGCAAAATCAATATTTACTTAATAGCTGGCTATCCAGACACACAGAAATATAGACAAATAAAATATTTCTCCATATTTATTTTTCCCAGGTTATTAATAAAGTAAAAAAAAACTTTAAATTCCACAAAGTTCTAGTCTGCAGAAAAACCGTGAACCCTGTTATTTTGCATAATAAGGAAATCCCACCGTTTTCAAATACTTTCAAAGCTACACTGCAAAAACGATCTAGAAATAAGTAAAAATTTCTTAAATTAAGTGTATTCACCCTTAATTTGAGTAGGTAAATGAGATAGTTTGCCAATGGAATCAGTAGTTTTAGTCTTAAAATAAGATAATTAAATAATATGCACTTTAAATAAGACAATGGAATTGTGTTTTTCTTATTTTAAGTGTAAATTGTCTTGTTCCATTGGCAAAATGTCTCTTTTACCTCCTCAATTCAAGAAGAAATGCACTTACTTTAAGAAAAAAATGACTTATCTAGATTTAGATTTTTTGCAGTGTAATGCTAATGATTGCTGGTGATGAAGGAAAACAAGTAAGTAAAAATTAAATGTTTCTTTAACAGACTTATTTTAGCTTATGCATGAATGAATGAACTACAAATTTTTCATATAAACCATAAATTGAAATGGTTTTAAACTGTTTGCTTCATTTCAGCCGTAACCATTTTCAGTACCAACTTGGATGCAACAGACTGTGCTAAAGTAAAGTCCTGTTCTTTTGCCATTTTATTTCTGTGGTCTGAACCCACCATGACCAGTTGTTTGTATAGATTTGATACACAATATTACAATGCATCCTATATTTGTATTAATTAATCTTATCGATTTAAGAAGGGACAGTTCAATCGAATTCTTTCAGGCTGATCCTAAAAGGACAAATCAGAGCAGTATTATTTGCCATCAGATCACACAGAAATACACTAAAGGGTTTAAAGCCTCACATCTGGAGGTAAAACGTAATCACTTAGCTAGAACAGAAACAAAACCAAAGGAGTTTTAACAAACCAGTATTAAATAGCTAAAAAGGAACTCAAATGCAACATCCAACAGCTAATAAAAAAAAAGGCTGTTTCTTACGATTGGGAGTAAAGAGAAAATAGAGGCTGCAGCAAAGGCGGAATTTATTAAAATCTAGTGCAGCTGAGCAGTTTGTTTAGTTTCCATTTCCCTCCTTTGTAGATTTACGAGAAATCCACCGGAGGAGTTAGAATACAAGCCACACAATGAATAACGCACAACCAGCAGCAGCAACATGTGGAAAGTTGTTCTGTGGTATAAAAAAAAAACCCACAAAAAAATATTCTATATAAATTAGAAAGCCAAGCAGCTTTTTTTATCTTCAGATTAAAAACGAGCTGAAAGTATTTCACCTACTGCCTGTTCCATCTTTTAAATAGAGATATTTCAACAAAGCTTTTCTGCATCCGTAGGTCAACACACCTCTCTGCAGCTTCTCTACTCTACTGTTACCCACTCATTACTCCATCCAGACAGTGTGTTGCCTATGACCAAAATCTAATAAATTGGAAAATAATCCCAAAGGAGTAAATCCTGATAATCTAATTAAAATAAAAAGAACTCCAATTGGGGGAAAAGTTAAAACCATTAACTGTGGTTTATTTAAAATAAGATCTCTTTCTTCAAAAAGTTTGCTAGTTAATGACTAGATTTGATATAATCACATTGATTTATGTTGCCTTACAGAAACTTGGCTGCAGCAAGAGGATTATGTGAGTATAAATGAGTCAACTCCCTCTACTTATTTAGATTTTCTCATACCCAGATGTTCTGGGCGAGGAGGAGGAGTAGCAGCTTTCAGTCTGACTTACTGATTACTGCAAAGTTAATAATTACAACTCTTTTAAACATTTGACCCTTAGTTTCCCTCATCCAAATTGCAAAGCCACAAACCCTCTTCTTTTTGTAACGTATCATCCACCAGGTCCTTACTTTTATTTTTTAGATGAGTTTTCAGAGTTCCTTTCTGATTTGGTGTTGAATCCTGACAGAGTTATAGTAGGGGAATTTTAACATCCATGCAGACATTAAAGGGTATAGCTTAAGTGCATACTTTAATGCTATCTAACATGCTATTGGTTTGTTCAAAATGTGAATAGTCCCACACATTCTCATCTTTATACTTTGGACCTTGTGCTGTCATATGGCATTGAATTTGAAGAAATAACACTATTTCCTATTACTGGTAACCCTGTCCTCTCTGACCACTTTTTAATAACCTTCAGGATTACTTTAACAGATTTCTGCTCTCCAGAAAGAAGGTTCACTTTAGCAGATCATTATCAAATATAGCAGTTATAAATTTAAAATAATCAGTTTCACTTTTCTCTCCTCTGGGTCACTGAGCAGTGCTGCAGAGGGCACAATTTAGTTTCTTCCCCTTCAAAGGATCAATGATTTTGTTGATGGGGTTGCTAGCTATCTGCGTACTACCTTAGACAATGCAGCACCTTTGAAAAAGAAAGACTTTAAAAATAGAAAGCTGGTTCCCTGGCTTAATGCAGAGCTGTGCACTCTGAAGCAAAATGCTAGGAAACTGGAGAGAAAATGGCAATCTGCATACCTCTGGGACTACCTAGTCTGAAAAAATAGTTTACTGATGTATAAGAGGACCCTTTGTAAGACAAGAGCAGCATATTTCTCCTCATTAATAGAGATGAATAAGAATAATCCTAGATATCTTTTTAATACAGTTGCCAAACTCACCCAGAGCCATAGCTTAGTTGAACCGTCCATTCCACCTACTCTTAGCAGTAATGATTTTATGGGATTCTTTATAAATAAGATTGACCTTATTAAAAAATAAGATCATTAGCACTCCTCTATCTACGATTGATTTGTCTCTGGAAGGTGAGGCAGCATCTGAGGTAGTCATGGAATCTGAACCAGGTCTAGACTGCTTTGATCCAGTTGAACTTTCAGAGTTAGCAAAACTATCATACTACTTCATCTAAGCCTTCAACTTGTATGTTAGATCCAGTTCCAACCAGGTTAAGGAAGTATTCGCTTTGATCTCATCTCCATTTTAGATGTGATTAATCTACCCTATTACACGGATATGTACCAAAGACTTTTAAGGTAGCTGTATTTAATCCTTTACTTAAGAAACAGTCTGTTGACCCAGATGACTTGGTCAATTAAAGACCTATATCCAATCTTCTTTTCTTATCTAAAATTCTTGAGAAAGAAGTTGCCAAACAAGTGTATATATATATATATAAACAAAAAATCTATTTATTATCTCACCCTTAGTGGGGTGGTATGCGTCATACTCAAGAAGAGGAGGTATTTTGCCTTGTTGCAGGTTCTTCCCTGTCTGTCTTAATGGGCCACAACTGAAAAGCTTAACATCCCAGAAAACAGCAGCTGATGATAGAGGGCCTGTTGATCATCTGGAGGACAGCTGTTGCCCCTCTGCTTTGAAAGGTGTCAGCCAAGGTGTACCTTACAAAGACAGTATTGCAGGTCTAAAAACTCAACCCTCATTTCTGCCATACCCTCTACCCCAGGGTTCTCCAATCCCTGTCCATAGGAGCCACTGATCTACAACATGTGGGTGCATCCTTGCTTGCACACCTGAATTAAAAGAACAGCTTAATCCATATCCACAGACATAAATAACCAGTACAACATCATAACTATACATTATTTCTTCCTGGGATGAAGCGCTCTTTATGCTGCTTTTATATGGTTCTTTCTCAGGAGAGCATTTAAGTGATGAATTTTTTGCTGAGCAGGCAGGTTTGCAGAACAATAACTAGAATTACAGCCTGACATGTACCCCCAGTAAGTAACAGTAAATAAAAACCTTCAGATTTTTTTTTATGCATATTGTCCATGCCCAAATCAGATCTAGACCTCTAGAAACTAAGATATGTGGTTAAAAACTCTCCTGTTTTCTCCACCATACAAAGAGAAATTTTTCCCCAGTTGATCATCGCTCCTGATAAACGGTGACACCACACTATGCCTTTTGTGATAACTGTTTATCTCTGTGAGAGTCGCATAAAGCACTGCACTGTCTGCAGTTGTGTCCAGCTGACACACACTCAGCAGGGAACTGGATATTTATCTCTCCCTGCTGGATGATCTTCTGCCATGCATAGCTCTGACTTTACATCATGAAGGAAGCAGCTGCAGAGGGTTTAGTTCTCTCCGACTGTGTAGCTATGAGTGTGCGGAGTGGGAGAGAGGAGGAGGGCAGAGGTCAGTCGGTGGCATTTTAGTGGTTTCACTATGTCCCATCGGAGGGGTGCCGCTTTGCAAGGCATTGTCACTGCTAGTTAACCACACCGTCAATGATAATTAGAGGAAGTGCTGGGCTATGGTTAGTGGAGCATAAAGAGAACATCAGTCAGAGTATTTCTAGTGCTGGGCGGTGCATGTTTCAGAAAGGTGCAGATCATAGAAGCTGCCAGAGCAGCAACACACTAACACACTAAGAACCTGTTTAGATCATTAAATAGAATTAAACAGGAAAAACCATAACATGACATGAGACAAGCTCTTTATGCCTCATTAATTAGCTACTGAGTGCAGCCACGCAAGCTTTAACAACAAAAGTCACATTTACATTAAATTAAACATGAAAGGTAGTTTTTAATATTTCAATGTTAATATTATTATTAAATAAAAAGGAGAAAAGCAACTTGGAAAACGTTGCTCTGATTGTTGTAGCCATCTTGCTGTCTTCCTCTCATGTTTTAAAACCCTCTTTTTCTGTTGTCTGAAAACTTTTCCTGATATAAAACAACTCTTCTTAAATAAAATGTTTTTATTGAAAATGTTTGCAGTGTTTTTTTTTATTTTTTTGCTGTTTTTTTTTTAAACCAGCAGTTTTGATTATATTGTATCTTATCAACTGTAATAATTAGCACAATTAGTTTGTGGCAGGTTATATTATTCCCTTACTGCCTAAACATAATCTATTATGAAAATGCGTTACTTTTAGATGAAACTGTATTATTCTTTGGGAAATTAATGGAGACAGCTGATAAAAGAAATGTATATATATAGATATCTATCTATCTATCTATCTATCTATCTATCTATCTATCTATATATATATATATATATATATATATATATATATGTATTGATGAACTTCTATAAAACCTGAGTTAAACTGTTTAAAAATAGGTGTTTATGGCGATCTAATCCTGTCCTTAAAATGTCCCTTTAATTTAAAATTCAAGTCAGTTTTATGGGCAAAGCCATTAAGTTCATCTTTAATGTTTAAGATTGTGACGCTGTTTGATTGTGTGTATTTAGTATCAGGTTTTATTTGCTGTTTGTTGTTTTTTTATAGTGTTCAGGTCACTGCGGGTCACTCCTAAAAAGGACCTTTTTAACTGATTTTTCAGGATTAATTTCATGATTCATGTATGTGCTTGTTAAACCCTGATAATACCTGCCTGTTAGATGTTAAGGCTCATGTTTTCCCAAGCAGTTTATCCAGTTAGAACAAGATTGGGAAATAAAAGGGGAGTAATGCATTCGGGCTGTCCTTGATCTAAAAAGACAGTGTATAATCTTGATATGGCTGGAGCCAGTGAATTCTCATTTACAAACATGTGTATGATGTGATGATGTGGCAGGGTGGGACCCTGGAGATGGATAAAATGCTTCTTTGGAACATTATTCACTGCTGACTCTGACAAATTGAACCGGATGCTCCAACCTCCCTGGTCTGAGTAAGATTACCTTTCTGTAAGGGCTGTTATGTTTTCTATTCATTTCATACTAGAAACCCTATAAAGTGTTATCTGAAGTGTTTGTTCAAAGTGATCCCTTCTCAGGAAAGAACCGGGTAGAGGAAAATTAAAGATGTAAACACAGCTTTCCTTTTACAAAATAAGTTATTTTCCTGGTTAAATAAAAAATTTAAACATGCATAATTTATGGTGCTCTCTGGCAGAAGACTAAAGCCTCCTTGAAAGATATCTAAAAAAAAAACCCCAACAATCTATCCATTTAATTGCTAGCTTTGAAAAAGTAAATTCTGTTTTCAAGGAAGACCACATTTTTAACAAGCTACATTTAAAAGCCACCAATATTTCCACCATTCCGTTCCCGTGGTTAACACTCCTTTAATAAAACACCAGAGGCATTCTGGGAATCACTCCTGTTACCTGACACCTATACGTCCCAGAAGATGTAAGCCAGCTGTGTATACTGACAGCATGCAGGGGTCTAGCCTGCATGGTCATTAACTTATTTGATTAGTAATCAAATTACAAACAATTTCATTACTATTACTAATAACATTGTATGATCTGGTGAACTGTAAAGTGTCTTGAGATGACATGTGTTGTGAATTGGCACTATATAAATAAACTGAATTGAATTTAATTGAAATATTGCACACTTCAAGAGAATATATAAGTTTATAAATAATGAGTATAAATACGAATGTGATTAAATGAACGGTTCCTGCATTCAAGCGTAGGCTTAAAACTTTCCTTTTTGGTAAAGCTTATAGTTAGAGTGGCTCTGGTTATCCTGAGCTATCTCTTTAGTTATGCTGCTATAGGCTTAGACTTCTGGAGGACATAGGGACCCCTATTTCATCATCTGCTTCATTCTATCTCTATTCTCCCACTCTGCAGAATCTGTTAGTTCAATCTCTAATGTTCTGCTCTCTCTGCTTTTTCTCAAAGTAGCTTTACCTCTTCTGTTCCTGTTTGGCTGTGACACCATCCTGTAGAGAAATATCAGCTGTGCTGCTGCCATCAACACCTTTGTTGGATGTCGGCCTGTTTTTCAGTGTAGTTCTGTTTCTCTGACTGTGACTGGCTGGATGTGCTCTCTTCATCCTCTGACATGGGAGCTGGCTCAGAGCTCGTCTGCCTGGCTGTGTGTTTCCTGGACGGGGCCGCCTTTTACAATTGTTTTTTGTATCTCTGCTTCTGTCTCCTTGAACCCCAGTCGGCCTCGGCAGATGGCCGCTCACACTGAGCCTGGTTCTGCTGGAGGTTTCTTCCTGTTAAAAGGAAGTTTTTCCTCTCCACTGTCACTACAAGCATGCTTAGTGTGAGGGTTTGCATTCGAGTCAATGAGTCGATGCAATCAACTGGTTTTCCTTAGATAGAAAACTTTCAACCAATCTGACTGGATGATCTGGTGCCTTGAGATGATGTGTTGTGAATTGGTGCTATAGAATTAAACTGAATTGAATTCACATTAAGCTCTGATCTAGAGAGGATTAAGTAATCTGTATTTGCTGGTATTTTGATATGTGTTGTTATAGTGGCCATACATGCATATACCTCTGCATACACACACATATGCATGTATGGGTTTTAAATTAAGAACTTGTTTAAAGATAAAGGGACAGGACTAGATAAACTATAGCTTTATCATGCTCCCTTTCAAACATCATGAGATTTGTTTACAAAATCTTTTGTTTGATGTTTCATGTTATTAATTTACTTAACTTGTTTAACTGCTCCATGTGTAAACATGTGTATAATGTTCGAAATAAAGAATAAAAAAAAATAAACAAATACAAAAATGTCTGTGTACTTACCGTGGGGATTTTTCAATGATGGTGTTGCTTCCCTGAATGTCTGATAAAGGCATCCGAGGCGTCCTTCTGGTCTCGCCTGGTCACAAACAAACCGGTATTAAAGAATGCAAAAAAAAAAAACAAACAAAAAAAATCCTGAATAAATTCATTGATTCACAGAAAGGACAAAACAAGACAGTCACACAGCAGCAAACAAAAAACACACTTCTAACTCCATGGTGTTATTGCAGTAAGTGTTTGGTGACTTTTTATGATCCATACAACCTACCGAGGATGATTTAGTATTAAATGGAAATCTGTGGGGTTAACAGTGATTTGCTCTCGTTAGTGCTGAAATGTGAGAGATGCAGCTAAAGAGTTATTTACATTAGTCTAGACTAAACTTATTTGATTAGTTATTTTAAAGATGACCCCCATTTAAATACCCAATATAAGTGAAAATCTAAGTGCGGTGGCAGAGTGAAAGGGCTGTGGTGATTAACTATCATTTCCTCTGAGGTCGTGCTGAAGAGTCACAGAGATCTACAGTGTTAGCCTACTCAGAAAGCAAACTGGGACCGAACGTTATACCATTCTCTGTTTCATCATCACTTTGCACAACAATTTCACTCTCATCTGGAGCTGCAAGGTAGCAAAGAACAAACACAAAAAAACATTTGAGTGTAATGAGAAGTTCATGATGCGTGTCCAACACCGTGTGAAAAAGCTGCCTGTGAGCGAGTTAGTCAGGAAACTGTCGGTGTCATTATTTCCCATCACCGGTACACAATTTGTTAGCGACATCTGATGTGAAGCGGAGCTGAAATGTCAGCTACACTAACAGGCTATAATGTGAGCTACACCCCCTGAGAAACGACCCACAGATTCGCTGGTGCCCCGGATTAAAGTCAGCAGGCAGAGCACTGCCACCATGCATCCATGGTTCTGCAGAAGTAGCCACATGTAACAGAAGTGACAGAATGGTTGAAGCATGCTAATGAACATCATGCAAGAAGGAAACCGAGGGATCAGAGACCAAGCATCTAGTCTACCACTGGAGCTGCAGTGAACACAATAAAAATAAATTAATAAACATCACAAAAAAACTTTCATAATGTTTGAACCTTTTCACATTTAATCACATAAAGTCGAATTCAGTTAATGGGATTTCATGTGACAGACAACAAAAGGAAAACTACTGTATAAAGTGGATTGCTTCTCATATTTTTCCACAGTTTTTAAAGAAAAATGAGTCTCTATATTTAAAGCAATGCCTCTAAAAAAGTTCCAGTACCTTCTGCAGTCTTAATGTAATGTTTTATTCCTTTCAATATAACCTCAATATAAACAGCTTCTTACTAAAGTCAGTGTCTTGAGAGAATAATGCAGAAGACCAGCATGGAGACCAAGCAACACGATATTCTGAAGAAGGTTGAAGCCCTGTTAGGATATAAAACCACATTTTCCATTTTTTAAACAGCTGATCTTAATTTAAGAAACAGCTAAGGTCTCCATGGAAACTCTGAAGGAGCTGCAGAGCTCAGGTGTGAGAATCAAATGACGGGACAATTATTTGACCGGCTCTCCATAAACCTGGTTTTGTAGGTAACAAAGTAAGAGAAAAAAGTCCAATTTATTTACTGACAAAAACCACTTATTGTAAACTCTCTATATATGGACAGTGGTTTAGTTTTGGTGAAAATGAAAAAACCTAGATTTTTAACCTGAAAGCACTGAAGTAACAGTAGCCATTACTCTGAACACACCATTCCCCAGCAAAACAAGGTGAAGGCAGCATCATGCAATGGGCAGCATCAATGCTGGTCTTTAGCAGTGTCAGAACAGTGGATCGGAATAGATAAGAAAATGCTAAATTTAGGACAAACCTTAAAGAAAAGCTGGGGCAGAGGTTCATCTAACAGTAAGGACAATAGCTCTACAAGGAAGCAGGAGCAACCATGGAACAGATTAGAACAGGGGTGGATTATTCTAGTTTATGAGGGACTCTATTAGATTTATCTTTTGGTTCAAAACCTGAATCGAGTAATTTGGTGAGTGAGAACTGATTGGATATTGAAGAGGTAATTCAGCTATTCAGGTTTGCTGGACCAAGGATGAATCAAACAGTTGCTGGATAATGGCCTTCAGGAACTGGAAATGCCTATCTGGTTTAGAGGGAATTGCATACTATGGTGGCAAAGCCCCAGTCAATGTACAGACTTTAATCAAACTGAGTTGATGATACACATCTTAAAGGTATAGTGGAGGATTATCTATTTAAGTGTGGATCATTAAAATAAGTGGTCCTCCTAATTGCCAATCATTCTGGTGATATGTTTACGTAAGGCCGTCCTACGTGCTCGTCCCCATTTTCACTTACCGGTGGCGAGTCTGTCAAATTTCAAATTTTTTTTCGGAAAGTGAGCTTGTATGAGTGATGCAGACACCATCTTTTAGAGTGCGCATGAGGAGAAATGTGCTCGTGCACGCTCTCACACACTTTTAATAGGTGTTCCCTCTCTGGAGCGGGTACAGGGTTGTGCATGTGTACTTTTTCCTTAAAGTGGAGAGGGCGGCTCTTTTCAAAAATTCGCTAAAATCCTCCTTTATACCTTTAAACTGATTTTCAAACTGCTTTGCCAAGAATATGCAGAAAAGACAGTTGATAGATCTGCAAAGGAGTGGATAGGTACTGCAGAAGCCTTGCATGTAACTTGTGCTATAGAAGCTAAATGTTGGAAAGAAATACTCACAAACACAGATTATCTGTAAGAAACTTTGAAATGATTTATCATTTTCATTCAACCACACATATTAGTACTACTTTGTGTTCTATCACATACAATCCCAATGTTTTAATTTGTATTTCCTGGATGAGACAAAATGTGACAAGGTTTCAAGCCACTGCACAGGTTATAGATTAGTAGCCACGATGTGGCTACAGTAGAGCTGATGATGCTGGTCGTTCTCATCCCAACCGTTTCCCAAAGTCATGGTCTAATATCAAAGTTAGGAAAGGTTATTGTTTTCTTGGCAGCCTTACTGTACTTCTCCTCTTTGCATCTCTGCAGGATCTCTAAGCTTCTCTGATGCACAGGGTGCTGCAGAAAGCTAAAACTATCCATTTTTTTCAGTACTGCACAGGGAGCAGCGTCATCATGCCCTTGGAGAAGCAAAACAAAAAGGAAAGAAAGGAGAGAAAGAAAAACATAAGGACAGAGTAGAGAGAAAAGGGAGAGAGGGAGAAATAAAGAGATTAGACAGTGCAGAAGTGGAGGATCACAGGAGATGCAGTTTTCTACTTGAACAAGAGAAGATGGTTGACATTTCAACACGGAACTATGAGGTTTCCCCCCTATGAGTCTCTGTGTACAGTCAGGGCCAAAGGTTTTTTGCCGTTTCAAATTTACAGCTTCAGTTTTCTCTGGTTTTAAATTATTATTTTTTTTCCATTATAAAGTTCAATCATAGTAGAACTGAGTCTCATTGTAATTTTGCACTGAAACAAAACGATCAGCTGAATCATTTTCAATGTTAACATTCAGTACCTCCCTCTGAGGAATCCAGGATTATTTTACCACCACTGCAGAGCTTGGTTGGTGCAGGCAGAAGGTGGGTGTGGCTGGATCTGCACACACACTAGCTACGTTTACATGCACAAAATTTCCCTGATCCGATCTAAACCCTGGTCGATTGGAAATTTAAAATCTCTGTTTACATGGACACTAAATAAAATTATCCAATCATGACATGTGTATAAAAGAACCAAACTATTGATCAGAATAAAATTAGTTTAGTAGCACTGCTGCGTTGCAGCAAGAAGGTTCCGGGTTCGATTCCCAGCCGGGGTCTTTCTGCATGTTCTCCCTGAGCATGTGTGGGTTCTCTCTTGGTACTCCAGCTTCCTCCCATAGTCCAAAAACATTAGGCTTCCCTAAATTCTCTTCTTCTCTTCTTAGGTGTGTGCATGAATGGTTGTTTGTCTCTGTATTGCCCTGCGATGGACTGGCGACCTGTCCTTGGTGTTCCCCGCCTCTCGCCTGTAGACAGCTGGAGATAGGCACCAGCACCCCTCGCCATCCCAGTAGGGGTAAGTGTGACTGAAAAGGGATGGATGGACTTTAGTAGTAGAAGAAGAAGCTGCCTGCTTGTCCGTACTTCTCAATTCTCAACTTTAGCTAATCTTGGCACCTGCCCCTTACATTTCTGTTTCTTCAGTTCTTCAGTCATGTCTGTTGATGTAGTTTTTTCAATTATGGACCTTCATCGCACCATACTTTTGTTTATGGTGGTCCTTTTGCTTAAGGGTCAGTGGTACCTTATGGTAACACTTCTTCACGACAGGGGTAGAAGAGGGCATGTTCATCCACACATTACATTTTGTCAGATTGCACCGAATCTTCAGCCCGACACATTTACATGAAACATTTTCCATCTGATCAGGCATTCAATACAATATCTGTGTCCATGTAAACGTAGCTAATGAAACAAAGACAACATCCTAGTGGAAACGCCTATCCAAGACAAGGATCTTGGAGAATTATTCAGCAAAATGTGCAAGAATGCAGAACAGAGCCCTTCTGCAGACATATTTTATCCGTTTTCCGAAGACTGCCGTGAATACAGTGCCATCAAGACATCATCCGGGTTTAACGTCTTCCAGCCATTCAGAACCAATTTGGAGTAACATTTTCCAGGGTGATGTAAAGTAAAGACAAAATGCACAAATAATAACAAATTACTTAAAGTTGAAAACTCTTAAATCAAACCAGATGTCAGAAATCTTGATGGATCTTAAAACTACTGAGAACCTGGAGATATTTCTCTAAAACAGAAGCCAATTAAATGTGATCAGTTCCAACCACTAACCGTTCAGGAATGTCCTCGATTGGCCAGGATTTGGCTAAAATGTCGATATGAGGAGGAAGCTGAGTGCCGTCAGTGCTGGCTCCTCTGAAAACTGATGTGTTTGCTGATTGGATGCATTTGAAGCTCCTGGCTTTAATTACAAATCAGCAACAGCAACATGCTGAATTAACCTCATTAATCCAAAGGTTTGTATCACTGGCAAAACATTTGGCCAAGACTGTAGATGCTTAACCCATAAGCCTCTTCCATGCATTAAACTCTATTTTCTTTTTCTACACATTTAGCCTCTTTAGACAAGAAGATTGCAAGTGACTACATCAGTTCATTAGAATTTAGTCAAGAATAACATTAAAACATTGCATAGATTTCTCCTTAAACATTTTATGTTAACACTGATTTATTCTGAGGTTTAGTTAAAGGATTTTTATCTATCTATTCAAACATCTACAGCGAAAATGAAGGAAAGGCTTTAGAGGGAGCAGGATGTGTGTCTGATTCACACACTGACGCTCATTTTAAAATGATCTATACTGATATTTATGGCATCAAAAGAGTCATTTTAAAAGTGAACTCTAAAGGGAGAAAAGGGCATTCAAAAGAAGAGGAAGCTGAGAGAGGCGAAGAGCAGACTTCTGTAAAATCCACGGTAAAACTCTTGGCACTATGCATAAAACAGTACAGAATAAGGACTACAGATGGGAAAACTGAATTAAAAGTCGTATTTATTATCCCGCCTGCTCTTCCAACAAGTCCTGAGCAGTAAATGTTCGTACAGTTTTACTTCTTTTAATAAGATGCTAAAAATTGACATATTTCCCATTTATCTTTCAGCTTGGCTTAGTCATTTTATCCAAATAAAAGATGCAATATATAACAGTTTTTTTCAGTTGGAATTGTATCTGGTTTAAGCAGCAGTTTGTTGCGACTAGGGTTGAGTATTGGCATGGGTGTTGCGATACGACACAAATCGCGATACTTTGGTTATCGCGATTTTTCAATATCTCAATATATTGCAATATTTTTCCCAGCTATCTAATTAAATGTATAGGGGGGGGGGAAAGCAAGTGTTGTAAATTTTCATCAGAAGAAGGTGATTGTTTAGTTATTTTGGCATCCATGATGTTTAGGGTTTGAGTCTTGACTGCTTCAACTACCGCTATGGCTCTGTGCTGCACAGCAAAATGGCTCCCCAGCGCCATCTACCAGAGTGGAGGTGCAGAGGCAGCTCATTTTCCCCTAATTGTTTTAGGTTAAAATGTTTTTTAATTCCTTGAAAGATCAATATCATATCAGGCAGCCAAAAATCATGATATATCAGCAAATATACTTTTTCCCCACACCCCTTGTTGTAACAAAATATTCTAAATATCAATTAAAAATATTTGGACATTTTTTCAAATATATGTTAATAGCTTAATACTATGAATTTCATACTAGTCTGCGCCGACTCGCCTCACAATAGTCGGGGTCCTTTTAACGTTTCTCTATATGCAGTTATTACAGTAGTGCAACATTTAACACTTTAAAGGAATTTAACCAGTTGCTATAGATGTATTTTCTTACCAGTCTTCTTGTGCGTGTGTCTCTTTCCAGCCTCTCTAAAAGCCACCAAGGCCCTGAAGTACGCTCTGAGTACCGCCCAGCGGAAAGTGGCCGACGGGTCGATGCCGATCAGGCTGCAGATAAACGCATTCTTGCTGCTTTTTAGCAGAGCTACGATGTCAGGCCGCATGTGATCCGTGTTCTTCTCCCTAAAATCCTGGGTTGGTATACGAATTATTCTATGAAACATTCTGAATTTCCTTCCATCTGGATAGAAATCATCATCTTTCACTTACAAGGAGATATCCAACTGACCTTAACGCCGTATTTGACTTTACCAGCATAGTGTCTGATGATGAAGGCGGGCTCCATGACGGCAGGGAACTCGATGTAGCTGTTTCCCTCATGCTGCCGCTTGAACTTATCCAACAGCGTCTGATTGGTGGCTTGAGGGAAGCTGCAGTTAAGAAGAGAGCACTTTAAAGAACAAAAGATCCTGCATCTGCTTTAAATGCTCGAAAAACAACAGAAAATCCGTGCACCGAAGCACTTGTTTCAAGCTGTCACATCGTGGATCCCAGATCATTAATCATAAAAAAAAAATTTTTAACAGGTTTTTGATCTCTACTCGGAGCATAAGTTGATGAAGAACAGAAAAAAGTCATAAATCTTATCTGCAACCTGTTAGAAGAGATCCCACCCCAATAAGATGACATGATGCTCCTCTTTTCCACAAGCTGAATCCCTGTTCTGAGGCCAGCCAGGATGGTTAAACTTCACTCACATGTTCTCAATTACATCTGGGCTCCATACACTGTGGGCTTCACCTTGATTGTATTTATTTTCTGAGTTTTTTAGGAGGCCATTTTCTTTTCCTTACAACATCAACGAATAACTTTAATGAATTTATGCTCAAAATTGAGCAGGAAAATATACAGCTGGGCGTACTGTATAGTTGGGAGTACTGATGTCTGCTGAGGCGCAACATTAAAACACATTTAGAGTTATCGCTGCTGCAGCAGCTATCCGCCTGCTTTTTGTTGCTTTTTTGTTGTTTTGCACATGGAAAGAAATAATTAAAGTCATAAATCTGTAAAAAAAAAAAAAAAAAAAAAAGATTGTGTAATTTCAACAAAGGTAGCAGTGACTTTAGTGATTTCAGGTCAGATTTCTTTATGTGTCATTAATAGCAACAGCCAGAGAATCTTTTAAGAAAAAAAAAGAAAAGACGAGGCGTTTACAGGAAGAAGATGAAGGAAGAACGAGACACCAGGGGATCTGGAACAGAGTGAAACCTGAGCTTCAAAAACAAGACAGCTGAAAGACTGTGTGCTTTCCGGCTTTTCCATGAGGGAAAAATCTGTATCAGTGCTTAACAGGAGAGAAAAAGAATTAAAGAAGGAAATATTGTTCCTAAATTAGCCATGGATGTCACAGAATCTTTTCCTGCTCTGAATCAACTGAAAAGAAAACAGAGCTGTGATCAAATCAGAATGCACGCCCTAACCTTTTTACAGTATTAACCTAACAGGACTATAAAAAACAGAAATATCACAGATAGATATAAGGGTTGATTTAAACTTCCAGGTTAGCTGAGGTATGAGACGAATAAATGCCCTCCTCCTTTTATCCATACCAAGCTCTGCTCTCATTTACCGAACAGTAATGTGTCATACAAGCTCAGAAATCAGCAGTAAAGAAACATTTTCTCTGGATTAATCTCAACAATAAGCCTTGATTTTAAAATAAGACCAGGAAGAGGCGAAACATTGTTGGGATGCACAAATCCTGCAGCTGCTGTGTCAGTATTTTATGTTTTACATCTGATGGGGTTTAGTGTTTAGGCATATTTTTCTAATAGCGGACAGCATAAAGACAAAGAGGCGGTTGAAGCTGGAATAACACCAGAAACCTTGCAGCCGTGTCAGAATGCCTGCCAGTTAGGTTTCAGCCAGCCAAATGCACCGGATGAACTTTTTAACAGAGGCAGAAATTGTTCCTGAAGAAATGAATGGCTAATGCTAAAATACTCACTTGCATTCTTCATCCAGCAGGTGGAACAGTGCGGTGGGCTTCTTGCTGACCAGGTTGATGCAGCCAGTATTGTCGATATAATCGATGTTCATCCAGCTGATGCCCTCTGCTCTGTACTCCTCCTGCATGAAACAAAAGGAGAAACAACCTTCAGTGATCAGTGATTTATTCATATGGTTTTGGGTGACTGTTCAGATCCTATTGGAAATATCATGCCTACTTAATTTAATGTGGAGGATGTTTCTTTTCTGGGTGGATCATCAAAATAAGTGGTCCTCCTAATTGTCAATCATTCTGGTGATATGTTTACGTAAGGCTGTCCGACGTGCCCATTTTCCCTTACCAGTGGCGAGTCTGACATAGTGGAAAAATTGCCAATCTTCTGGAAAGTAAGCTTGTATGAGTGATGCAAACAGCAACTTTTAAACAGAGTTTGTTTTAATTAACTAATTTTAATAAATTAATTAATGACTACCGTGGCATCAGCCCCCTTCTATTGCATAATCTGTTTGGATACAGAATTGCAAACATTAAAGAGAAAATACTCAAAGTTACAGAATCCTTCGAAAGATGACATCGTCATGAGCTGATAGATATAGGGTCCCAAATTCACATTTTGACTCACCGGCCAAGTGGACCGGAATGAAAGAATGAATTAATAAATTAATGCAGAATGAATGAATGAACAAATGAATTAATGAATGAATGAATAGGACTTTTATTTCAGACAATTTAACAAACAATGAATTAAACAAATACACACAAAAACCAAACACCAATTTCCAAACTAAGTGAATTCCCCTGAACATAATTCAAAAGCAAAACGCTTTTCCAAATAAGCCTGTCGGTATAGAGAAGAAAGACAAAAAACAGAGCGTGCACGAGGAGAAATGGGCTTGTGCACGCTCTCATACAGTTTTATTAGACGTTTCCTCTCGGGAGCAGGTACAGGGTTGTGCATGTGCATTTTTTTTTTTAAAGTGGAGAGGGAGGGTCTTTTCAAAAAATTTTTGAAAATTCTCCAGTATACCTTTAAGTTTAGTTGTTGTACATCAGGGCTCCACCCTCAAATCATGTGTATTCATCATGGTTATCATCCTGCTTACTCTGTTTGTGGAGTTAAAAATATCCCAAAACGTTGTAAACTGATAATTTAAACTTTATATTGGTGTGCGTCATGACTCGTCCGCAGGCGTCACAAAGCCAATCGTTTTAAATGTAAACGAGAGGATGGGTCAGAATTTCTTCCCAAGAGAAAGACTAAAATACATTATATAGATGCTGAAGAATTCCCAGTCATCCAGGTCATAGTCATTCTAAGAAAATAAAAAAAAAAAACAATCCACTGGACTTTGTTTTCCAAGCTTGAAGACGTTTTAACCCATTACAAGGCTGTTGGGCTACTCTATAAAGCCTGGAACTCAACGCTAATCCAGACATTTTTAATTAAAAAAGTTTCCTGGATGGGAAGCAAAACATCTTCAAACTTGGCAGAGTCCAGTGGATTGTATTTAAACTTTTCTTGGAACATTATATAGAAAAAGTCTCTTTCCAAATAAGAATTTAACCAACTTACAAGATAAATTAAATAAAATAAAAAGTGAATCCTGCTTGTGTTTTCAGCAGGTTAAATTCCTCTTAGAGTATCTACACATTTCTCTGGTGTATAAGGAGATAAATGGTTTTGGGCTGGCATAGATTTTAGCTACTTGTGTTTCCCCGGGCTGAAAGTAAACAAATACACCCAAAATCAGAGTTTATCCATAAAAGCTAGTATTTGCTCTGTCAGATCATTTCTATTAAGCTTTAGAGTTATTAAATACAGTGGAATCCGCTTATAGTGACCACGTTGGTCCAGAACATATTTGAACACTATAAGTGGTTGATTACTATATCCGAATTTACCGTTATTTCACTAATTCTCGATGCAGAATATCATCTAAATGCCATTTGTATGGTTTTTCAATGAGAAAAATGAGATTAAACGGATAGCTACTGCATTTACTGAATTTTATTACAGTACCATGCAACTTTCATCACAGTGTACTGCGCTGTGCACAGTTTTAACCACCGGTGTTTTTTTTTTTTGACAAGTCTTAAGTTTGAAACAAACTGTTTCATAGAACAACAACATAGCAGATAACTGCATAGGCTACAGAAAATTAAAGCTAGCCTACGTCTGTTTTGTGTTGTGGATCTGCTTTGTGCATTAAGAAATCACTTAACATTTTTATCCATGGTGTCCTGCATTAGAGTGTCGTCCAACACCGAGTTCACGTCTTTTTCAAAACGATATAAAGGGTCAAAATTTTTGAAATCAACATGCAGGAGACCAGTCTTTAAAATGCAAACTGCATTCCTTATCTCAGGTCTGGAAGGGACAACAGTCTCCATATCTTCATGCACTGGTACTCGCATCAAAGCGCTGTTCTACCTGCTCGATGATGTCCTCATCCTTCACGGGCTCTGACACCGGAGTGCTGTCATCACTTTCGATCCACTTATTATTTTTGCACGTTTACATTCATAAAATGGCCAAAAATGAACACTATAAGCGGATTTCTTGATTACTATAAACAAATCATTTAAACAGCGTTTGTATTGAAATGATTCTGTCCAAAGCCTTTTGAACACTATAAGCGGTTGATTAATATATCCATGACGACTATAAGCGGATTCCACTGTTTCTAAATGTGCTTTTTTTTTCATGACTTTTATATGTTGCTTCATGCTAATGAAGTTGTTCATTTAATCTGGTGTATTTGTGTTAATTTTGTGTGTTACCACTTTGAATGACCCAGAGCTTTTCAAACAAGCCAACCTTTCTTTTAGAAAACTTGAATTACCTCATACCAGCATCAGTTATTTACAGGCTCATCATTTACCAATTTAAGCAACAACATCTGCAGAAAGTGTCTGAAGTCTTTGTGCTTTATTATTCAAAGAATCCATGTCTTTCCCAGCTTCATGTGTTCCTGGAAAAGACATTTAACCAACAAAGACCTTAATCCAGGGAAGGTTTAATAAAATGACTGGGTTTTTTTTTTTCTGCTTCTTTCGTTCTTACTCCAAAGTCTGGAAGCTGGAAAAAAAATGGGTTTAAAGATTTGTTTATTCAGTCTCTGTTCAGGAAATTTAAGATTCAAGAGGCAAATGTTCAACAACATCAATTTATATTTAGCAAACCTTTAAGATTAGCCCTGTGGCTTTAATATAGATAGAATGACATCAGCTAGGTACTATTGCTTATTAGTACTATTTTCCCTTTTTTATAGATTAATGGTTTTACAAAGCGTTAGATTTATATATATATATAAAAAATATATTTTCCTCAAACACTTTGTTAAACATCCTTTAAGTTCCTTTTTAAAGTATTTATCTTTCAAAAATGTCACCAAAGCAGGCAGTATGCAGCCAAGTGTTGGGATAAGCAGAAAGGGATAAGCAGGGGTGAGATCAGGATGATGGAAAGTGACAGTGCATATGATCTAAATAAATAATCCAAGGACCTAAAATAAAATGCTTTGCTGAATAATGGATTATAAAATCCTGACCTGTAATGTTATTGATTAAAGCTCACTGTTCTAATTCTGGACTCACCATAAGGGGCCTGTGTCTGTTTTATGGAGGGTTGCATTTGTTTTTGGAGGTTGGAATAAAAATTCAACTGCAGTATCAATGTTTGCATCCATAGAGGGCAAAGGCCTCAACATAGCGGGACTACTTCCAGCATATTCAGCCAATCTAATCAGGATCAGCTGTACCACAAAGTTGACCATCCACCAACTCACTAACTCAATCGAATTAGAATTCATCATGGATCATGGAACGTGCACACATGAAGGGGCGGGTTCAATGTAGGAGACCAATCGCAACCATTGAAGGGAGGGTGCCGTATTTCTCCTCATCTTACAGAAATATGAAAGAGGGGAAAAAAAGCCTGATTTTTATATTGTGGTGAATATGCACTTTCACAGATTTCCAGGTAGTGACTCACCTACGATGCATTCAAATCCTTCTTTGATAGACTGTTTTCTTGATAAACTTTCCTGATGTTTTACATGAAGCTGCTGGTTGCATAATATCCCATGGCCATACATGCAGTCTGTGATAAAGCGAGGAACGCACTGTTGTGAGCTGCACAACCGACACAGTTCCAGGATCCGGCATATATGCAAGTAGTTCTCATAGTGATCCAAAGGATTTTCTCACAATTTGAGCTCTGATTTTGATTATATACTGTTATTTAGCTATATTTACAATTTATACAAGAAACTGTTATGTGTGTATGAGGACATCAGACAGGAAAAAACAAATACAAAATAGCAAAAGGTGTTAAGCCGGGCTTACACTGTATGATTCTTTGCCCTTTTCGGGCGAATTTCCAGTCGTGCAAGAATTTTCCGATCGGCCTTACTTCAGCCCGATCGTGTGTCATGTAGTGAACAGGGGATCAGCCTCTCACGACCACCTCCTGATTAGGGATCGTGAGGTCGGGAGAAAATCAGACATGCAAATCACTCAGTGTGCATGCGCAAACAGGGACTCCTCTTCTTCTTTTTGGTTGCCTTTTCTTTTTAGGGCTTTCAGGACAAAATTGCACAACACAGCGCGTTTCACTCTAGTGAATGTATAAAATAGACATGAAACAAATATGCCACACCACCATCCTCAAACTACTTCCAGTATCATTCTTTGCCTTTTTATAAGGCAGTATGGTTCAGTTGTAGATCACGTGACGCATATGATGCAAAAAAAATAAAAATTCCCATTAGTTTTGTGAATTTTAACAATTTCGTTACAACTGAAAAAATACCTCATCAAATTGTAAAAGTTTTGTCGAAAAACTGTTTTCTTCAAAATTCCAGTGTTTCCCTTTAGCGAATCTATTTTTATGATTACAATTTGCGTAATTTGATGGTCAAAGGAAACACAGCTAGTAACTAAAGTCTGAAGTCAGTTAAAACAGAACAAAAAGGCGTTTGTAGAGGATGCGTCATAGATGTGCGTTTTTAATTAACTTTAATAGGGGTTGTGTTGTAGGCTGTGGTCAAGTGGTCAAATTGGGGTATGTAGATTTTACATGGACATAAGTAATTGCAATAAATGTCCAGTCGCACTAGAACTTTTTCATGTAAACAAGCCAGTCGGAATATTCTGATGGGATTCGGCAGGGCAGGATGGGATTGTAATCTAACAGAAGGGCCTTCAATGCTGATTGATAATCCGATCAGCGTGCATGTAAATGGTCATCAGGATCCAGTTATTCTGAATGAGGCAAGATGACCCGAGTGCACATAAGCACTCCGCCTCAATGTGATTCATTTCTGCTCTGGTAGCTAAATACAATATTACATCTCGTTATATTTTGACTGACAGGTTTGCGTAAAACATTTTTAGTCAGATCTGCAGCTTTATTCCAGTTACCTATGTCCATATAAATAGAACAACCTAAATTTTTTGTTTTGTTTTTTTTAAATGGAAAACAAATGTTATCTGATGGACAGATTTTGTGCATGTAAACATTGCTAGTGTGCTGTTTGTTAAACACACTTTGATCACAATGTTTGCCAAGCAGAACCTGATGATTTTGAAGCAGCACATATCAAGTGCCACATCTTCATAAGAGTATAGCCAAACAAAAATATTAAATTTCAACCTGTTTTTGTTTGTTTTTTCCCCATTTATTTCACTGTACTAAAAAGTTCTCCATTTTCGCTAGATCTTAAACCACTAGAGTAATTTTTCGATGCAATGGAACAGGAAATTTGCATCTCAAATGTGCAGTTACCTAAACAGAACCGTAAAGGTCTGATATGGATATGCAACAGTGATGGTGAAGCGACGCAGGATTACGGAGTTCTAACTGAAGCAGAGAAGCTTTGCAAGCTGTGTGGTCATTTTCTCCAGGTATCAAAAGAAAATTGTACTAAAATATGTTGATAATTTACATTACGTCGGTCAATATCAATTATAAACCTTAACGACCAACATTTCTACCCTATAAACACATAGGAGGGCTTTAACTATGTTGTAACTGTATAATTATGAACCTGCTGCGAGGCTTTTAAGGCTCCCAACATGTCTGGGCAGGCTGCTCACTTAAACAAAGTAAACACAATGTTTAACCTGCTGGCAAATCTTAAATCGTGACTCTAAAAGGCCTTTGAAGTTTAATCAGATCAATTAGGAGAGCCTGTATCTTTGCAAAGTGGTTAAAGTGGACATACTCTCAGCTATCCTGTTGCACAAGTGATGACAGGAAACTCTGATTTATTACAGTTACTATATTGTACATGGATTGTGTGGTATGCTAAACCAATGATTTTGCCTCAGGTATGAGTAAACAGGTTGAAATGTTGTTGAAATATTGGTTGCATAATAAAAACAGAAAATGAGTTCAGGTCCAGTCCCAACAGGAAAGCTGTTCCTCTGAAATGGGCTCATCGTTTGCATAATTCAATAACAAAACATTCTTCTACAGATAAACCAAAATCAACCGACCTGTTCGAGCTTAAAGATGTGCTGATTGAAGTAATGCTGAAGGCGCTCGTTGGCAAAGTTGATGCAAAACTGCTCGAAGCTGTTGTTCTCAAAGTCCTCAAAGCCAAAAATGTCAAGCACACCGATGGACAAGATCTGAGGGGGAATAAGTAAATTTACTTTCAAGAATATGCTGTAAAATTCAAGTTATAATTTCTAAGCATTAAATAGATTTTACAGGTGGACATCTTCCGTCTCATTTTACCTTGGTGGTCTCCTCCAGGTCTTTGATGTTCAGCAGAGCGTGGTTGATCCTGAACACAATCCAGTCAAACAGAGCGCTGTACAGAGACTTGGCCATCGAATCTCGCACCGTTCCAGCCTGAGAGGAGAAGGGACACACTGGCTGTTAAACATTTATTAGGGCATTCACCAAAAGGACCACTTAATTATGATAAGTCGACTCACACCTAAACAACTCGAAAGTTGCCCCCTGGCAGGTGTGGGCCTGCATGGCGGTGTGTGTGTGCATCATCATTTTATGGGCTTAGTAAATAGACCGACCTTATATAAACAAGGCTGTCAATGCAGACATACGCATTTTATTTTAATTTTATTATTTTTATATAGATGAGGGCAGTTTTAATTCTTTCTGCTCCCTTTAAGTTATGAATGAAAGAATTATGTTGTGTTTTATTGAATGAAATAAATAAACTAAAGATATTGCATAGCTCAGTTTAGAGTTTCACCACCTACACCAAGAGCTGCATGCTGTTCAGGGTCCCTTCTAGAGCTTGTATTGTCTCATCTGAGCCCAGTTAGATAACCTGCCACACCGAATCGGTACCCGCATTTCTTGCCAGGATACCAACACATAGCATGCCTCTCTCTGATTGGTTGTTGTCTGGCAGAAAGGGTTCGGATTTTTCCAACTCACGCCTAGGCTGCTTTTCACGCGCCTCGGAGGCTTAAATGTTCATGATGCGTTTCTTCAGCTGCTCGAAATGCAGCACCTCTTGATGCGCCCTAATGAGCTTACACCATAGACTTTATATGTAGCTGCTTCTGCTGCTCAAAGCCGGCCCCCCCTCCCTGAATTAATTTGATGATGTCATAGAACGAGGCATCGATTTGACTTCAACTTTTACCGTCAAAACAAACTTATCTGATTTGGTCATGTTTATCTCTGGGAAAGCTGTGCTATTCTATGATGATATGAGTTTGTTGTGATGCCTGATGAGGGAACAGGCAAAGAGGGAGCATTTGACTTTCAAGATATCTAAATACCACCTAAAATATAATAAGACAGGAGAAAAAAGTTACCTAGCTGAGAAGTAAAAGTTTACAGGGCTTCTAAAAATTAGACTTATGCTACGTTCAGACCGCACGCAGCAGAGGAAGCAGAAGCAGCTAGTTTGCATGCAAAGTCAATGGTTGACACAGATTAAGGTGCAGCAAAAGGTCCTGCAGCGCGTCCGAGCAGCTGCAGCAGCACCTCATGAGCTTCTGAGCATCTGACGCACACGACGCGCTGCAAAAGCAGCAGCTGCTGGGGTTGGAAAAATTGAACTTTTGCTGCTCGACGCGCCACATCAACCAATCAGAGAAGTTGATCTGGGAGCTGGCAGGGAGACAGACACAGCAGATCGCTATGATCACTCTGAAACAGTTTTTTAACACCTAAAATGTCGAAATCTGCCTCCAAAATATGTTTATTATTCTGGTGCCTACAGTTTGGATTACATACATGAAAAACGCCTTCCAGCCGCAGCAAAGAGTAGCGGAAAAAACACAAGAGGCGAATGGGCCAGAGGCTACTGTTAAAGGGGATTCCCAGTGAAATAATATTTGAAGGCAGGATTGTTTTCTTGATGAACTGACTGCATAGATTAAGTTTTCAGGTGGACTTTCTCACTTAAAAGAATATTAAAACTACTTTATACCCATTGATCACAGCAAATATAGCAAATCCGCTCTCTGCCATTGAACACAGGAGCAGCAGAAGCATCAGACGCATCTGGACACACTTTACTGGACGTCTTTAATGTGGACAAGCATCAAAATTGAAGCAGCAGAAGCTTTTTTGCAGCTTCCAGTGCTTGTGGTCTGAACATAGCATTATTCATTAAAATAAGCCAAGCGACCCTCTAGATTTCATCCGCCATTGTTACAGGGAAGGAAAGGTTAGGGTAGCTCCTCCCAACACGCATCAGACGCACTTTTCGACTGCGCAGCTATAGCAGCAGAGATGCTTCAGCCGTGCATCAGAACTAAACTTGAATTAATCTGAGCATTATGTAGAAGAGTTTCTTACAGAGATGCGATTCCTTCGATTATTGATCTGTCATCTTCACTGCTGTTCTAATTTCCCCTGTGAGGGAAACAAAGAGTTTTTATCCCAGAGTCCCCCCCTCTGGTTCCTGGTGAGACACATCTGTATTAGACATTACAGTTTGGCCAGATGTATTTGACTGTGTGGCTGCTTTTGTATTTGGCGGTTGTAAAATAGATTAAAAAAGGGATCGAAACATGGAGAACAAGTGATTTATCTGTTAGGGGAAGATATAAAATTCAGACAGAGTAGATTCTAAGAGATTTTTTTAGTTTTCCTTTTTCAAAATGTGCCATCTCTGCTTTAAGAATCAAGCTTTTAAATGTTCATCTGAAAATAAATCCATTCCCCATAGTCTTATAACTGATATAGAATATCCAAAAAGCAGAAAGAGGAAAAAAGCACACAAAAGAAGAGGAGACAGCATTTTGGTGAAATTTTTCCCAAATAACCAAACTACACGTGTTTGTTTTTTTTATCCAGTGTATCTTTAAGAACAGATTCAATGTCATTTTACTGAACCTGTGCAATGAATGATTTCACCTTCCAGTAAAACCAGAAATTCAGGGCAGAAAACACCCATTTCTGTTGAAAATTAACCATTTATTGCTCACACTCCCACCCTACATTTGTTTGTTACATCAGGAGGGATTTTGATTCAAGTCTCCTTAATGATGAGAACTTTTCATTAATGGAGGATAGGCAGGTTTAAGACCAAATGAAGAAAACATAAAAACATATTAGTTGATTTATTTTAGTTTTTTCTTTTCTTTTCTGCATTATTGTAGTTAAAAGACTGTTGAGACTGTCTGAGTAATATTTACACTAAGACCACCCAGTGAGCTTCCATAACAGCAACTGTTTGTTCATTTAGAAGGACTCCTAAATATCCAGCAGGTCATTACGAGGTTTGGTGGGAATATTTAACACAGCACTGTTTTCTCGGAAAGTCTGGAGATAAATGGTGCCAAGATGCAGTAAGGAAAAAGACAAATCCCCGACGATTCCTTACAAACTTCAACCTCCAAAGTTTGAATACTTTCTAATCAAGATGGGTTTCATGTTAAAATTGGTAGAAACTACAATTTGTTCAGGATCCGCTGTGTATTTCTGACGCCTCTCGCTTTTAGAACGTGACGCTTGTTTGTTTTCAGAGCGGAGGTCCCAAAGAAAACTCTAAAGGGGGGCTCAGAATGCCTGCTTCTCTCTGCACACGCTGAAGGACTTTGTGATCGTCAGTTTGCTGATGCCTGCATGTGCGCATGTGGAGCTGCAGACGGAGGGAGTCAGCAGGAGGAGATCCGGTGCTGGTGCACCCTGTCCTGTAAACATAGCTGCGCCTGACACAGAAAGAAAGGCAGCTATGATGGGAAGGTTGACTACCCACCTTCAATGGTACAGGAAGTTACTCGGACATGCAGCTACTTTAAGGGGGGGATCTGCATGCCTGTCAGAACAATTTGCCATAAAGTGGGTTTTACTGTATTCATTTACCACAAATTATTCAAGTGTCACATCAATGGTGCCTTAAGGACATTTTATAGGATTAAAGTATGATTATAGTCACAGACAAAATAGTACTAACTTGTAAAATGAAGAATGTAAGTGATTTTAGGTTTTCGTGTTTGCAGGTGTATTTATTCCCCTTCCCTCCAACAATAGCGCCTTCCAAACTGAACTAGTAAGCAACAAAATTTGACTATGATACCCCTTTTTCACTGGCCGAAAAAGCCGTTTAAGCCCTCTGACAATGTGCTTTTAGTGGCATTGACCCCGGCAGACATGTGTCTACCCAAGTCAAATGACTTGACAAGCGACCTGCGTTAAAAACGCCTTGGCTCTGGTCGGCATGTAGTGGAAACACCAGACCCAGGTTAACCAGCTAAATTACATGAGGACTTTGAGCTCAATGTACGTACATCACAACAATGCGTCCATCACGTGTTAAATAACAAGCCCAAACGACTCTGCTAGTATTTAAGAAACATGGCACACCACTGCCAAGATAGAGAGATCTATGCGCTCCTTATGATCCGTGGAGAAGAGAGGATTCGTCACCAGGTTTCAGGCACCATGTTGCTCTCCATTATTTACTTCCCTGATTTCTGTCACACTGTCAACATCATCAACACTCACCCAGTGTAATGACGTCATCAGACACGCAGTGGTGGGGGACAGTGGCTACGCAACTTGCCAGCAGGTGGTTAGACTCAGCTTTTCGGTTAAAATGGCAAAAAAAGCCAAAAGCCGATTGTTAGCGGTTTGAAAAACCAGGGTTTTCAGTGTGAAAGAGGCTTTAGAGAACAGCATCATGAAGACCAAGGAACCCAAGTAGTGGTACTGCCACCATGTGCAATGGCCTGGCCCCCCTACTGGCCACCCCCCACCTACCAGTGTAAATTCCAGTAGCATCAGTTTAGTATTTCATCCCATTATGCACAGCCAGCGATGAAACATAAAAAAAATTACACTATAAATCATGATATGAGGAGTTGTTTTCTTAAGTCTTTATGATTTCTACAGGCAGGCTTTTCAAAATAGTAGATTCAAACCCTGGCGCCACTGCAGGTGAGGGAAAACAATCATGGAGTTTTGGTTGGGTGCTAAATTATCACACAATATTCCTGACTTCAATCCTTAATATGAAAAAAAAGATAAAACATCTGCAAACGTAAGAAGCCTAACAAGCCACACAAATAGAGCTTTAGTAAGAGAAGCAACCAGGAGGCATTAATCTGTACAGAGTTCAACAGATATTTTCAGGCAAATGACTTATGGTCTACATAAAAACACATAAAAATAAAAAAAATCAGTAAAAATGGCAGTGATTGTGTCTGTCTAATAAGTGATAATACAGAGCTATTGGTATGAAGCTCTACCCCCAGATCGTCTCTAAAAACAGCAAAGCATCTGTTTCTGTTTGGTGTTTGGAAGAAGTGGAGAAGCAACTGCAGCCTCACCTCAGCCAGCTTGTAGGGAACAATCAGCTTCTCTCCCACGGTGACCGTCTTCCTGGTCGTCAGAGCTTCAAAAAGCATGTCCTCTCTCACCTGGCCGTAACACAGGCAACAGGTCAGTTTTCTAAATGTCCTAATTCCTTCTCTTTCAGCTGCACCTTTGAAAGCTAATTCATTTAATGGGGCTTTATTTTCTACTGGGTAAAACAGAACAAGTGAAGTGAAGCTCTTCTGCAGTACCTCCAGCAGCTCTGAAACAACCGGCAGCACCTCAGGGTTGCAGATGTCGATAGAGTCGTCCCTGTACGTCTTCTTCTTGTAGCGGATGTTTCCCAGGTGAAGGATGGCCGACAGCAGAGAAAAGATCCTGACAAATAAGAAAATAAAAAAAGGATGTCATTTGACCCTGGTGGGAAAGCTTTAGGGAAGCCATGGACGGCGGTTTTCCTGCATCGCTTACTGTTTGCGTGTGGCCGGAAGAAAGCCCACCATCTCCATGGCCAACTGAAGCCTCTCAAAGTCATGCTTTAGGTCCTCTCCTTCAACGGTGAAACAATCCTACAAGAAGCAGAGCCAGACTGTTATCAGCCCTGGATCCACTGGGAACCATGACCGCTCACTGTGAGCTCACTGAAGCCTGCTGACGTACACGCAGCCTCGGCGTTTCTCATCATAATTAAACCGAAGTCGCCTAAAATAACTTTTTTCTATGTTTACTTTGAAGCTGAGACAGAAACAGCGTGATAGCCTAGATCGGCCAAAATGAGCGGCTCTTGCTAGAGCAGGCTATGATTAGGACTCTCTGGGTCAAACCAAACAGTAACACTCCAGCCTGATGTGCAGAGTGACTTTTCTTCACTTTACGCTCCTGAAGTGGAAAATCTGGCCCGGCTTCCCCTTTAAAACGAGTCCACAGAAATCTGGCGAGCTATTTCTGTGGACTCGAGCCATAAATCACAGAGCAGCTGTGATTTATGGCTTTGTTTGTGTTGAAGTGATGTATGACAAACTAAAATAGCAGTAAGGAGAAAAAGGATGCATTGGTCTTTAGACAAAAGCAGTGATGTGTGAAAGAAGACGGAAATTTAAATACATATAAATACATACGCTGGACGGATCCAAAGCCTAAATTAGCACAGCAGATGAATACAGGCCAGTAAAACTACAATCATGCAGTCACCCCGATAAAGAAAGAAAAATCCTTCTGTAACAGGTGAGGCTTGCATAAACTGTTTTGCAGGCATGGATGTTTCAAACAACACAACCTTTGGAATGAATGTAGACTTGTTTGTTGATGAGTGGAAAGGTAGTAGAGCATCATAGATTCCTTGTAATCCTTAAGAGCAGTAATAATCACGACTGCTGTGCTGTAATTTTATCCAATCAGAGCACAAACTCAGGCTGACTGCACTGCAGGAAGAAACCACCTTTTAAAATATCTGTAATTCCCCTCCAGTGAGTCAGACCTGCTCACAAACTTAAGGCCGTTTTAATCAGACTTTGATCTGACTTCCTGAGAATCTGTCAACGACTTGCATTAAGCTTTGCTGGGTTTTTATTTCTTTATTTTCATTTAGTATAACACCTGCAACAATTGCCGTGTTTTGTGGGATATATGTAAAGAAGTGAAGAAGTTCCAGGTCTCAGATATCCGACAGATGTCATAACTCGAGACCAGAGGGATGCACCATGGTTTGACTGATGATCTATCAGCTTAAACCCGGTTTTCTTTTATATTTTCCAGAAATGTAACTACAAATGAGTGAAGGAACAGGTGGGTTTTACAGTAGCAGCCATTCAAAATTTCCCCACTTTCCTTGATGTGCCCTTAGCTGGTCCCCTAAAATTCCTTTCTAAACATCTAAAATATTCTGTCATGATTGTTAAGATCTAAAGAGAAGCATCATCTCCTGGTCAGACCCTGTCATTCAGTGAAAGGGTGGAGTCAGAGTAAAGAAATACGCACGTTCAGGAGAAGGCCAGTGGCTGGAAGTTGGAGGGGATTTTGCTGCCATTGGGCTGGATTTTGACTGGGAAGGACCATTTTGAATAGCTGCTACTAGGGATGGGAATCGAAAACCGGTTCCTGTTAAGAACCGGTTCCGTATTTTCCGATTCCATGGCATCGTTTGGCAGCTCGCTGAACGATTCTTTTTTCGATTCCCGCAGCACCAGAGCCTAGAGCGCCGGCTCTGGGGAGCACGACTTACGTCACGTTTTTTACGTAAGTTACGCAAGTTACGCAAGTTGGAAGAACAATTCGAGGAGGAAGACAACGAGCTGCGGTCACTTTGTGAATCAAAGCCCCGTCTTTCCTTAGCCCAGAGGGTAGACCAGGAAATCCAGCTCTGTAAAAGCTTGCCCTCCATCCCCTGCAGGGATAGCGCCACACTGTGGTGGTGGAACAAGCAAGATATGGTGCCCTTGCTATCTGGACTGGCTGAAAACTACCTCTGTGTGCAGGCTTCCTCCACCCCATCTGAGAGGGTGTTCTCCACGGCTGGAGACACCATAAGCCCTGAAAGATCCCGTATCCTTCCAGAAAAGCAGATATGCTCATCTTTCTGCAAAGAACTGTTAATTTTCCCTACTACTGTTTTATAATTAGTATTTTTTGTTATTTAAAATAGGTTATTATCCCATAATTTGTTATTAGACATTGTTGGTTAAACACAGATGTTACTCCAGTTTCAAATTTCCTGTGGACATCTTGATCTTGTTGAGTTTGTAAGATTGTGCAATAGTTAAGTAAACAAAGTTGATGCTGATAATCAAACTGTTTGTTCTCCTTTTCCCCCCAAATTGGAATCGAAAAAATAATCGATAAAGAATCGAATCGTTTCATAGAATCGAAAAGGGAATCGGAATCGTGAAAATCTTTTCAATTCCCAACCCTAGCTGCTACTGTAAAATAAATTGGAAAAGATCCTTTTTCTGCGTTTTTGGTTCTGTGTCAAACCAAAGTGATGCAACTCAAACCTTTAGGGAAAACTGTTAATTTTCCCTACTACTGTTTTATAATTAGTATTTTTTGTTATTTAAAATAGGTTATTATCCCATAATTTGTTATTAGACATTGTTGGTTAAACACAGATGTTACTCCAGTTTCACATTTCCTGTGGACATCTTGATCTTGTTGAGTTTGTAAGATTGTGCAATAGTTAAGTAAACAAAGTTGATGCTGATAATCAAACTGTTTGTTCTCCTTTTCCCCCCAAATTGGAATCGAAAAAATAATCGATAAAGAATCGAATCGTTTCATAGAATCGAAAAGGGAATCGGAATCGTGAAAATCTTTTCAATTCCCAACCCTAGCTGCTACTGTAAAATAAATTGGAAAAGATCCTTTTTCTGCGTTTTTGGTTCTGTGTCAAACCAAAGTGATGCAACTCAAACCTTTAGGGAAAACTGTTAATTTTCCCTACTACTGTTTTATAATTAGTATTTTTTGTTATTTAAAATAGGTTATTATCCCATAATTTGTTATTAGACATTGTTGGTTAAACACAGATGTTACTCCAGTTTCAAATTTCCTGTGGACATCTTGATCTTGTTGAGTTTGTAAGATTGTGCAATAGTTAAGTAAACAAAGTTGATGCTGATAATCAAACTGTTTGTTCTCCTTTTCCCCCCAAATTGGAATCGAAAAAATAATCGATAAAGAATCGAATCGTTTCATAGAATCGAAAAGGGAATCGGAATCGTGAAAATCTTTTCAATTCCCAACCCTAGCTGCTACTGTAAAATAAATTGGAAAAGATCCTTTTTCTGCGTTTTTGGTTCTGTGTCAAACCAAAGTGATGCAACTCAAACCTTTAGGGAACATCTATCTCAAGACGATCAAGGAAAGTGGTTAAATCCAGCTCAGTCAAATTCTTACCCAATTTATAACGACATGCTACCGCTTCTCACATAACTACTATCAGTCCCCCCCTACCATTGTAGATGAGCGTTACTCATCAGTTTGTTTCTCTCACTAGTTTGGCATCAAGATGAAATGTTGGGGACTAATAATAAACACGCTTAAATGTTACATATAATGCAATTAATGTGTGAAAATAAAATGTCATTCATCATATTTATGTTTAATTTGATTCCATTTGGATCTGTAGACCAATTAAAAATGTGACAGACCTTTATCGTTACCTTTTCCCAAAATATTGGATTAACAAACACATATTTCATTGAAGCAGCCAAATATCGTCGTTTCCTTGACACTTTTCTTTAGCTTTACTGCTTCTTTTACATTTTTCACTATATGAGAAGTTTAGAAAATCAAGGAGCTGCAGATGAGCAACATTTCAAACCTGAAATCAAGAGTGAAACCAAATGAAATAATAATCAAAAAGGAGAATCCACAAAAACCAGACACAGAACAACCTTTTTATAACCATCTTCCTTAATCCAGCATTTCCACATTGGATTGTTAATCCACTCAGATTTACAGGCTGAGCAAATTTGGGAGGATTAGAAGGACCCTGAAACCCGAAGGTTCTGAAGGGTTTCCCTCTAAAACTGCTCAAATCTTCCATGTCAATGATCTGAGGGTTTAAATGCCTCTTAATGCAAGACAGGAGTGAGCAGATTTTTCTCTGACGTATGGAGGACTCAGCTGTGCACTTATGGTCAGCTGCCTGAAAGAGTTCTGGACATTATTATAAAAGGGCAATCTATTTTATTGAAGTCACCTAAAACAGTCAGTAATGGTAATGCTAAAGGATTACCACCTAAAACAATAGTTTCTAAATATTTTCCTAATATTTACTAGCTTGCTAACTGAGCAGACAGCCCAACTAACTATAATATCTATATCCACAGTATAGCTGAAATAATCTGCCCAATAAGCTAAAATACGATGACGCTGCATTGATAAGGTGGTATATTTATTGACGGCTAAACTGCAGAAAAAGCATAGAAGTAGGGGTCTGCGATATATCGAATATAATCGATGTATCTCAAGTTTTCCCCACGCATGATAATTAAAATGAATACCGCGACCATCGAGTACAAATTCGCATGAAAACATTAAGCCGTCTGCATCTATTTCACTGAGATTTCTATTTTTCACCACACACTTTGAATGCATCATAAACTCCTCTTCCAAACAGGATTATTTTCTTGCACAATACAGCAACCAGCAAACAAAATAAGGGGACAGCAGGTTTTCAGCTGAGCAATTTACAGCAGTGGTTTGGATTTCACGCCGAGGACGTCAAACAAAAGGTGCTAATTTGTAAGATCAAAAAACCGTTGCTGCAAAAGGTAGGAGTACAAATATACTCCCCCACCTAAAAAGTAGTCTCCCCACACACCAATTAAATCGTTAAATAAATCATCCGTGAAGCCGATGGCAGCCTCGTCGTTTGAGGAAGTGAGGGAGGGAAATCGCAGGCGTTATTTATCACATTATTTCAATGATTTTTTAGATGCTCTAATACCTGTGATGTGGTGTTCAGAGGTTTGCAGAATTTTTCTAAACTTGGCAATGTTGTAATTTTTACAACATTTTGTGCTTCTTTAAAATTCCCAGCACCTAAAGATCAGTGCAAATACTTTGGAGATGCTCTGATAATGCTCTAATTTTTGGATGGTATTTCCGCTATCATTTATGTAATTTGAGGTAAAAAAAAAAATAAAAAAATTTCTATTCTGATTTCTTTTTTTATTAATTAATTTTTTATTATTATGATGCACAAAAGAGCCCTTATTTATTTAGCATTTTATTTAGTATTGCGTGTTTTTGCTTTATTTCCTGTTTGGTTGCCGGGATATTTTTAAAGACACCCAAACACATCATGTAGCAGGAAAGATTTGAGCTGGTTAAAATAAAATGTTTTAAATTTGAAACCAAAAGTTTGAACAATTATATCAGTGCAATTTTATGCACTCTATTGTTTTTGAAGGTAATTTGAACATATTGTGATATATATCGCGATATAGCCCACATATATAGCAAAATTCGATTGTCTTCATATCACTCAGCCCTACATAGAAGCCAATCCTCATGACTGACAGAAGCTCACCAAATACTCTGCATCTTGTTATCCTAAAAGTTATTAGCACAGCCTGTGTTTTGTTAAAGGATTTAAATTGGAAATGCTGCATTGGAAGAGATCAGAAGTATGTTATCATAACAGCAGAGAAAGCTACTAGACATAACTTAGAGAAGCAGCACAACGGAGGAAAGGCAAAAACAAACACAGCTAAAATAAACATAAAGCACACCAAACCAGGAAACCCAAAAAAGAAACAAACTGAGTGGAGGAAAGAGGCTCTGAGGGGGGGTGGGGGTGCAGGAAAGGCATAGTTTACTCCCAAAGTGTTCAGGTGATCTAATTATTTAAAAAGAAAAAAAAACTGTGCAGATAGGTGTGCGGCTCACACTGAGGCACAAATACTGACCGGTTCACTCTCATCACAGTAACTGTCCCAGCGAGGCTTGCTGCTTGTCTTTGTCATCTGGAAATGTTAGGGCAGGGGTCACAGGCAGGTAGGTCAGGGTTAGAAGCTCACACATTTCAACATGGAAGCTCATTAGAAAAAATAATAATAACAGAGCAGCAGAATGATCAGCTCATTGCATTTCAGGTTAATGTTTGTTCAGGTCAACATTCAATCCTAGAAAGATTAAAAGCAGCTAAGCTTTCATACAACAGGGGAGAAAACAGATAAACAACAAACACATTCTCACAGTCAGTAAAGGACATATTTGTTTGTTTGTTATTTCCTGGTCAATTAAATGTCAAAAATGAAGCCAATAAATAATAAAATAAATCCTTTACAATTAGATTCATCATATTGTTTCTTTCAATTATTAAAAAGGAACAATTTTTAATTCAATTCCAAGACCTGCTGTAAAATGACAAGGAATGTCAAAATATAACTAAAACAAAGCTGCATTCTTACTGTAGAAAATATGATCAGTGTATTTCTGTTGTTTGGTGTATTTAGTTTTTTAAATACCACATTCTTTGCTATGTCAACATCCTCAATTCTCAGCAAATTTTCATGTTCTATTAAAAACTCATCTCAGGTATGAGTCACAGCCATCATATCTGTAAATTAATTGATCTTTGCCTAATAATGAAAATAAGTCCTTACAATAAAGACTTTTCCTCAAAGGTAAAATGCCATAACATTTTACTTTATGTCAATCTAGTAAAATCCCCCAACCCCTATTTCTTCCGTTTCTTTTTTTTTTCTAATCAATCCCTGACTCTTTCAAATAAAGCCAAATATTATGTTCTAATCTCCGGTTTGAAGGAGAGGCCCAGAGTATTCTTCATGGCCAACCATTACCTATGGTTCACCACAGATAAGAGCAACTTGGTCAAACTAGGACAGCATGTTTGATGACTGTGGCAAAAATTGTGATTAAAAATATATATGTTAAACTTTCTGCGACCATAGCTAAACTTTTAAGATGTTTCTGGGGAGAAACTCCTATAAAAGCACTGCAGGTAGGCCGCCTCATCCCAACCACCTGTAGTAACAAGCAGGGAAACAATAACCAATGGGAAAATATAAGCAGCTAATGAACGGTGTTATAACAAAAAGTGCATGCCCTGTCATGGTAAAGCTTGCTGCCAGGTATTACTGCTAATAGAAGAAGAAAATGGAATAAATATGACAGAAAAATAAGCTCTTTGATGCAGGACTGTCCACTTCAAATGCTTTTAAATCACCTCCGAAAAAAAAAAAAAAATTGTGGAATTGGATCAAATTGCAATTAACTGAACCAGTTAATGAAATGTAGCTTCTTTGTTTAAGGAAGTGGAAAATGACTCTGTGCAACATTTATCTGAATCAGTTCATCCATCGGAATTAACACCCATCGGTCTGACCATCCGTGAAAAGGTGTATTATTTAAAGGAAAAGTCCGGTCATATTCAGATATATGAAATTATTACATACTGTTCGATAAATGATAAGTGTTTTTAATTAAGAGTAATTTTCATTTGAATGTGCTTTTCTGGAGGCACCCATGTTTGTCAAAGAACACTACTGCCCCCTACTGATTTGTGACGTCACGGTGCGGTATCGGCTGTTGATCAAGTCCCAGTGCTGTATCTGATGTTTATTACAACGTGCGACTTATATAAATGTTGGCTACATAAACAGTGTTTTTTCTCTGGCCAGAAGTTCGAAGGCAAATCCTTCCTCTTCAAGTTGGCAATCCAACGACGAACCCGTCCGTGGAGGATCAGGAATCAGAAAGGTGAAATAACTAACGATTTTTCCACTTTTACCCGATGTATTCCAACATCCAGCTGCCATGCACGTGGGCATTGTCAGTTTAACTATAGCTCTGGTGAATTTCAATGGTGAAGTCCTCTGGAAATATTTAATAATTGTTGCTGATTGCAGATGTGTCTAGTAGCTCCCATTGATTTTGCTTGTAAAGGTGGGGAGAATGGCGCTAGGCTTACCGCACCGTGACATCACTGCCGGAAAATGTCAGGAGTGAGGTGCTCAGTGACCACGACCAAAATTATTGTTTTTATTTTTTTACTGATCAATGCTAAATTCAAATAAATCACTTGGAACATTAGTTTTAGGAAAAAATAATGATTCGTTGATTATTCCTTGCTGACCGGACTTTTCCTTTAAAGTCCAGGCTATGTAAGTATAGTTCATACTTCACATGAGCTTGGCTTTATGACAAGATAATAAAAGGATAGGGCCTTGGGCCTGGTTTATCTATCTTTAAAATAAATCCTGATAACCACAAAAGTTCTTTTTCATTTATTTTAAAACTAGAGGTTAAAGGAATAGTACACCCAAAACATGATAAGCCTTCATTTTCTACTCACCCCCATGCTGAACAACACTCTGGAGTACTTTTTTCCTGAAAGCGCGCGCCTGCAAGTTCACGACGCAACGGAAACCGCGACAGACCAGACCAGATGAAAGTGCGCATTCAGCTCGGCAAAGAACTCATGCTCTTCCTCAACACTGAAGTCCTCAGACATTTTTCTTTCGTTGTTTCTTTCTTTGCACAGGTAAACAGCACATTTCTTCTTCTACGCTTGCATTATCGGCAGAGCAGACGCTGAATGCGCACTTTCATCTGGTTTGGTCTGCCGGCTTCCGTAGCGTCGTGAACGCGCAGGCGCGCGCTTTCAGGAAATCCTATACACTACTGTTTATGCTCTAAAAACATTCTAAATGACTTCGTTTCGAGTAAATTCTGGACGCTACCCACTCAGGACATTTGGAATACATTGGACGAGCAGTATGGAGGAATATTGACACGTTTTTTGTGGACTTTTATGGACCTTTCTGCCTCGGGCACCATATACCTCCATTATTTGAATGTCAGCAGACAGCAAGAAGCCTCCCAGATCTCCAGATGCATTTGAGATATCAAAAAAGTACTCCAGAGTGTTGTTCAGCATGGGGGTGAGTAGAAAATGAAGGCTAATCATGTTTTGGGTGTACTATTCCTTTAATTAGTGCAGAATTCACTTGGTTTAATGAGCATAAACATCAATAGGGCTGCAGTTCTGGACGCTGGAACAGTTTTTGGCAAAGAGAATAAAAAGTAAGGCCCCTAAGGATTCATAGCTATAAATGACAGCAATATATCTTGGCAGCTTGTCAATAAATCCTGACAAACCAGGTGGGGTCAAAGAAAAATGTATATGTGAGATCTTTCCGGAGCACAGGGCAAGTTTCATTTTAAACTAAATCGAAATAAGCGCCCCCCACAAAAAAACAAAACAAAAAGAAAAACGGATATATAAGTGTGCACGGATGCATTCACGTGTTTATATGTGCACACTGGGAAGAATGGGAGGAATTCCCTGCTCTCCTCTTTGCAGGAGGAAAGGCTCTATTGGGGGGGTAGCAGGTCCCTGGGTGTCATATCGTGACTAGGAAAGCCCAGAGGCGAACAGACAGCAAGTTTTATAGGGCACAAACATTCCATACAGTCAAGGTGTTTTCATGCCAAACCTGTTTCTGTAAGGAGGAAAAAAAAACCTTTTGATGAGTCAGTCAGCATGTGCTAAAACATAAACACCTCATTCATATGCAATTAATGTTCCCACAAATATGCCAGCAAAAGGAAAACAAACAAATTAAACGGCTCCTTAAACAGCTGAGAGGGTTATAATGGTAAAGGTCTGCTGTGTTTGTGAAGGGAAGAGTAAAGAGTCGGGGGTCTGAAAGCCGTCTGCAGCGTTTCCTTTGTGTCCCGAGGTTTTGCTTTCCTGGACACTGAGAATGATGAGCGGATGGCAGAAACACCGGACTAAACGTGTGCAAAACACTTCCAAATACATGGATTCTGCTGAAAGAGCCTCTACCTGACTGAGGTAATGATATTCTTCAGGCTTCTTGAGGTGAAATGCTCTTCGCTCTTCTTCACTTGCTCCTGCCAGCAGGTAATAAAACACGTGGTAGTTTCTAAAACAAAGAACAAACAGGAAAATCGGTAGACTTTATAAATTAATAATTAAGAATCAGTGGTGGGCATAGAATATTTTCTAACCTAGATTAATCTCACTGTATTCTTGGAATTAATCTAGATTAAAATCACTAATTTGAATTCTGCCAAAGGCATTTATTATGTGCATGTGCTACCTCCAGAATTTAAAATAACAGGTTTATTTTTTTTTGTTTGCAAAATCACACGATTTCATTTTCTTAGTTAAGATGTTGACAAAGTTGTAAATAGTGTTGCGCCGATGCCATTTTTTGGCTCCGATACCGATACCAGATACCTGGCTGTGCAGTATCGGCCGATACCGATACCATAATAATGTAAAATAATTGCCATCATGGCTTTGTTAAGCTGCTGCCTACCTTTGTGAATCAGGAAAAAATCTAATATAAAGTGAATCCAGTAGAACTTTTTATTGCCTACCAGGAGTGGTTGACAATAGTTGAATAAACTTATGGCTCTAAAAATGGTATCGGCACCCTATTTGTTGGTACTCGCCGATACCGATACCACCATTTTAGGGCAGTATTGGGGCCCCGTCCGATACTGGTTTCGGTATATGTGCAACACTAGCTATAAATACATTTTTTTTGCTCATTTGTTACTGAGTTTTTGTTGCAAAAAGTATAGTGTCCCACTTCCAATTATAAATGTCCCACTTTAACAGTATAGCACAGCGGTAACCAATTAAAAATCAGCGGGGTCCGAATAAAGCAAATCAACAACCAGTTAAGTAATTTTTTATTATAATCTGTTACTTTAAACATAATTTAACACTGAAATAAAATGATGTTTTTATGCATTTTATGCAAAACATAAAATAAAATAAAAAAAATAGATCTTTTTTTATTTTTAAATCTGAAGTGTTTTTTTAAACAATCGTTCAGTTCGGTATATAGACAATTTCCTGATTGACATATTTTATAAAACACCTTTTTTTTTCTCCTTTCTTTTTTATGGCTTAATGAGAGCAGTGGGCTTCAGGCTGCAAGGCGTTAAACCTGGGTTTGAATGGAGACAAAGCCATTCTAAAGCACATATCAAGGTGCTCATTTTTACCCTGGATCTATATTTATTTTTTATTATGTTCATGGTGGAGAATCCTGCCATGTCCAAACATACTTAAAATGTGCAGGGTCATCTTTGAGCACACCATTTCACTTTTCTTTCACCAGTTCACCACAGTTCTTCCAGCAGTCCACACTTTCTCTGCTCTCTTTTTCTTATCATCTTCTCCTCCTTTCCGGCTTGCCACAGGTTTTCCTGCTCTGTCTAAATATAGCAGCAACACAGACTGACAGCAGCTCATTGGCTAATTTGTATCACGTGCAGCCTGGTGCCGGACGCTCAGGGAGGGCTTTACCATGTCAGTAGGAGAGGCGGATTAGCGGACCTTGGTCCACTAATCCGTGACCTCTGATACAGTGTCTCCAAAAATTTGAGGCAATATAAGGATAAAATATCCTTATAGGATTGAAATATGAACAAAACAGGAACTAGGAACTTTTTTATATATTTCTTATGCATGGATGCCCTAAAATAGATTTTTGGTCGACATATTTCAGTATGTTTTTTCATCAGTGTGCGAGAGGGGTGGTAATTATTGGCAGGCTGGTATTTCTCGGCTTAACACCCGATATGCCACAACACCGGCGTCTTTATAGCTGCATCCATGTCACCACGTCACGCTCAATGTGGTAATTACAGTACGCCTACAAAGGTTGGAAGGCTGATTCGTTCTCGGCCCCAGATATACATCCGCGCTAAAATATCAAGGTGAAAGTCATCATTAGTATAGACCCAGCTCCCAACCCAACTGTGAGAATAGATTAATGGAGATATTTTTTTATCGCGCAGTAAACGTCTGGCGTTAACACAGCCATTAATAGCAAGTGGCCCACCACTATTAAGAATATCTGAAAAAAATAATTCAGATTAATTAAAGTCAGTCTGGATTAAAATTTTCAGTCATTAGGAATCTGGAAGCTGATAATCTTATGGTAAATAGTCAAACCTTTAAGTGTGAAGATATATAGAATAGTAGTATGTGAGCAGGTCCACACTAAATTCCCCCCAAATAATCCTTACAAATATCTGACAGGTGCAAAGTTAAAATGAAGCACAGTCAGACTCAGATCATGGATGTCAGGTCAGGTTTAGAAGTTATGATAAATCTGAACATTTCCTCTTTGCCTTTCTTCAAACAGCAGGGTGTGATCTTTACAGCCTTTGGTTTGTGATCAATTCACTGTTATCAATCACTAAAGGAATGGGTGTTAGGCATCAGGTAATTAAATCAGAAGCTGTGACATGTCATCTCAAACTTAGGTATTACGTGCGGGTGGGTCTTTGGCTCTTCACGACCACTATTGAGCATTTTGCCTATGGATAAACCTTATACACATAAGCGCACATTCACAAACACCAAATTTTATCTTCAGCTACAACTGCATGCATTCCGTATTGATTAATACTCTATGTTGCTGTATTGTATCTGTAGTTTTATATCAGTTGGTTGTGCTGTTCTTTTTGTATCTCTCTTTGCAGGAGATGAAGCAGACTGAGGAAGTTTTGTCAATATCTATTTTTCCTTCACTCTTTCATCTTTTCTTCCTTTTTATTGTGTCCTCATAACATTAATCATTCCCTACATAAACCATAATAAAAGTATTGGTTTTATTAACTGGCACTAAACCAATTGATATTACAAACATTGCCTGACAGGACGCTAAAGGAAAAGAAAGAAAAAGAAAGCAAAAAGAAGCTTTGAAAAGTCGTAGTTTTGGATCTGCACTTACCGCTCATTGGGCTCTTGATTGACCAACCTTGACTTCTCCAAGAGGTATTTCTCTACATACGCCCTACAAGGAAACAACATACAAATTACATTTCAGGCAAACACTCTTTAGGGCACTGCCGGATTAAGATTTAATCCCATATTCAATGACTGAAAACTGTCCGACTGAAAACGTTTCAACATTTCAAAAGAAAATTTAAAAATGAATGCAATGTTTTATTATTGAGAAGCGATACTGAAATTCAACCTTTTTTATAATTGCTGGCCAGAAACTTTCATGTTTTTTCCCCCCTATCTGTGGCGATGAGCTTCAAGCTCATCAAACTGAATCTCAATTAGATCAGCAATCTGACTTTGCCACCTCCAGACATATATTGATCAAATAAAAATGATACTTTAAATATAAATCGTTCTCCCTCTCAGCCCCCACCCCACCCTTATGTATGTGATGTATTGTGATTAATGGTTTGTACTGGAACTGAAATCTCGATTTTAATGTAAATTGTAAGTGACAATAAAATTGATTGATTGATTAATTGATTGAGATCATTTTGTGGCTTAACTTTAACAAACTATGGAAACAACAAGTGTTCAGAAGGTGTGGTCGCCTCCTTACCCTCTCACCGTGCCGCTCTCCTGGTAGTTCACCTGAATGAACTTCCCAAAACGACTGGAGTTGTTGTTATGTGCCGTCTTTGCGTTCCCAAATGCCTGCAGAGGGAGAAACAGGAGGATGTAAGTGAGTCAACTTGAGGCACAGATAGTCTGAGTGAGTCAAGCAAACAGAAAGTTTATCATGAAAAAGGTTGCTGTTAATAAAGCTGGTGCAGCTCAGACTTCTGCTCCTGCACAGCTAGAAACGTAATTCCAGCACATTAATAACAGGTTTTGTCGGATGTCTTAAAGTCGGGGTCGGACAAATTGCCAGAGGAACGGTAAAAGAGGGCCAACAGGGCTGATAGGGGGAAAGAAATGTCGTCAGTGAGTAATGGGATCCATGTGGCCGGGTGGAATATGTGCAGCGGTGGTGCTGCAATAACGCCCAGACAGTGTTTCCTCTCACAGCTCTATTTATGTTGTATGGCTGCCTGGAGAACTATGTTTTTTATACCATATTTAAACCCTGCAGTTATTTGTAGTCCCACCACAAGTAAACAAATTCCTCTGTGAAGCACTGAGAGCTGTCTAAAGCCTTGCGTCTGTGAAAAGGGAAAACACCCTTCCCTGACCTCACCCTTCACCGATGCTGCTTACAAACATGCAAGCATGTTGACTGAAACTTCAAAGACAACTTTAAAAAATCCAAGTTAGCATTGCTGGAGCTCAAACTGCAATAAAAGCTACGATCTGATCCAGACACCACCAAGTGGCGCTAGTATTTGTCTGGACAACAACCAGCCTAGATTTTAAGCTCCCATTGATTGGTTATTTGTTGGGATGATAACGATAAAATATATTGCTCAAAATTATAAAGATTATGTAGACACAACTCGTCAGCGACCAAAGACAAATGATGGATGAGCTACAAGGCCTTTAGGAAGAAGAAACAACAGTTTAATGGATCATATATAATCCTCACTGTTGTGTACAGAGGTGGAAGCATTATGCTCTGGGCCAGCTTTGCTCTTCTACACTGTGGAGAGTCACGGGACGATGCACTGTAGCACAAGATCCCGTCTCTTGTCGTACATAACACAGAAAATGGCTTCTGGATTGGGCTTGTTTAAATCCTGGCGCTGACATTCAGAGCTCTCTGAGGTCAACCTCCGTCTTATACTGGTGACCTGTAATGTCCCTACACATGCTCTTGGAGGCTGAGATCACTGGATGAGATTCTGCTGATCGGTCCCTCGTAGCCGTTAAAGACACGAGGAGACTGCTCCTTTCGGGCCGTTGCGCTGAGGCTCTGGAACGACCTCCCACTGTCTCTATAGCAACTGGACTCCACTGATGTTTTAAAGACCAGACCTACAATAGCAGCCATTTAAAATGAGCAAAATCTCCTCCAACTTCCAGTCGCTTGAGTGACCCCTTCTTGCATATTTTTTTACTCCAACTCCACCCTTTTACTGAATTACAGGGTCTGAAAAAGAGATGATACTTCTCTTTATATCTAAATGTTCACTAATCATGACAGAAATAATATTTTAGTACAAAGATTGATGTTTAAAATGGAATTGTTGGGGACCAGCCAAGGAGCCATAAGGGAAAGTGAGGACATTTTGACTCATTTTCACTCATTTTATGATCAGTAGTGAGAGGATTTCTTATGGCCACCATAGTTGATTTATTGAAATGTTCTTATCTATTGGATTGGTTTAGCTCAAGTAGTACTGCATTTTTACCAAAGTCAAATTCTATTATATTTTAGTATTTCCTTTGCAAGGCACGGTCATAGATGGGCCTAGTCAACACTACTATGCCAAAATCCTACAGGAAGTCTGCAAAAGAAGCTAAAGTTTTCAGTGGGAGAGAGGAGGCCATGAAACAAAGGGTATAGAGGACCATCCAGCAGAGTGCTCCACCGCTTATAAATTGATGGAGGTGAAGACAATTTTCACAAAGTTTCGTATTAAGAAGTGGTTTGCTCTTTGATCCCCGAAAGCTGCCAGATCTGCACCATTTTAATTGTCAAATTCGGTCAGATAATCCTCCATCTCATAGTTTTAAGGATTGAAGCACATGAAGAAGGTTTAACTTCAAAGATCTAATGATTAATCCCCAACCTTGAGACTAATGCTACATTCAGACCGCACACACTAGAGGCAGCAGAAGCAGCTAGTTTACATGCAAAGTCTATGGTTGACGTGCATCAAGGCGCAAAAAAAAGGTTCTGCAGCGCGTCTGATCAGCTGAAGTGGCGCCTCACGAGCACCTGACGCACAAAACGCGCTGCAAAAGCAGCAGCTGCTGGAGTTGAAAAAAATTGAACTTTTGCTGCTTGACGTATCACATCAACCGATCAGAGAAGCTGATCTGGGAGCTGGTAGGGAGACAACACTAAAGCAGATCACTATAATCACTCCTCTGAAACAGTTCATTAGGCTGCTGTTTAACGGGATTCCCAGTGACAGAGCACCGCCGGCGTACAGGGGTCTGAGCGGCTTCGACAGAGTATTAGTATTTGAAGGCAGGATAGTAATCTTGATGAACTTAATGCACAGATGAAGTTTTCAGGTGGACTTTCTCACAGTTTTACCCACTGATCACAGCAAATATAGCAAAGCCGTTCTCTGCCATTGACCGCAGGAGCAGCAGAAGCATCAGATGTATCTGGACACACTTTACTGGACGTCTGACCTTAATGTGGACAAGCATCAAAATTGAAGCAGCAGAAGCTTTTTTGCTGCTTCCAGCGCTTGAGGTCTGAACGTAGCATTATTCATTAATATAAGCAAAGCGACTCTCTCGATTTCATCCCCTATTGTTAGAGGCAAAGAAAAGATATGGTAGCTCCACCCAACGCGCATCAGACCCACTTTTAGACCATGCAGCTATAGCAGCAGAGATGCTTCAGCCGTGCATCAGAACTAAACTTGTACAAGCAACAATAATGAAGCAGCAGACGTGTTTTTGCTGTTTCTGCTGGGTGCAGTCTGAATGTAGCATAAGACATAGGGTCCAGCAAGCCAGTAGCCAAACAAACAGAGGAGGCACTTAGGTGAGATAAAAGTTTTTAAAGTGTGTATTGGTCACCCTGCTTCCAACATCAAGGCAAATCAATACCAACAGATGCTTTAAGCAATGGAAAAAAGAACAGTGATCACATCTCTAAACATCCTAGAATGTGACATCTGATGGAGGAAGAGGAAGGAGGATCTGCTGATGTGTTCATGGTCCCATCTCCCTCTGAACCAGGTGAACCTGCCTGCTTCAGGAACTGCAGGTCAGACGAGGGCAGATCAACAACAGTCTCTTAGCTGATGGGAAAAAATATTCCAATGTCCTCAGCCAATGAACACGCAGCAGAAATTGGAGCGTTTCTGCGCTTCTTGTTAACATTTAGCAGGAAGCAGGATGTGAAACAAAACACAGAAATTTGATTTATGTTGGAGCTCTGGTTGGCTCTTCCACCTGCTTTGAGTAAGAAAGATGCACATTTTAAAAAGACAGAAGCCTAGATAACTAAAGAACAGTAACACGCACAAATAAAATGCGCGCTGATATCTATATTTATTGCTGTGAACATAATTTCATTATAAAAACAGAGCAGATAATAAATATTAAATCGCTTCCCATTTAAAAGCTGAAATTGTTGGAGACGACTGTATGGCTCGCTGGGAATCTGAACATAAATTTCAGATTTTTCCACAACAATGCATCAGAGCTCATCCTCCTTCCCATCATCAAACATTATTAAGAAACATCTCCAACACTGAAGTCAAGGAATAAAAAGCTTTTGAGTAAAAGTTTATAATATTAATAGAGATATTCAAGATTCAGATCTTCTCTCCTCTTTATCCCAGAGTCAGTGGGACAGCAGGACGGACTGTGTTTATGCAGACATGATTCTCACCACTTCAGTTACTCTAACGGGTCAACAACATTATTCTTGGCCTCAGACCACAGAGTGAGCCAAAGGCAGAGCAGTGACAGACTTGAGGCGGTGCCCGTGTGTTCTGGGTGTAATGTGTCTGAGTGCGGGCTGCAGGCAGACGGACATGCTGCCACTACGATGATGTTATGTCCTCACAAAATGTTTTAATTAGACGTCTGCCTGTTCATTTAAAATCTTTATTTTTTTTTATGAGTGTGAGAATTTTAATTTTTTTTCTTCCTTTTTTACTTTGATCCAAAGACAACAGTGTGGCCCGTTTTTAATCCAGCTTCTCATTCCTAATTTCAAATCTATTGCTTTCTTAATCAGAGGCTTTCTGTGCTTTCCTAAGCTTTCATTTCCTACGGTCATAAAATATTTATTAGACAGAATAAGTGAGCCACACGTCTGATCCATTGCTGTCAATTGTTCATCTTTCCACCTCTTTTGGATTATCCTTTAAAGCAGCTATAATGAGTGAAGCATCAGCTTCAACGTTTGCGCTGCCTCAGAGGACAGCCATGTAGAAATATCACCATGCTTGTCTCATACAATAACCTAGGGCTGCAACTAACGATCACTTTGCAAATGTATTAATCCATCGATTAGTTTTTTTAATTAATAGATTAACAATCGGAAAGCCAAAGATCCCTTAAAAAATTTGTTTTTATGAAATTAAACCAGGTGAAACTAAAACTATTACTATTGTGGAATTCTGGTTAGAGCACATTGACAGACACATTTTTTATGTTAATCTTAAATGCATATATATATATATATATATATATATATATATATATATATATATATATATATATATATATATATATATATATATATATATATATATATATCTTTTTACAATTTTTTTTTACAATTCTGGTATAATTACTGCTCTAAGTGGGTTGCTCTGTCAGATAAAGGCATATTTTAGAGTCTCTATATTCCCATTAACAATTAATCGATTACTAAATTAGTTGAAATAATAATTAATAAATAATTATTGAAATAATCCATTAATCACGGTCAATCACGATTAGGTTAATTGTTTCAGCCCTTCATGAAACAATTAACCTATCTTATCTTCTGATAAGAAACAATTCAATTCTTCATTCCTTCATTATTCTATTTATTGTTTAATCATTAATATTCCAGACTTTCTAAAGATTTCTATATAGAAAGAGGCTTCCTTTTTGAATTTCCCTTTGGGGATTAATAAAATATAATTGAATTTTTACACAATTAAAGTTTTTTTTGTCCTGTCTGGCAATGTGGCAATAAGAATAATTGTCTTGATGCCAAAAAGAGCCCATCAGATTTTACTTTCAGAAGTGGAGCAGTATGGCTATTGCCATAATGTTCTGCTTGATTTATGCATATAAATTGCTTTATTATAATTATGTAGGGAGTTTTACAGAATATATGGACAATGCAATGTAGGACAATTAAAGTATTTTAAGAGGATAATATTTGTTTAAGGTTTTAGGCCATTTAACCTTTAACCTGGATCCAATCCAAGACAGTTTCCCCCTTTCTTTGGTTTGTCAGTTTTTCTAAGAACTGTAAACATAAAACAGAAACTGAAAGACTGCAGCATCAAAATATGCAGCAGAGCATCTCTTTCTTAACTTTTCATCAAACTGAAGAAGATACAGACTTAAAACTGTAAAAAAATAAAAAAATAAAACCAAATTCTTAATTAGATAAAAGAAAAAAAAATGGCATTATGATTTTCCAGATTTGACTTGCTGATATTAATCCTATCCATACTATCTTGTTTTTCTAAACCACTTGTCGTGTGACTATAAAAATCAGGGTAGCTGACAGAGCAACCGAATAAAAGCAGAAATTATACCAAGATGGTAATAAATATATAAACTTTTTGCATTTAAGACAAAAAAAAATTGTCAATATGCTCCAACCAGAACTCCTCAATTGAAAAATTAGTTTTCAATTTAAAAAACAATTCTATGTCAATATTGTCTATACAGTACATCTCAAGGGGAAAATACTGAGTTTCACCTAGTTTAATTTCGTAAAAGTCTTCTTTAAAACACCTTTTGCTATCCTATTAGAAATTAATTGATTAAACAAAAAAACTAAAAATCAACAGATTAATCCATTTACAAAAAAATCGTTAGTTGCGGTCCTAATAAAATTTCCTTGGACCCAAAAGCAAAGCCGAACCTGCGGTCCCACCCCACACAAGCAAAAAAAATGACAAAGAAATTACTTAAAATAGGATTTTTTTCTCATCTTTTGTCCAAAACAACTTAGTTATCTTATCTTAAGAGCTCACTCCACAATATGCTCTCATGATCTGGTAATGTCTGGGTAGAAAACTGAAAACTGAAGCTGAAATTGAAAGGAAACCCCGAACAAAGACATTCAGAAAGCCTGCATTTAAATCACTTCAAACCCAAAGTTAGTAAAAAACATCAGGGATGGTTTGGAAACAGAGGATAACTCTGAATGTGTTCTAAGAGCTTAAGCACAACAAATCGACGTTATCGTCTAAAATCTGAGATTTTCCAAGACATTGTCATTTACTCGTACTCAGCTAAATCGGATTTTCCTTTTCTGTAGCATAAAGCTCTTTTAAATTGATGGCACTATGATTTAACATTTACCATCCATCAAACCAACCCAGTGATGTGAGCTTTAAGTAGACCAGGATGACCTAATTTGCAGCTTTCTTATATTTTGAAGGGATCATGCTTTAGCACATCATCAAGAGCTCGGAGGCTGAGAAGAGACTTTCTCACTGCCTTGTGTTCAGAGATCATGTGAGCCAAACAGCGAACGGCTTTGTTTTCATTTCCACTCACTTAAATCAAAAGAGCTGTCATAAAAAACAGATTGGATCGGATTTCAGGATGTGCCACCAAATGTTAACCCTTTCTTTGCTCATTTGACCTCCGCAGATTCACATCCTTTCAATGCTTTCCACCAGCTGACTCACCCACCACGCCGTCTGGACAGGATGACAGCAACAGAGTGAAACTGCGGCCAGCTTGACCCCTCATACAAGCAGGTTATTTCCCAGTGGTGCGTGTGTGTGGGCTGATAACGGTCTCCAGGGGCCAATTCATTGCTAGGACCGTTGTAATCTTAAGGCAGGGTTTCTCCGAATGGACTGTGGTCTGTGTGGTTGTTTAAATACAGCGGTGAGAGGGGCAGTCATGGGTTCTAGCTGGGAGAAAGCACAGTGGGCTGTGGGTTCTGGCTGTGCCTGCTGCTCTCCGGCCTTTTGGAAAAACGTGTCTGAGAGCAGCAGCAATGTGGAACGTGAAATGAACAGATATAAGCTCACTTCTTTCATCGTGACAACGCTAAACAATAAAGCTGTGCATGGACAAAAGCCTGGACTTCAGCTTGTATTAAACATTAAAGTTGTTATCTTGTCTTTGTTACCCTATTAGGATGATTATGATTTATCCAAACTAAAGCTGAAACAATTAATTTAATTGTGATTCATCAATTATTGAAATAATAATCGATGAATAATAATTTATTAATCGATTAAAGGCAAAGTGGAGGATTTTCGCAAATTTTCTTGCCACTTTTAAACAAAATGCTCATGCACAACCCTGTACCCGCTCCGAAGAGGGCCCGCTCGTGCATGAAAGAGCGTGCACAAGCCCATTTCTCCTGGTGCACGCTCTGTTTAAAAGTTACTGTTCCCATAGCTTTTAAAAGCGTACTGTGTCTGAACGTCCGCCCTATCCCCTAAATCCCTCAATAACTATATAGAGCGGGGACTATACAGGTGCTGGTCATAAAATTAGAATATCATGAAAAAGTAGATTGATTTCAGTAATTCCATTTAAAAAGTGAAACTTGTATATTATGTTCATACATTACATACAAACTCATATATTTCAGATGTTTATTTTGTTTAATTTTGATGATTACAAATGACAACAAATGAAAATCTCAAATTCATCATATCAGAAAATTAGAATATTGTGAAAAGGTTCAAAATTGATGGCCCCTGGTGCCACACTCTAATCAGCTAATTAACTCAAACCACCTGCAAAAGCCTTTAAATGGTCTTTCAGTCTAGTTCTATAGGCTACACAATCATGGGGAAGACTGCTGACTTGACAGTTGTCCAAAAGACGACCATCGACACCTTGCACAAGGAGGGCAAGACACAAAAGGTCATCGCTAAAGAGGCTGGCTGTTCACAGAGCTCAGTGTCCAAGCACATTAATAGAGAGGCGAAGGGAAGGAAAAGATGTGGTCGAAAAAAGTGTACAAGCAAGAGAGATAACCGCACCCTGGAGAGGATTGTGAAACAAAACCCATTCAAAAATGTGGGGGAGATTCACAAAGAGTGGACTGCAGCTGGAGTGAGTGCTTCAAGAACCACCACACACAGACGTATGAAAGACATGGGTTTCTGCTGTCGCATTCCTTGTGTCAAGCCACTCTTGAACCACAGACAGCGTCAGAAGCGTCTTGCCTGGGCTAAAGAGAAACAGGACTGGACTGCTGGTGAGTGGTCCAAAGTCATGTTCTCTGATGAAAGTAAATTTTGCATTTCCTTTGGAAATCAAGGTCCCAGAGTCTGGAGGAAAAGAAGAGAGGCACTTCATCCACGTTGCTTGAAGTCCAGTGTAAAGTTTCCACAGTCAGTGATGGTTTGGGGTGCCATGTCATCTGCTGGTGTTGGTCCATTGTGTTTTCTGAGGTCCAGGGTCAACGCAGCCACATACCAGGAAGTTTTAGAGCACTTCATGCTTCCTGCAGCTGACCAACTTTTTGGAGATGCAGATTTCATTTTCCAACAGGACTTGGCACCTGCACACAGTGCCAAAGCTACCAGTACCTGGTTGAAGGACCATGGTATCCCTGTTCTTAATTGGCCAGCAAACTCTCCTGACCTTAACCCCATAGAAAATCTATGGGGTATTGTGAAGAAGAAGATGCAATACACCAGACCCAACAATTCAGAAGAGCTAAAAGCCACTATTAGAGCAACCTGGGCTATCATAACACCTGAGCAGTGCCACAGACTGATCGACTCCATGCCACGCCGCATTGCTGCAGTAATACAGGCCAAAGGAGGCCCAACTAAATACTGAGTGCTGTACATGCTCATACTTTTCATGTTCATACTTTTCAGTTGGCCAACATTTCTATAAATCCTTTGTTTTTATTGGTCTTCAGTAATATTCTAATTTTCTGATATGATGAATTTGAGATTTTCATTTGTTGTCATTTGTAATCATCAAAATTAAACAAAATAAACATCTGAAATATATGAGTTTGTATGTAATGTATGAATATAATATACAAGTTTCACTTTTTAAATGGAATTACTGAAATCAATCTACTTTTTCATGATATTCTAATTTTATGACCAGCACCTGTATATACCGGACTTTATAGTGCACTCAGTTAACTGACCGTTCGGACAGATGATCACTGCTTTTTGCACTATTAGTCACGTAACTCCTCCTCCGCTGTGCAGTGCCAGCGTCATCTTTGTTATTAGTCGTGGGCTAATAACTGCCGCTGTCCGACAGCAGGTCACTGTGACAGCAAATCGCATGATGCTTTGCAAGGAGAGCTCTCTGTGCAAAGCATTCTGGGATATATCTGCCTCTTCTGAGGCCTTTCTTTTCTTCTCATACTCTTCATAGAAACTTTTTCTTTTACGACCCTCGGCCATTTTCAAAGAACCGCGGTGAGAAAGGTGAGCTTCAATGACTGTCTGGAACCGTAGCTCACCACAGATATATGCCTGAATGTGCGCATGGGACGAGCAACGGGACGAGCACGTAGGACGGCCTTAATGTACGTAAACATATCACCAGGATGATTGACAATTAGGAGGACCACTTATTTAGATGATCCACCAGGAAACAAAAGATCCTCCTCTATCGTTAACTTTAATAATTTGGGAAAAAAGTGGAAAACTTTTAGTTTAACCTCTGTAAAAAAAAATCTTCTTTAAGGAAACTTTTGCTATTATTAACCCAGAAAACAATTGACAGATTAATCGATTAGCAAAATGATCATTAGTTGCTGCCCAAACCCAAACCAAAAATGATGTCAACATGCCATATTTTAAAGACTGTGATGTACCAATATATATTAAAATGATGCATCACACTGATAATCTATGGTTTACCGTCACGGTTTCCATTATAGGAACAAAATAAGCTGCAGAAAACTTTCATTAAGTTAAAGCTTATCAAGACAATATTTATGGGGTGACTGGCTATCTAATGCTTACATCACGGGGAAACAGATCACCTGTTAAGAGTTTTAAGCATCAGAACAACAACAGGTCAGCTAGAGTTTAAAACAACAAAAAATCACACGAACAATGTAAAGATATGATCATTAGATCAATCTTCTCACAAACCTCTTAGCTAATAAGGAAAATTTCTCAGGAAGACGACAAAAACATCAGCCTTGTTACCAGAGCAGAGCTTAGTTTCAGTATTTGGCCCAAGCAAAGGCTCCTCTGTTGTTAGTAAGAAGGAAGAACACATTAGACACGGCGATTGAGTTAAAAGCCAAACCTAATAGAAAAATATTCACGGATATCCAGCTCTCCTCAGCTATCAGAGGCATCTTATACATCACATAAACCTCTGTGAGTTACAGCTGAAGAGAGGAAAACATTCCTGAGCTGCCCCCTCAAAGAAAGAAGCAGAACACAAACTGTACTCATATTAAAAATTAGCAAATTAACTTCCTCTGCCGTCCGGTAAAGAATCAACCTTTGTATGAATTCTGGAGCCAAGAGTGCACCCTTATCCTAAGGCAACATAAACAGTCCCATCGACTGCGCCGTTTGAACAGTGAGACAGTAATGCAGGAAATTGAGCGGACAGAGAAACAACAACAAACCAAATACTGCAGGATATACGCGAGAATTTATTTACAGATAATCATCTGGCAGCTATGGAAAGTTAGGAAGCATTAATAGCAGTTTCTTCTCTAAATCTGAAGACTTCACGTTAAGTTCTGCAGAAACCACTGGGAGACATCGCAATGCTAATAAGCAGCTGTAGTTTGTTCATTTTTTTAAGGGGTTGTTTTTGGAGAGAATACCTCATTCATTATTCGGGGGAAAAAGAACCTCAAATCTCAAAGCAAAACAGATAAAGACATATAGTTCACTAAAGATGTATTTTGGAATCTGCACACACTAATGCAAAAGATTAAAAAAGCAATACATCCATCTGGTGTTTACTCATCAAACAGATTCTTACTACTTTGATCCCTTTTTTCTGATTTCATTTATTTTACTCATTAGCTTTAGCATCAGCTAAGAGTGTGTGATTTAATGCTTTTACAATAGTGGCCATTCAAAATTTCCCCACTTTCCTTGGCTAGTCCCCCACAATTCCTTTTTAAACGTCTAAAATATTCTGTCATGATTTGTGGACATTAAGATCTAAAGAGAAACGTCATCTCCTGGTCAGACCCTGGAATTCAGTGAAAGGGTGGAGTAAAAAAATCTGCCCGCCCAGGAGAAGGCCAGTGGCTGGAAGTTGGAGGGGCTTTTGCTGGCTTTTGATTAGGAAGGGCCATTTTGAATGGCTGCTACTGTAAAAGCATTAAATCACACACTCTTAGCTGATGCATTTGAAGACCTAAAATATTAGGGGTTAACCATTTTTTTGCAAAAACTGAGATATTGCTCAGATTTTCCTTTGCACTAATCATAGGCATGTAGATGTTTGACTTCAGAGTTTCATTCCTTTTATGACCTTAAAGGCTTGCTTGTTTAGAGTCAGTTGTCACAGGACTTTACTGTTATCGTGCGGAAAATTGCATTATTTTACTCTTATGTATAGATTTCACCCTACCTGCAAATCTCTTCCTGTCTGGGTGGCAGCAAACCCACTTTAAGCATATTACCGACACTAAAGGGCTGGAGTGAAAAAGTCAGCATCTTAGTCTTGATAAATGCATTGATACCATAAATTCATTTTCAATTCAATTCAGTTTATTTCTATAGCACCAATTCACAACACATGTCATCTCATTGCACTTTTAAAGATCATACAGTCAAATTCATTCCAAGTTTTCTATCTAAGGAAACGACCCTCCCCCGATTGAAAAACTATGTTTTGTTAAATTGCGATTATAAAATTAATAGTCCAGGCCTTATAGGAGATCTAAACGTTGATCCCTTTAATGAACAGGACAAAGAATTTATTTCCATTTCTAAGTGAAATATAGATTTACTTTATCAGTTTAGTTTCACAGAAAAAAAAAGAAGAATATCAACAAATATTTATGTTGGATAAAAGCAGAGTCCCACTCTCCGCCTGTAAATAGCTTAAAATGATTTCTTATCACGCCTTGCTTTAAAAAAAAAGCTTTTAAGCTCAGTTTTTTTTCATTGAGACCAGCTACTAATAAGAATCTTTAACCCGTTTTACTAATAATGGGGGATGTTTATAACATTTATGATTATATTTCTTAAAAATATAAGTATAATCAATCAGAATCATAAAAAGTAGTCAGGACTAGGGGTGTAAATAATAATCGTTTTGTATCGATGCATCGATCCAAAAGCCGACGATCCGATGCATCGACACGTCCGCAAGATAATCGATTAATGTTTTTTTTTCCCCTCCGGTCTATTTTTATCCATTTGCTCCTGGGCGTAATTCTCCCTCCCGTGCTGCGGTGCCGCTAAACCTATTTTGCCCTCCTACCGCGCTTCCTGGTTATACTCTTACAGCAGTTTGTTGCAGCAAGCTTCACACAGACATTTTTAAATTATGCTCAGTATTGAAGCGTGGTCTGTGCTACACGCTGTGGGTCTAGATACGGCCGAGGCGGTGAGGAAGTGGGGGCGAGTTTAGTCCGACGACGGAGGGAAAAAAGAGCGGAGATTCAGCTGGAAAAAGGCTCCCAGCGTTCTCGCGCACCTCGCTCTTCTAGCGGGTCAAACTTCACGAGTTGTTTTCCGCAATTTCGGTCATAAAAACAAAACAAGCCGGCCTCCTGTCTGGTGCACTGTTTGCGGTCAGCTACAATTTGGAGAGGAGCAGCGGAGCGTCTCTCAAGGGGCGGTGACGTCAACACTCTGGAGCCTTCTTCTTCTTCTTTTTTTTAATGGCGGTTGGCAAACAACTTATAGGTGCATTACCGCCACCTTCCAGAATGGAGTATGGACCAGACAAACTATTATATTCTCCCTAAAATACCCGTTCTTCTTAGAAAATTAAAAATACTACCAAAAACTACATCCCCAGATGACCTTTGAAACAATTCCCCTTATATCTAGTTTATTTTTATTCCTGTCTAACTCTCTACACAACATCTCTCTTTCCTGAATATATTTATTACATTCTAAAAAAATATGTTGGACAGTTTCTCTGGAGCCGAGGTATTGCATTGAACTCATTACACTGATATTGTGCAGTATTTTTGCAGTATTTTTTGATGCAACTTTTCTACTTCTGTTATTTGCTGTTGTTTCTAAAGAAAATGCATAATGATATTACAGCTTTCATTGATCTATTTCAAACTTGAAACTTTGTTTAGCCTGTAAGGTGTAAAAAAAAAATAATAATAATAAAAAAAAAAAAATTAACCGATTAATCGATTAATCGAATCGAATCGAATCGTGGTGTATTCTTAAGTATCGAAAATAATCGAATCGTTGGGTCAGGAAATCGATACTGAATCGAATCGCCATGATGGATGTGATTTACACCCCTAGTCAGGACCAGTATCTGCTGTTTTTACCAACAATAAAAAGATAATTTTTTCCCACCTTACAGGTTCATTTTAAATTAACCTATTTTTAGTATTGTCATTAGTTGACATTGTAAACTTCCCACCGTGCTTTAATATTAGGCACAGCAATAAATTACTAGTTATTTACTGTGTGTTTGATCCTTTTTTTAATGCATTCTTTATTACTGGTGCCAGTCAACAAGGCTTCATTGGATCCTTCTGCTTCAGGCCGTGATCTTCATGACCTGACAGAACATGCATATTAAAAGCAATGGAGGCACCAGACAGTCAGTAAAAAACTGATCTCAATGTGTAATTGCAAAGAACTAAAGAATCTGCATATTCATGGTTGCAGCACAGAAACTCCTAAAACATGCCCGACAACGGGACTAAGAACCACTGCTATAAATTAACTTTCTTTTACATTGAAAACTAACCCTTTAATAAGAGTATCAGGATTAAATTTTTAAACTTTTGTGTTATATTTCTTAAAAAACAAAAACAAAAAAAAAGGTTGACATCAGAATAAGTATCTTAGATCTCAAAGAAAACCTAAAAGTCAGCGTCAGGGAAGATAAGACTGATCGGTGCCTCGCTACTGAAACTAAATTCCTAACAATAATCTCATTCAGAAGAATTTGAGCCGATGGCTTACTTTGATATGATGCTTTTTCTCACACCCATACAGTCAGTTATGTTTCTCAGCCTCTGCTGCCGTGCAAGTACTAATGTTCCCTCTGCTGAACTAGTAGCCCAGAGTTACATAATCCCTCAGTCTCCTATAGCATAACAGGGTCACTAAACATACCTTACTCTGTGTGGAAACCAAATTCCTCAAAGTCAAAAGGGAAAAAGGACGACAGAACAAAACCGGACCAGCAGGCCTCTGTGGCGTTCTGGTAAATCTGGAGCTGGAACCAGACTGAGGAACTGCCGTCTTTTCCATTCATACAAAGATTAGGTGATTGAAATGCAGAGAGAGGAAAGAAAATAGGGAGAAGGAGAACTTGAAAAAAAAATTAAAGAGAGTTTAAAGTCATTTTATTTATTTTTAGCTAATAGCATAATAAGCCCAAAACATAAGGTGTTAAAGCACAAAAATCACTGCTTCAAAATGGACTCCCCCGTATTAACTTTTTATATACAGCGCTCCATTTGGCTCTATAATGGGAATCTTTCTGTCCCTCTCTGATTGGCTGGCAGGTTAGAGTCCTCTATGAAGATGATGAGTCCTTGTCCAGCCCATCACTGAACGGCGGCGCAGATGTCAGCGCTGCTGCCTTGCAACAGGAATGTCCTAGGATTTAATCCCAGCCTGAGGCCTTTCTCCATATACTTAGGGCTGGTTTATGCTCAGAAAACAGGTCGTCTGCATGTATGTAGCAGTTAAAGCAGATATGCCCACGCCCCTTCCAAAGACACTCTGGTGCACCTCTCCAACATTGTAGGTGTCCGCAGACAGGAGGCCTCTGATTGGTCAATTTTACAGCCGCTCTACACTATGCATATCTGCTGTTCGTACCTTAGTGGCTTATTTTGTTTGTATGACCGCCATTGTGGAAAACGACTCGTGAAGATGGAACAGCTAGAAGAGCGAGGTGCGCGAGAACGCTGGGACCCTTTTTCCACCTGGATCCCTGCTCTTTTTCGCCGTTTTTCCACTTCCTCACCGCCTCTGCCGTATCTAGACCCACAGCTAGTTCTTGATTGTCCCTCTTGCGGTTTGGCGTATTCAAAATTGGGCATAAATCAAAAATATCTGCGACAAGCTCACTGCGACACACTGCTGCGGG